>NC_090650.1:399263361-399620861 GCF_040937935.1 Hyperolius riggenbachi | reverse complement strand
GTCCTATCACTAATGGAGACGTACGTCTATGTACTGTGTACACGTCCTTCCTAAGCATGCTAAGGAGGTACTCCGCTTCTCACATGTAGTAGTGGTCTTGTCATTAATGGTGACATCCGTCTATGTACTGTATACACGTCCTTCCTAGGCATGCTAAGGAGGCACTCCGCTTCTCACACATAATAGTGGTCCTGTCACTAATGGTGACATACGTCTGTGTACTGTATACACGTTCCTTACTAAGCATGCTAAGGAGGCACTGAGGAGGGAAATAAAAACGTGTCTAAAGATGGCCACTAATGAAACAATTTGCTGAACAATCGTTTTGGACAATTTTCGGATGAACGATTGAAAATGATTGTTTGGAACCCCTAATGGACTGATCCAAGCACATTGATGTGATTGACCTGAAAATCGATCAAGACCTTTTCCACCAAGACCTCCAGGCACAGAAACACCTTCTTTCCCCAAGCTATCCTCCTCTTCAACTCAAGCCCCCTCCCGAATGTAACCTCCCAGACATCATCCCAAATATCTCTGGGACGGCACCTATGTCTTACACCGTACGTGCCTTATATCAATCTTCCATCGGTGGCACTGTGTCACATGTTGTGAAGTAGTAGCAGTATGGTATTGTACTGTGTTAGCCATCAGTAAAAGCCAGAAGTTTTGAATCAGGATGCAGGGCCGGGCCGAGGCAGAGGCGAGAGAGGCTCCACCTTCAGGGCGTATTGTAGGAGGGGTGCACGACTCACTCCGCTATCATTCCCCTATTGTGTTTGAAGCAGAGAGAAATAAGAAAGGGGGATACATGGCAGAGACTGCAAGCCAGATAACTAGAGATGAAGGGGTTGGGGCGCCACTTAGTATAATAGCAATCAGTGTTTGGCGGCTGGGGTGGAGGGATGGAGGGGCGCACTTTGGTGTCTCAGCCTTGGGTGCTGGAGAACCTTGTCCCGGCTCTGTCAGGATGATACCATTTACAGTATTGGCTAACTTAAAAGAATAAGAGTAAGCAAGCTTTCGGCTGTATAGCCTTCGTCGGGCTTCAATCCTGTTTCAAAACCTCATGTTGTGATGTCCTAAGTTATTTTGTATTACGTTGTTATGTTATTTTCACTATGGAATTGCCATGTGTGTCACAAATAATTCCAGGTGTGGCATCTGCCGCACTTGGGGAATAAGGATGATTCTGATTTCAATAATCTGATTGGGGAGCAGTGAAAAAAGCCGGCACCAAATGCAGCAGGGAGACTATTCCTTCCACTAAGGACACAGGGTGCCTGTTCTTCCATGAAGCATTCAGCAGTAGAGGAGAGGAAAACAAGGCAAAAACCCTCTATTGTAGCGTGGGTACGAATAGGTGCCTGACAGCTGTTTTGCCACCTTATCGCTTCTTCAGAGGCAGCGAACTTCTTATGAAGAAGCGACAAGGTTGCGAAACAGCTGTCAGGCACCCCTTCACCCCCCGCTATTCCTGTACCTACTCACACTGCAATAAAAGGTTTTTAACCTACTTGGCGGTATGGACGAGCTGAGAGCTCGTCCATGACCGCCGGAGGGCACCGCTCAGGCCCCGCTGGGCTGATTTTCATAATTTTTTTTTTTTTAAAAACACGCAACAATTTGCTTGCTGCGTATTAGGGACGATCGCCGCCGATCCCCTGCTACCCGACGCGTAACAGGGGCCCCCGAGACCCCATGCACAGCCTGGCCAATCGGTGCTGAGTGGTGGATCGGGACTACCTGTCACGTCACAAAGTCAATGACGTAATTCCGCTTGTCGCGACGGGGAAGCCCTAAAGGAAATCCCGTTCAGAACGAGATTTCCTTATGGGTAAGCGCACCAGCGGCGATCAGAGGGGTGGGAGGGGTGCGTCAGGGAGGGGGGAATCATGTAGCTAGCGCCAAGCTAGCTACATGATTAAAAAAAAAAAATCAAAAAAATAGTGCTGCGCAGCCTCCATGGCGATCTTAATAGAACACCAGAGAGTTTAAGGTAGCAATCGCTTTCCTGTACTACTGATCAGATTGGTTAGAAGATTTTCACCACCTTTAGTGGTCTCAAACAATCATTTCCGATTGTTCATGTGAATAATCGTTTGTATACAATTGTTGTATCATTAGTGGCCACCTTAAAGAATATATTTTATGCTCTTGTTCTTCTATGGGATTTTTGACAGGTCCAGTTCTAGTCACAATGGAGACCTGGCAAATTTTACTTAGGGACCACTCTGACATTCTTCCACCCTGTAAGCAGCACTAGGGTCCCCCCAGCTTTATTTTTGACCCCAGGCCCCTGCAGGGCTTTCAGCTGCATTGCAACTCACTTGTCCCTGTTTTTGCCCTCCTCTATTTGTCTCTGCACTTCCATCTTCATCCTCACGGGGCGCTTCTCCTCCGGGACCCGGTGCATGTGATTATGTAATGACATGTGCCAGTTCCAGTTGTTCCTGTTGGTTGTGGAAGTGAACAATATTAATATACAGCTCGGAATCTGTGATCCACACATCATTTTTCATGTTCTTTATTTGTAATCTAAGCCCTTTAGCTAATCCATGACCTGAGTAGGGGTGGATCTCTTCCAATAGTTCGGGATTAATGATCTCGCAGTGTTACACAGGTGCAGCACAAGGGATTTCTTGTATGTTTTCACTGGGGATTGTTGTGGTTTTACAGATAGATTTCCTTTTGGAAGGGGACATTTTTCATGTTTTTAAATATTTGTTTTTCCTATGGTTTCTCTATAACGTACTATTAATCACTCATACCACTAAAAGAGAGATCAGGCATGTCTCCTACTTGAAAAACAATATCATCCGATGAGCAATATTACCGGTAATAAAAAAAATGTGCATGGGGAATAGAAAAACTAGTGTTTTCCCACCTTATCTCCCCTTCTTCCACCCTGGCTCTGACCCTGAACTTATCACTATCCAAAGCTTCTTCCAGTGTTAAAGAGGAACTCCAGCCTAAACAAACATACTGTCATTAAATTACATTAGTTATGTTAATTAAAATAGATAGGTAATATAATATCTTACCCACACTGTTTTAAAAGAACAGGCAAATGTTTTATTTCATGATGGCAGCCATCTTTTTGGTTGAAAGGAGGTGACAGGGAGCATGAGACACAGTTCCAACTGTCCTGTGTCCTGAGCACCTCTCCCAGTTGCTAGGCAATGTGAATAACAACATAGGAAATCCCATCATGCTCTGCACAGCATCAGGAAAAAAAAGGCTGACTTTTTTTATTTGATGGGTGGAGCCTAGGTAAAATGCAGCTAAAAATGATGCTTTGGTAAGAAAAACAAAGTTCTGATGCTGTGAAACTGTTAAAGAAACACCAAGCCTTTTCAGTTCTGCTGAGTAGATTTTTAGTCTGGAGGTTCACTTTAAAGAGAACCTGTACTGAGTAAAAATATTTAAAATAAACACATGAGGTAACTTCAAATGATCATTACATAGTTACCTTGCCATCAGTTCCTCTGAGAAGCTCACCGTTTCTTCTGACAATAATCCCTTCCAGTTCTGACAACATTTTGTCAGATCTGAAATATATCAGTTGCTGTCAGTAAAATATCAGTTGCTGTCAGTTATAGCTGAGAGGAAAACTGATGTACCAGGTAAATGTCCATGTTTCCCTATGGCTCAAGTCAGCGATGTTACAGTTTAACTGTGTGCTGACCAGAAAGCTGTTAAGGGTAATGGCCATTTTCAAAATGGAGGACGGAGAATTCCCTTGATCAAAGTGAACAAACAGTAAGCGGGACAGGAGAAAGACACTGAGGAGTAGACTACATGGAAGGCAAGTATGACTTGTGTATGCTTATTTTGAATTTGAATTTTCAGTTCAGGTTTTCTTTAAGGTCGGGGGCACAATGACTATGCAATTAACTTTTTCTCCCGAGTTTTCTAATAGGGAATATTTTAAATATAATACTTAAAAAAAAAAAAAAAACTAGAAAGGCAGAATACTCCAAATAATTTTGGCAGTACTTTTCCATTTACTACTAGGTACTTTTTCAATTGCAATATGCTGAAAGGTTGATAGCGAAAGGATTGCAGCAACCACCCCACACTTGCCCGTTCAGGCGCAGGACTCCAAGGAGGGCCACATGTATAAGGAAAAAATGGAGAGGTCCGGCTGCACCAACGTTTGGCTTAAACGTTTGGCTTAAAAATCCAATCTTTAGTCATGATTCTGTGGATGTACAGTAGGTTGTACAGAACAAAAGACGGCTCCATAGTCATTTGGAACAAGTTATTACTCTCAAATCTGCTTTGTGGCAATGGTAACCATGGTGATGCAGAGAAAATAGGTCCTTAACCACTCGGAATGACAGGGTGTCAGGCCGATCTGTGTCACCCAACAGGAAGCGATCACAGTGTTACATCACTGCTCACCCCCTTCTCCCTTTATGCCTAGTACACACCATACAATTTTGTGTAATGCTGCAAATACACGGGTCGATCCGGCGGCCGACTAGCCGCCAGGCCGACTCCCACCGCATCCACGCGTGCGCGCGTATCGATTACCGCTCGTCCCTGCCGGCGCTCCTTATCAGCTGCTCGATTCCCCCCCCATTGTCCACCGGCGGGGATCGAGGGGGCGCGGGTCGAGCAGCGTGATCGGACCAGCTGAATATTATCAGCTGGCCGGATCAGCTGGTCGATACACGGTACAGAATTTTACCGTTTATCTCCAGCATAAGATTTACCTGCCAGATAGATAATTTCCAATATGTTGGAAATTATCTATCTAACCAGCTATCTGCCGAGCAATTATGAATTGTTCTCCTCAGCAGGAGATAACCAGAATGCACCAGAGATAATGACCAGTCTCTACAGGTGCGTACAGACGCAATACTAAATGCAGTGACGGATCCACCGGACCCTCCCGCTGGCGGTCTTTAGCCGACAGTATGCGCATGTGTACGCGCTGTCGGCGGACTGATAAGGCTGTTTCTGAACGATCCGCCCAGCGGGAGGGTCCGGCGGACCCGTCGTTGCATTTAGTAGTGCGTGTGTATGCACCTTTACAAAAAAAAATCTAACAGAAAAATCTTACAGAAAATTGTATGTTGTGTACTAGGCATTAGGTGGCCACACACCATACAATTTTTAATATTTCTTTGCAATCTCAGAATTACAATCAAATTATGATTGATTGTAACATTTGAAAAATCTGACCAGTGTAGCACACGCACATATGTTCGGTTTTTACCCAATTATGATAAAAATGATATAAAAATTTGCAGCGGTCTATCCATCAAGAAACTGATAATCTACCCTACACCATTCCATTTTCTGAAAAATTGATCAGAAAAATCCACCACTCCCGATCAACTTACTGTATATAAAAATAGCCCACAAAAAACAGGTAATTCGATCAGATTTCTCACTTGAGTTGAAAAAAACTTCAAATTTTTCTGTACAACCAATTGTTTTTATTGAATTGGTGTAACATAGGCTCTTTATATTGTATAGTATGTGGCCACCTTTTGCGTGCTGAAGGTTATTTTTTCTGTTCTGCTAAATTTCCCATAATGTTGAGTTGTTAGTGAATGTAAATTGGGGAAAAAACAAAACCGATACCTATGGGGAGGGAAGGTTCTGAGTCCTATAGACGTGTAAAGAGAGCAAAAGGAGGACGCAGGAGTGGCACTCCCTATACCATGAGCATTAGTTATGTGAGTGAACAAAAAGCAATAGAATCTCACCATACCATCAGTGGTACCTCTGTCGATTGCTGGGACGTGTGCTCTGCGGTGTTTGTCAAGAAGAAAGCGCCAATACGTAATGTAACTGTAGAAAAAGAAAAATCATCCCGGGCACCTTCCGTCCAGTGTAATTTATTGTTGCAGAAAGTGACAGACATCCATCTGGATAGTGGATACCACAAACAATGACTACCTCATCCTGGTGATGTTCAAAGGTGATGGTCCGGTGGAGGTGGAGGAGCCAGGGCACAGAGTGGGACAAGCGACGGCCGTTTCGCGTCTATACAGACGCTTGGTCACGCTGCGTACCACTTTGTGGTACGCAGCGTGACCAAGCGTCTGTATAGACGCGAAACGGCCGTCGCTTGTCCCACTCTGTGCCCTGGCTCCTCCACCTCCACCGGACCATCACCTTTGAACATCACCAGGATGAGGTAGTCATTGTTTGTGGTATCCACTATCCAGATGGATGTCTGTCACTTTCTGCAACAATAAATTACACTGGACGGAAGGTGCCCGG
Source organism: Hyperolius riggenbachi (assembly GCF_040937935.1). Lineage (NCBI taxonomy): Eukaryota > Metazoa > Chordata > Amphibia > Anura > Hyperoliidae > Hyperolius > Hyperolius riggenbachi. The sequence goes on along the minus strand of NC_090650.1, from coordinate 399,614,618 downwards.
GATGATTTTTCTTTTTCTACAGTTACATTACGTATCTGAGTCCTATAGAGCCTTCCCTTTTTTCTCCTGGAAACCCTGTTCCAGCGCTGTCACCACCGCTAAGGTGGCCACTAACAATCCGATTTCTAGCGAAAAGTCGTTCGAGCGATCATATAATTCTGATCGGAAGCAAAATTGTTCACTACACCATCAACAAACCAATCCTTGCTTCCTATCTATCTCAACTGACAAGAAAATCCAAATTTTGCTTTTACAAAGTCAAACCGGACGACTATTTTTATAATTCAATTCACTTTATTGTCATTGTGTAACACAACGAAATTACTTTTCATGACAACCCCACAGTGCATATAGGGAACATAGAGATAGTAATAAGGAAGAGAAGACATTATACAAGTATGCCAGGTATTACAGATGTTTAAACAATTTGTACACAGTGTTAATTATTTCAGAGAGGATTCAGAGTTCATCAAGTTTATGGCGGATGGGAAAAAGCTGTCTTTCAGTCTGTTTGTGTGTGTGCGGATTGATCTAAAACGTTTACCTGATGGAAGGAGCTCAAACAAGGCATTTCCAGGGTGAGTGCTGTCCTTGATAATGTTTTTGGCCCTTCTCACGCTGCGAGTATTATACAAAAGTTCCAGTGATGGTATTTCAGTGCCAATAATGGCTTCTGCTGTTTTAACAACTCGCTGCAGGGCTTCTCTAGTAGCCTTCGTGCAGCTGTTGTACCAGGCCGTCATGCAATTGGTCAGAACGCTTTCTATAGTGCATCTGTAGAAAGTAAACAGAAGCTTCTGTGGGAGGTTAGCGCTCCTTAGTTTTCTCAGAAAGTAGAGGCGTTGTTGTGCTTTGCCAGTTAGAGCTAAAGCATTGTCAGCCCAGGACAGGTTCTCTGCGATGGTGACTCCCAAAAATTTGAAGCTGGAAACTCTCTCCACAGCCTCTGCATTGATCATTAGCGGTAGGTGAGTGGTCTTTTTGGTGGTCCTAAAGTCCAGAATCATTTCTTTGGTCTTCTCTGTATTTAATAACAGGTTGTTAATGTCGCACCATGCAGTCAGGTTCCTAACTTCTTCTCTGTATGCAGCTTCTTCATTGTCTGATATAAGTCCAATGACAGTCGTATCATCTGCAAACTTAACAATTATGTTTAAGGTATGGATAGGCTGGCAGTCATGGGTGAAAAGTGCATAGAGGAGAGGGCTTAATACACAGCCCTGTGGCACGCCAGTGCTCAGGGTAAGGGTGGAGGATGTCTGTTTTCCTAGTCTGACAGTTTGAGGGCGATTAGTAAGGAAGTCCAATAACCAAGTACATATGGAGGGAGCAAGACCTAGTGCATGGAGTTTGTTGGTCAGCTGGCTAGGTACAATGGTGTTAAATGCTGAGCTGTAGTCAACAAAGAGCATCCTAACATAGGAGTTGGGCTTTTCCAGGTGTGAGAGGGCAGCATGGAGAGCTACACAGATGGCATCCTCAGTCGATCTATTTGTTCGGTAAGCAAACTGGTGTTGATCTAGATTTGCTGGGATGGAGGCCTTGATGTGTGTGGCTACCAGTCGTTCAAAGCACTTGGCGATGACAGGGGTTAGAGCAACTGGTCGATAATCATTAAGACAGGTTATCCTAGTATTTTTTGGGACTGGCACAATGGTTGTAGATTTAAAGTGACTCTGTAACAAAAATTACAACGTTTTTTCTACCATGCTACAAGTTCCTAAACCTATTCTAATCTGTTCTGGCTCACTGCAGCACTTTGTACTATCAAGGTCTATGTAATAAATCAATGTATCTTTCCCCTGTCAGACTTGTCGGCCTGTGTCTGGAAGTGCTGGTCTGTTCCTCTATGCACACTCCAGTGTGTGTGTATTTACATAAGCCAGCAGCTTCTCTGCTATCTTATCAGTGATAGAAGAGAGCTGGATAAAAATCCTCCTCTGTTAGGCTGTGAAAGTAGCTGGCTGACACATACTGAGGAATTACAAACACAGGCACAGGCAGAGCTGTCTGCAGGAAGCCTGTAATGTTCAGTGCATGAGAGAAGAAGGGGACAGAAGGTAAACACACAAATGATCTTTTGAGATTCAAAAGGAAAGCTGTATACAGCCTGCTTGTGTATGGATGTATTTTCTATGTGTGGACATACTGTACATCAATCTACTTCCTGTTTTGGTGGCCATTTTGTTTGTTTATAAATAAACTTTTTAAAACTGTTTTTGACTACTTTTAATGCGGCGGGGAGCGGCGAAATTGTGACAGAGGGTAATAGGAGATGTCCCCTAACACACTGGTATGTTTACTTTTGTGCGATTTTAACAATACAGATTCTCTTTAAGGCATGATGGGACTACACCCAAGAACAGAGAGAGGTTACATTCGTAATCGATTGTGCGCATCAATGGAGATTATTTACAACCTATCCGATCGCTCAAACAATTTTTCGCTTGAAATTGGACAGTTACTGGCCAACTTTAGCAGTATTTGACTGATTGGTTGAATACTGCTCTGTGCCGCCGCATACGGCTCCGGAAGTCTTAGGGAGCCCAAGTGCTCCCTTAGACGGGAGGCTCCCATGGTGGCAGATTGGAACAGTAGTGATGGCACTAGAACCAAGGGACCGTGAGAGAAGCGGGAAGGCTCTATAGGACCCGAAGTCTCCCCTCTCCTTAGGTAAGCTTTTGTTTGGGGTTTTTTTCCTAATTTGCATTGGCTTTAAAAAGAAAATCAAAATCTATTTAAATAGTGTACTATACCCAGATTTTTTTCTTGCAGGACATTAAAACTGATTTTATTTCATTTGTGTACACTGCCCTGGATGTCACACAAGGTATAATAGGAAGCAGTGGGGGACATGAGAAGTCATTTACATCAGACTCTCTGGCTTCTGTCTAATCAGGAAGCTGCTCTGCTGGAGGAAGTTTAGAGAGTTTTATATGCTGTTAATTAACATGTTCTAATGGTGGAAGAGTTATTAGTCAGCCCTGTAAGCCGGCAGCAGATCCTCTATTCTGCAAGTCTCAGAATAAAGCAGGTAGATTTGTGTGTTTATTAGCAGCAATTATACATATTCAGCTTTTCTTGTGCCCTGCTAAGATGGCTACCTTTTAGTCTGTAACTTATTTACAGATCTAATTCAGTTTTAATATAACTTGGACGTCTATTTAAAAAAAGCTGAGGGCTAATTGGGTGCCAAGATTGCCATTATTTCAATATCTTTAATAATATTTAAGTAACATCTAAGCGTCTGGAACTTGCCTGCTACTGTTACAGGCGATTGCCTAAAACTATCAAATCTAACCTCCCCCTATCACTAACCCTCCCATTATTATGCCTAACACCCATTTCTAACCCTATTGCCTAATGCTGGGTACACAGGATGCAATTTCCTGTCCGATAGACGGGTAATCTGACTGGAAGTTGCATAGTGTGTACATGTCCAAACTGCTCCTCATTGATAACAGGATTGATTTTTCCATGTTAACTTTGGACAGTTGATCCCATTAAGGAACGGGAGCAGATTGGACATGACAGAAATAATCGTCTGCTTCCCGTTGATCTAACGGAAAAAATAGCATCGTGTGTACCCAGCATAACACTAACCCTCCTATTACTAAGCCTAACACTAACCCTCCTGGTACCACAGAGATAACGGTACTCAGCCATTGCATATAGCCTATGACATTACACAGCTACACCTGCCCTGCCATGTGACGCGAGTTTGTGTTTTTTAACCTTATTTGATTGTAAATAATCATAGGTCAGTCTAGAGCAGGGGTGTCAAACTCAAATACAATGTGGGCTGAAATTGAACACTGGGACCAAGTCACGGGCCAACCTCCATGTCTACTGGCCACCTTCCTCCCTTATAAAGTACTCTGGTGTCTAGTGGCTCTCCTCCAACCCCTATACAGTTCCCCGGTGTCTAGTGGTCCTCCCTCCCCTATACAGGTACCCAGTGTCCCCCACCCTCCCCTATACAGTTCCTAGTATTTAGTGCTTTCCTATTGCCTTCCCCATATGACTCCCCTGGTGAGCTAGGGCTTCACCTCCAATATAGCTTCCCTGATGGTCTAGAGTGGGCCAAACATAATGCAAAGTTGGAAACCACTTGGGGGGCCAAATTTAATGCCCCTGGGGGACAGATTTGGCCCACGGGCCAGAGTTTGACATGTATGGTCTAGAGCAGAGGTCCCCAAACTTTTGGGTCGAGGGCTGGGTCAACATACTTCAGACTGCTGAGGGGCAGTGATATACATGAAATGATGTAGAAGTCTATGCGGGCTAGACAATATTTAAAGATGTAGCTGACCACACCTATAAGTAATACATTTTGTGTGTGTGGGGCCGGTAAAAAAGCTTCAGGGGGCCACATTCGGCCCACAGGCCTTAGTTTGAGGACCACTGGTCTAGAGGGAGCCTCTGACTTGTTTTAATTCAGAGAACAATCATACAGGAGCAAGGGACAGGCCACACTGGACAGAGTATAGGTTCCGTGGTTTCTGAATTCTTTTTGAGAAGCTAATGAAAAAAAACATTGCACTGTCCAAAATTTGTGGCTAGTGTTACACTTTATGGTATTGCGCATCCTTCATGTTGTGCAATTCTCCTCCATCACAATATCTTGGGTTTCCACCACAACATTTCCAGCAATGTCCTCCTGACGTTTCTGCTGATCTCCTCTCTGGTGAAGACAAATAGTCTCCCAGCGATATGGCGGCAGGACGGGGATCACATCTGCGGCTGAGGGAACGGATTGAGGTTAAGCAGAATTGTTGTTTTAGATATTGTTCCTGTGAATGTTATAAATCTTCCAGAGAAAAATAATTGCTTAATAATTTGTAGCCGTCCGTTGACAGCGATCCCGCGAGGGGGAATGTGCGATGCGGCTTCGCTGAAAGTGACCCGACCACAAAACTCGGGAAAGAGTTAGAAAAATATCTCTATTGTTTGTGTATTTCTTGTTTCAGTCTGTAAAATCGTGATTATGATTTATTTGCCTGTTATAAGTCAAGAGTCACAGTCTATAAAACTCTTTTTACTTAAAATGAACCACTAAAATTCCATCCGTCTGACAGTGGAGAAACTTAGCACTGGTGAGCAGTCTGATGCCCACGTTTTTTCTCCACCATGTGAATCTGAGATCTGATCTATTGGCAAACCAGTGGCATAACTACAATTCATGCCCCCCCCCCCCCCAGCGAAACTTTGATGGCCCCCCTCAATGTTCACACCCTTTTTCCTTGTCTCCCCTTGGGGCCCTTCATGGCCTTGGGGCCCATCTCACAAGGGTTATAAAACACGTGTGACCATCATGATCTTCACACCCATAACAAATGTAGGCACAAAAAGACCTGATCTGTAAAGTCCCCTGTATCAGAAACGTTTAAAATGAGAGGAGGCAGAGGTGGACTTACCTCCTCCAAGCAGACACACACGAGTGTTGTGTATATTCAAAACAACAAAAATGTATTTATATACTCCAGAAAGTGCAAGTGCAACGCGTTTTGCATGCATCTCCTGCTTCATCAGGCAATAGAAACAGAGCATAAAACTCAAATAGGTCTAGTGCAGTGATGGCTAACCTTTCAGAGGCCGAGTGCCCAAACTGCGACCTAACATCGACTTTTTTTTGTATCTCCGAGTGCCACTGGGGGGCGATGGGCGTGGCCATGATATTGTATGGGTGGAGCTAACATAATGATGTAACAGCGAGGCATAAGAAAGCAGTGTTTCCGCCATGATGTGGTGAAAGGAGGATTCGCATCATGGGTGTGCAGAAACTGTATGATGCTATTTATACCCGCCGTAACCCCAAAGCAGCAAATATAGCCAACTATGACCATTAAGGGCTCATTCACACTATGTGCTGCGCTGTCAGTTTTGACGCAACGCACATAATGTAAGATTCATATGGTAACATGAAAGTCAATAGACTTCCATGTTACCATTCACACTACAGGTGTGTGTTCCCACGCGTTACGTTGTAACGCATCTGGAAACATTTTAACGCACAACGCATACGTTTCCCTGATGGGTACAGCTGCCGACGTCCACGCTTTAGCGCACCACAATGTGCATTCCGTGCGATCACTGTGCGTTGGCAGCGCATGCATGAAATCGCATTCGTGCATACGTTCTGTAGTGTGAATGAGCCCTTAATAATAAATGCAGCAAGTTACCCCAGACACCAGAAAATAAACGCAATGTGTGCAACATTTCAGCAGAAAATCATGCAATGTGGGCCACATTGCACCAGAAAACAAACGCAGTGGGCCACATTTCACCAGAAAATAAACGCAGTGGGCAGCATTTCACCAGAAAACAAACAGTGGGCAGCATTTCACCAGAAAATAAACGCAGTGGGCCACATTTCACCAGAAAACAAACGCAGTGGGCCACATTTCACCAGAAAACAAACGCAGCGGGCAGCATTTCACCAGAAAACAAACGCAGTGGGCCACATTTCACCAGAAAACAAACGCAGCGGGTAGCATTTCACCAGAAAACAAACGCAGTGGGCCACATTTCACCAGAAAACAAACGCAGCGGGCAGCATTTCACCAGAAAACAAACGCAGAGGGTAGCATTTCACCAGCAAACAAACGCAGTGGGCCACATTTCACCAGAAAACAAACGCAGAGGGTAGCATTTCACCAGCAAACAAACGCAGTGGGCCACATTTCACCAGAAAGCAAACGCAGTGGGCCACATTTCACCAGAAAAACGCAGTGGGCCACATTTCACCAGAAAACAAACACAGCGGGCAGCATGTCACAGGACATAAACACAATGTGACAAAACATTTTACCAGAAAATAACACAGTGGGCCGCATTTTACCTGAAAAAAAAAAGTAATATACTCACCTGACAGAAGTCTTCTCTCTCGGCTGGGCTCTGGCGCGCATCTCCCCCGGACGTTCCTACTGCAGTCTCCCGTGCTGCCGCTGACAGGCAGAGTGCAGGGCTACGGGAAGATGGCGCCCGAAGCCCTGTACTGAAGACACAAATAGTCTCCAGTACAGGGCTTCGGCAGCCATCTTGCCGTAGCTCTGGTCTGCCTCCCGGGAGACTGCGGGGCTGCGGGATATGAACTGGTGCGGCGGCGTCTAGTAGACGCTGCGGCCAGTTCATAAGCAGCGGTGGCGTGCCAGCAGATTAGGCTACACGTGCCGGGCCCGGCACACGTGCCATAGGTTCGCCACCGCTGGTCTAGTGCAAAGCTCAACGCCTATTGCCTGATGAAACGGCAGATGCACGCGAAATGCGTTGCACTTGCACTTTCTGGATTATAAAATAATTTTTTGTTGTTTTGAATATAGACAACACTCGTGTGTGTGTCTGCATGGAGGAGGTAAGTCCATCTCTGCCTCTTCTCTCTCGTTTTAAACGTTTTAGAATATTTTATCCTTTTGGCGCCTTTGTCTGCTTATACAGTTCCTAAGTCCACCCTTGGTGGAGGGGTGTTGCCCCTTATTTCCTATCTACAGAGAGCGACTTCTTAATCCTGAGTGGGGGTACAAGCCTAATCTCCACATCTGCTGATATAGTGGTTACCTGGACGGTAACCCATGTTTGTGAGAATAAGTAGATACTTGTCATATCCACATACCAGTACACACTACACTATATTGGGCTCTCGGTGTCTCTATTCTGTGTTCCCTTGTATCAGAGGAAGGGCAGGTTAGTAGTTGGGGCTCCTCACAGCTCTGGGCGCCCCTGCAATTGCAGGTGCTGCTCCCCTCTGGTTTGCCTCTGTGGCAAACTGTTATATTTTTCCTAATAAAACAACGTTGAGTCCAACAGGGTTTTTAGGGGCCATTCTGTATTATTTGTTGCCTAAGGGTGCCCACCGCCCATACAATACTCAAAATTGCGAGCCATTTGACTCTTTGATTTGCAAATTTTATTGAATCGGAAGAGAATCTGTGCCACAGCATGGCCGTCCAATTGATCTTTAGATCAATTTCCATCCAAAATCTGTCTAATTGATCCATATCACAACCGACAGACATCCGGACGGTGGCCCCCCCAAGTGTATAAGTATGTGTGTGTGTGTGTCCATGCCCATGTGCAGAGTAAAATCTCACCTCTCCAGCGGCACATGTGTGACATCACTACATGCGCCAAGTCACGTGGTACCGGTGCTCTCAGTGATGCCAAAAACCAGAGGAGGACAGAAGTCATGACCAGCGGAGAGGTGAGACTTTAAATCACTGAGCACGGGTGGAGAGCAGGGGCATAACTAGAAATCACTGTGCCCCCCTATGAAACAGTGCATGAGGGGAGAGCATTGGCCACCTACAGCGGCAGGAGGGGGGCCCACTTCCCCTCTCCCTCACCTCGAGCACTCCCTTCAGCGTTCGCCCATCTAGCATTAATCGGCAGCAAGCGGGCAGGAACAGGGAATGCGGACATACCTCTTCTGCGTTCCAAGCGACGGAGGTCCTATCTTCTCGGCAACAGTGACTTACGCTACTTCCTGATAAACAGGAAGTAGCATCAAGCACTTACAGAGAACTTCCGTCACGTGGAACTCGGAAGTATGCCTGCATTCACTGTTCCTGCCCACTTGCTGTTGTCAATGCTGGTGGGGCAAGCGCTGAAGAGAGAGCCTGAGGTGAGGGAGGCCAATGCTTTCCCCTCATGCGCTGCGAACCCCCTCCTGCCACCGGAAATGGCCCAGGGTGGGTCCCCCCATGGCTGCATCCCTTGCAGCCACTATTGTTTTGCCCCTGGTGGGGAGGGTTGGACTTACAAACATCCAAGGGTATCTGCGGGCCTCAGGTAGTAGTCTAATTCACACAGGTAGTCACAGAATGAGGGCCCATCAAACCTCATAAAACTCGACCAATCATGTGTTTGCCCGGTGCACTTGACAAAGGGCGTGTAGACACATAAGGGCATAGAGGAGGACACAAGGGGGACACAAAGGGGCATAGAGGAGGACACAAGTGGGACACAAAGGGGCATAGTAGAGGACACCAGGAGGACAGAGGTGGACACTGGAAGACACAAGGGGGACAGAGGAGGACACAGGGAGACACAAGAGGTACAAAGGGGGCTTAATCCACAAGATGCCCCTTCACCATGGATGCACCAGGTTTAGTATATATACTTCTTCCCTTGGTTTTTGTGCTCTAAAGGAGCATCTTATAGTCCGAAAAATACGGTAGATGACGAAGTATGTAATTGTTCTAGCAGGCACCTGTCCTATCTTGTCTGCATTAAGTCTTAGTTCATGTGCACCCTCACTGTTCTGTGGCTGCGTAGACCCTGTCAGATTCAGAGTCATTTGCTTCTGGGAAACAGGAAAATTTGGGCGCCTGCAGCTAATGGATAATTTGGGCACTAATGCTAATGTTGGCTATTGGGCGCCAAAAGCAGAAATTTGGCGTCTCAATAAATATCGTTTGAAAATTAGAATTGATAGTTTTTGAAATTTGCATTGTTTTGAGAACATTAGAACTTGATAGTTTGTAAAAGTTTTATCATTTTGTAAATTAGAAAGTTATAGTGTTCAAAATATTTTTTGTTTTTGATCATTATCGTTTTGAAATCGATCATTTTGAAAATCATGAGATTAGGGAGGGTGGTTTTAGGATTAGGCATCAGGAATTGGTTTTAGGGTTAAGCATCAAGAAGGGGAGTTTTAGGGTTAGGTGTCAGGAAGTGGGGGGTTTAGGGTTAGGCGTCAGGAAGGGGGGTTTAGGGTTAGGAGTCAGGAAGGGGGGGTTAGGGTTAGGCATCAGGAAGGGGGGTTTTAGGGTTAGGCGTCAGGACGGGAGGGTCTCAGGGTTAGGCGTCAGTAAGGGGAGTTTTAGGGTCAGGTGTCAGGAGGGGGGTAGCATTAGGCATCAGGAGGGGGGATTTAGGATTAGTTGTCAGGAAGTGGGGGTCTTAGGGTAAACTGTCAGAATGGGGAGTTTTAGGGTTAGGCATCAGGAAGGGGGGTGTTCGGATTAGGCGTCAGGATGAGGGGTTTTAGGGTTAGGCGTAAAGAAGGGGGGTTTAGGGTTAGGTGTCAGGAAGCTGGGGTCTTAGGGTTAGGTGTCAGGAAGAAGAGTTTTAGGGTTAGGCATCAGGAAGTGGGGGGGGGGGTTAGGGCTAGGCGTCAGGAAGGAAGGGTCTCAGTGTTAGACGTCAGGAAGGGGGGTTTTAAGGTTAAGCATTGGAGAAGAAGGTTTTGTGTGAGAGTAGGGTTGGGTTTATTAGTTGCAAAATATCGGTAACATTTACCGATGTTTTACTATCGTCATTACCTCTGTAAATATTTTTTAATTTTCATTTGGCGCCCAATTCACAATTTATTGGTATTTATTGTTTAAACTTATATTGGCTTCACCCGACACCCATTTTGCACCTCTATTTCAAGCACGCTGGTTCTCTACCTCAGGTTATATATACAGAATCCTTAGCTTAGCCATCACTGGTGACATGGACCAGAGGTCCTCATAAAAGACAATTTTCTGACTTTTGGACTAATTAAATAGTTATCATGTTAATTTACTTTATTTTTTAGGTTAGTTTATCTGTCTCTGGCTGTCCACGATGTTTGGTACCATTGAAATAACGGTTACTCACCCCGACATTAGGAGTCATTAGCGTGATATCTCATGACTTTTAAAGATAAGCCAGGGAAGTCCACGGTTTGCAGTGATAAGTGGAGGATGTTGGGGGTAACGAAAGGGAATTTCCTGGTGGAAGTTGACTTTCTCTCTCTGAACTGACCAGTGAGGCAATACGCTGTTATAGCCTCCACTGAACCCGTCAGGCTGTGCTTAGGAAAAGACTTACAACGCTTCCACCCACCAATTTAATGGAACTGTAGTTAAAGGGAACCTTAAAGGGACTCCGAGCACCTCTCATGGGCATACCTTTAAAGAGACTCCGACCAGTCCTGCAAAGTACTTAAGATGATGCATACCTTTGTGTAACTTGTACTCTCCTCTTTCATTTGATGCCTGAATCGCCGGTTTACACCAAATAGTTTTCGTTCTATTTCAATTTAAAAATCGCAGCTGCCATCTTGGCTATGTTATAACTTCCGGGTCACCCTTGTCTTCTCTGTTAAAGAAGTGCTTCACTGAATGAAGCAGGAAGAGGAAGTGACATGCATGGCCATTGCAAGAGGCTCCTCCAGAGGGGTCATAGCACGACTTTGTTGGAAGTCGTCTGGCTTAAAGGCATGCTCATGAGAGGTGCTCGGAGACCCTTTAAGTGACATGTGACATGATGAGATAGACATTTGTATGCCAAGCATACAAACTACATATTCCGTGTTCATGTTCCTTTTCTTCTTTCTCTGCCAGAAAGAGTTAATATTCAGCTATGCAACAGCTTTTCTCTAGTCAGGACTCAGTCAGACTATAGCCTCCCTCACTGATAAGGAATTACAGACACAAAACACTTGAGAATGGCTTCTAAGAGCGGAGGATAGATTAAAAAAAAAGGTCAATAGTTCATATATTCTAGCTCTTTGAGGCACATAAACACTGTGTCACTGAGCAGAGGAACAACAATAACTCTACTTTAAGTTTTTTAACATAACACTATGGAATATCTAAAAAAAAAAAGTAATTTTTAAGAGTAGGAGGATAGATACAATCATTTCTCTCATGCATTTATTTTCACTTAAGGTTCATTTTAACTCGCTAGACATCCTGCCTTTATTATAGGCGTCCGAAAATGATCATAACCAGCAACTTCTCAGTATGTGATATATCACTTTATTATTATTATTTAGAATTATTATTTTTTTATTTCTATAGTGCCAGCATATTCCATGGCACTGTAGCTTATCAGTCCTTGCTATTAAATTGCAGTAACAAGCGTATTGCATTTTATTATGCATCTGCGATGATATGTATGAGTATATTGTGGCGTAGTACGTATGGATCTGTATTATGTAACTCCCCCATTGTTCAGCTTGTATCACTGGCTGAGCTCTTTGATGTCGGTATGAGTTATCGGACCGTGAAAGATAAACACAAATCTCCCTCTGTGAGGCCAGAACACCATTAAGAGGCCACTAATGAAACCTTTGCTTTCCCTCAGCTTGACATAAGCTGATTTGTGAATTATTTTGTCTGTATTCGTGATTATTTTTCTTCCACCTAATGACTTCAAACATTGACGTCTTGGCTGCAGTGTAAGTGGTGGCGTTCCTGGTCGTGTCAGTAAAAATAAATAGGTGAGCGGACATGAAAAGGGCGCGGCAGCTACTGGCAGAAGAGGAGATCCCGGAGGCCGTATGCTCTGCTGCAATAATAAAGCATCTCTGATGAGGCCACAGCAGCTGATCCTGGCTGCTGTCCAGACAGTGGTGTGTCATCACTGCCAGCCATTTACCTGTCATCTCTCAGCAGTTACTACACTGCCAGAGTGTCTGGTTTCCATTAGACAGGTGGCGGGAGATTAGCAGGACACACTGGGCCTTAATGACTGAAACATGAACCAGTCCATGAGTATCACCTATAATTAGCAATAGATTTAGTTTAAAATAAACAAAATAAAACAATAAAGGCCTCTAAGTACAGTACAGTATTATGGAAGTGGAGAGAATACCCAAAGATAAATATGCACAGGATGAGGCCAGTCAGGCCACTACCAAGTGACGATCATATGTGGGGAAGATCCAGCTTACTGCAAGGAGCCCAAATAAGTTGCACCCCAATTACTGTAATGCTCTAATAAAGAGAGGCGCTCCAAGTTTTTCTGACTACAAAATAACGGCACGGTTATCGCCCTGAGGAAGTGGCCGTGCACCTATGAAACACGTTGCCTGTGCAAAAAAAATCTATCTTTATTTACATTTTGGTTGTGTCGTTTGAGAGGTCCAGGAGCTCTGAGACATAGTTACATAGTTACATAGTTATTTTGGTTGAAAAAAGACATACGTCCATCGAGTTCAACCAGTATAAAGTACAACACCAGCCTGCTCCCTCACATATCCCTGTTGATCCAGAGGAAGGCGAAAAAACCCTTACAAGGCATGGTCCAATTAGCCCCTAAAGGGAAAAATTCCTTCCCGACTCCAGATGGCAATCAGATAAAATCCCTGGATCAACATCATTAGGCATTACCTAGTAATTGTAGCCATGGATGTCTTTCAACGCAAGGAAAGCATCTAAGCCCCCTTTAAATGCAGGTATAGAGTTTGCCATAACGACTTCCTGTGGCAATGCATTCCACATCTTAATCACTCTTACTGTAAAGAACCCTTTCCTAAATAAATGGTTAAAACGTTTTTCCTCCATGCGCAGATCATGTCCTCTAGTCCTTTGAGAAGGCCTAGGGACAAAAAGCTCATCCGCCAAGCTTTTATATTGCTCTCTGATGTATTTATACATGTTAATTAGATCCCCTCTAAGGCGTCTTTTCTCTAGACTAAATAAACCCAGTTTATCTAACTGGGTCTGAGACAGTCAGAGGGTGGAGAAACAAAACAAAGTTTATAGTGAACACACGTCCCTGATGCAGTTTACTCTATGTGGCCCCATACGCCAGGTCCAGTAACTGCATACTGACCTACAAGAACAACTGCCATTATTCTATGTCTCAGGTTTGTCCACCATTTGTCTGCTGGTCTATAAAAAAAAAAAAATATATAATAACTTATAAAAAAAAAATTCTTTATAAAAACAGGGACTGTCTAAACTTTTCTGTTCAAAATCAAGGATGTTGGTCATGGGAATGCACGTGTACACGTCATAATTCAAATAACAGCGCCTAATTTGGACTGTAATTAGAGACACCCACACACTTACTTGCCATTTATAGGTTGTGGCTATTTGGTTTACAGAACATGAACTACAAATATAATAAAACCATATTAATAAACCTCAAACCAAGTGCTTGCTTGGTCTCATGACTCAAGCAACCCCCACAAGTTAACACCATCTGTGCCATTGTCTAGATGTAAGACTGATGTGAGGTAACTGAAGCTAATTGTGATTGGAAGAGCACCTCCGGAGGGAAAATTGGATCATCCAGTCACGGGTATCTACCGCTTCGCAGCTACCACAATAGAAATGATTCTGAATTCTTTTTGATATGCGCGACAAGGGATGTGGTGGGGGAGTGGTAAGAGATTTGACAGCGGCGTACCTTAAAGTGTTCCTCTTTCTTATCTCAAATGTTGGAAGTATTCCATATTTACTGCAGTAACCACATAAGCTCACCAATTGCAACTAGATGAATCCATGTGACTCCTTCCTCCCTTACATACAACCTAGCTCATTAGCTAATAATACCAATTATATTAACCGCTTCCGGACCAGCAGTCTTTGGCCCCTTAAAGAGCAGAGACGTATGGGGTAGAAAACAGGGCTCATCAACGTCACGCCGCACTGACCCATCTCTCTCACCATTGGTCACGCTCTCCTGTCTTTGAAGTCCACTCATTCTGCTGTCGGTATGACAGCAGAGCTCCATGAGCCGGTCAAACTGAATTCATTGGCTCCTGATCCTGTGATCACTGTGAGACAATCACAGTGATCACAGGGTCAGGCGCCAATTAACTTAGATCCTGACCGGCTCACAGAGCTCTGCTGTCATACCAACAGAGGAGCGACTGGGCTGCAGCGGTGTGATCAGCGGGCACATGCGGCATGGTAATTTAAAATCTACACCCTGGCAGGGATAACCGGTCCCAAACAGGGCGTAGATTTCTATTGGCAAGATCCAGAAGTAGTTAATAATCTCTGCTTCTGAACAGAGGTCAGACAGATGATGTCTTCAAGACCCTGTTTATATGCAGAGGTTGCTGTGAACTAGAACATGATGGACTCTGAAGGGTTCATTGAATTTATGTTGCACTACATGGTCACATCCCCTCCTACCACTTGCTGTCAGGTATATGATTGCTGAATGGTGCGGCTGGAGGATATTTTGCCTTTAGTTAAATTTTCCTGTATCACTGAAGGGTAGCAGTTGTTGCAGCTGAGCAGTGTTGTTACAGGGCCGGTGATGTGCTGGTAATTAATGTTGCTGGCTCTCCTGGTGAGGACAGAGGATGCTGACACCCTCCGGGGCCGCACAGGACTTCCTTCAGCGCTCTGGGAACTGTTTGTTTTGATTTGGGTGAAAAATGAGAGTGGCTGAGCCCTTCATACACAACATGTCCAATGAAATGATCGTTAATCATCACATGATATAATTAGGAGAAGAAAGCACAGAGCATGATAGAACTACCATTAAATATCCATCATTTCAAGGAAAATCTATGTAGATGTCTCCTTCATGTGTGCCCGGCCAGTGGAGGTCCCTCTGTATAAATGTCTCCATCATGTGTGCCCGGCCAGTGGAGGTCCCTCTGTATAAATGTCTCCATCATGTGTGCCCGGCCAGTGGAGGTCCCTCTGTATAAATGTCTCCATCATGTGTGCCCGGCCAGTGGAGGTCCCTCTGTATAAATGTCTCCATCATGTGTGCCCGGCCAGTGGAGGTCCCTCTGTATAAATGTCTCCATCATGTGTGCCCGGCCAGTGGAGGTCCCTCTGTATAAATGTCTCCATCATGTGTGCCCGGCCAGTGGAGGTCCCTCTGTATAAATGTCTCCATCATGTGTGCCCGGCCAGTGGAGGTCCCTCTGTATAAATGTCTCCATCATGTGTGCCCGGCCAGTGGAGGTCCCTCTGTATAAATGTCTCCATCATGTGTGCCTGGCCAGTGAAGGTCCCTCTGTATAGATGTCTCCTTACTGTAGCGATTTTCAACCGGGGTTCCGCGGAACACTGGGGTTCCGTGAGAGTTCCCCAGTGGTTCCGCGGCATTTTCTCTCTTCTACAGGACAAATCGGTCCCACTTTCCCCTTCCGTGGGACAAAATATTCCCACTTGTCCTCTGATGCGACCGGCGGATTAATTAAATCCGCGGCGCATCACGCTGCTCTCCTATAGGCCAGTTTTCACGCCCTTCAGTGTTACGTACGAGAGCGAGCGTGGTGGACGTAAGGAGACAGCCAGCTGCGATCAAGATGGCAGCGAGCGGAGAGAAGACGGCAGCGAGCGGAGAGGAATCGGCAGCGAGCGGAGAGGAATCGGAGAGAGGCCATCACGGGGTGAGTATGACTTTCACTGCACGGCTGATAGGTTGAGGCTGCACGGGACTCCAGGGGCAGTTTGTTTCTTCCCCCCACACACTGACGCCTCCTATTCTTGCCTACCTTTATTGGAAACACCTATGCCTGCCTACCTATGGGAACAAATGTCTGGCTACCTTTACAGGGGGCACCGATTACTGCCTGCTTATACTGGGAACACCTATGTCTGTACCTATACTTACTGGGAACACCTATGTCTGCACCTATACTGGTAACCCCTATGCCTAGTTACCTATACTGGGGGCCCTATTCCTGCCTACCTATACTGGTAACCCCTAAGCCTAGTTATCTATACTGGGGGCCCCTATTCCTGCCTGCCTATACTGGGAACACCTATGTCTGCACCTACACTGGTAACCCCTATGCCTAGTTACCTATACTGGGGGCCCTATTCCTGCCTACCTATATTGGGAACACCTATGTCTGCACCTATACTGGTAACCCCTATGCCTAGTTACCTATACTGGGGGCCCCTATGCCTGGTTACCTGTACTGGGGGTCCATAATTCTGCCTACCTATACTGGGAGCACCTATGTCTGGTTACCTATACTGGGGCCCCCTGTTCATTGGTGCAATTTCTATGTGGGTGATTGGTACATTGTATATGGGGGTGATTAATGCATTTATGTGAGCTGATTACTGCATTTGCTATGGTAGTAGATTGCTGCATTTTATATGTGGGGTGCTTGCTACATTGTATATGGGGGTGATTAATGCATTTATTATGTGAGATGATTACTGCTTTTGCTGTGGTAGTAGATTGGTGCAATTTCTATGTGGGGTGATTTGTGATGGCGAGGTTTCTCTGCATCATTTTCATGCAGGGGTTCCCTGAGATTTTAAAAAAAGGTTAACGGTTCCTTGGCCCAAAACAGGTTGAGAAAGGCTGCCTTACTGTGTGCCCGGCCAATGGAGGTCCATCTGTACAGATGTCTCCATCCTGTGTGCTCGGCCAGTGGAGGTCCCTCTGTATGGATGTCTCCTTCCTGTGTGCCTGGCCAGTAGAGGTCCCTCTGTAAACTTGTCTCCCTCCTGTGTGCTCAACCAGTGGAGGTCCCTCTGTATAGATGTCTCCATCATGTGTGCTCAACCACTGGAGGTCCCTCTGTATAGATGTCTCCATCCTGTGTGCCGGCCAGCAGAGGTCCCTCTATATAGAGGTCTCCTTCCTGTGTGCCTGATCTGTGAAGGTCCCTCTGTATAGATGTCTCCTTACTGTGTGCCCGGCCAGTTGTGGTCTCTCTGTATCGAGGTCTCCTTCCTGTGTGCCCGGCCAGTGGAGGTCCCTCTGTATAGATGTCTCCTTCCTGTGTGCCCGGCCAGTGGAGGCCCTTCTGTATGGATGGCTCCATCCTATGTGCCCGGCCAGTGGAGGTCCCTCTGTATAAATGTCTCCATCCTGTATGCCCAGCCAGCGGATGCCTCTCTGTATAAATGTCTCCTTCCTGTGTGCCCAGCTAGTGGAGGTCCCATTGTATATCTCCTTCCTGTGTGCCCAGTTAGTGGAGGTCCCATTGTATAAATAGCTCCTTCCTGTGTGCCCAGCTAGCAGAGGTCCCTCTGTATAAATGTCCCCATCTCACTGATCACTGGTTATTCACGCCATCTACAGTCTGCAGTTGCATCCAGCCATATGCCCCGTCCGGCTTGAGCAATACTCCGGTAGACTTCACGTGGCCGCGCTGTTGAATACTTCCACCTTTCATCCAGCCGATTGCAGCCACAGACCTGCCGCCCAGTTGGTTCAAAGCCTCCTCCCCACCTACATGTTTCGCTCGATGACTCAAGCTTTCTCAACGCAAATTTAAGAATTTTTTTTGCACCCTTTGTATAGATGTCTACATCCTGTGTTCCCATCCAGCAGAGATCCCTCTATACTATAGAGGTGTCTCCATCCTGTGTTCCCTCCTGTGGAGGTCCCTCTGTATAGATGTCTCCATCTTGTGTGCCCGGCATATGTACATTCCTCTTTAGTTTCTACCTTGAATATAGTGATATTAGTAGATAGGCTCCATTCAGAATTTGAGCTGTTCAGTGAGCTATTTCCAGTCATGTGCTCTCTGCATAAAATCCCATCATTGTGTGACTGTACTGTGCTCAGCTGACCTCTCCTGTCTTCTGTCTCTTCCAGATTATACCTGAAAGGCCACAGCGGGACGGCCGGGAAGCAGAGCAGTCTTATTCTACACGGGGCTGATTTCAGCACAAAAGACGCGGATAATGACAACTGTATGTGCAAGTGTGCGCTCATGCTGACTGGAGGTAGGTGTAAAGTGTAGGAGGGGCTTATCCACTCATGTCTCATGTGTACTCTTCATGTATTCTGGAAATGGAACCAGTCATATTCAGGAGGAAGTACATTTGATTGGCGCAGTTTCAAGCTGCAATATTTGCATTAGATTTGCATGCAAGCTGGAATTATTTTCATTCCATTGGCCATCTCTGGAAGTGACATTCCATCTCCTGGAACTCAGCCTCAGTCTCTGTGGATCAAAAGATTCTGCCAGTATCTTGTGTGTCTTACCTGTTGGGACACTTTTGAACTATAAGTGGTTATTTAGCTGCCCTATGCAAGACCCCCATAGCCGCTCCTTCCTCTTAAAGTGCATACAATCATATTTTCTATAAGATCACTTAGAATGAAAGAAAAAGTTAATGTTTAATAGATCCACAAAACATCCAACTTGTGATGATATCTAAACTAGTAGCGATCGTGTGTATGAAAAAAATCTGCCACACAGATCGACCATTTTCCGAAGGAAACAATTGAAAATACGATCATACATGATCAATTGGGCCCACCAACTTCTCTGTTTTCATAAGATACAATATAAAAAATCTGATTGAAAATAAAGATTGATCACCGTTAGTGGACATACACACACACGCGTGCGCACACATGCCGCTGACTGATTAAGATCAAAAAATGTGTTATCAGAATTTTTAAGGCCAGCTGTGTTCTTATTAATAGTTAAATACAGCCCCAGGACGCCTATGAGGCGGGGTGAGGCAGTTTTCTCAGGCGGTGGAAGTGTGTGTGTGTGTGGGGGGGGGGGGGGGCTGCGCCCTCCTGAATGTGGGAGGCGGCAGCTCTGAACTGGAGGGGCGCAGTATCAGGCAGCAAGCGATGACTCCCCTCCTTCCGTGTTCCAGCGCTGCATTCCACTGCTCATCACTTCCTTTAATGCCGCCCACTAGTATAGACCCCGCCCTCCCCAGCTCTGTGCCTGCTGCCCCCCTTCCTGGCTTCTACCCCCTCCAGGCTACCTATACTGGGGGGGGGGGGCAGCATCCTCACAAGTTTGCCTCAGGTGGCAAAAAGTCTAGAACTGGCACTGGTTAAGTATGAGAAGCAGATACTGTGTAGTGAAACAGCTCAAATAACATAACATTGTGAGGCCCATATGCAATTAACTTTTCTCCTGAGTTTTCTCCTAAAAGATAATTTTTCAACACCTTTTTAAATTAACTTTTCAGCACTTTGCAGTTGAAAAAGTACCAAAAAGTAGATGAAACATGCTATCAATATTATTTTGAGTATTGTCTAGCTTGCTGTTGGTTTAAAAAGCATTTTATTTACAAGGTGTGAAAATATCACCTAGGAAAAAACTCAGGAGAAAGTTAAAGGGACTCCGATGAGTAAATAAAAACAAAATTGGAACTTACCTGGGGCTTTCTCCAGCCCACCGTAGGTCGGGAGGTCCCCCGGCGTCCTCCTGGCTCCTCTCTGGGTCCCTCCGCAGAAATCACGACCAGCGACAGCGGGGCCGAGTGTTGGGCTGACACTTCCTGAACGATGACGCTTAGAAAACCGTGCGTGCGCAGTACTGTCACGCCGGCCACCGTGATGACGCAAAGCGGTCGGCGTGATGACGACGAGCGTGGCCGTTCAGGAAGTGTCAGCCCGACACGTGTCGCCGGTCGTGATTTCTGCGGAGGGACCCAGAGAGGAGCCATGAGGACGCCGGGGGACCTCCCGATCTACGGTGGGCTGGAGAAAGCCCCAGGTAAGTTCCAATTTTGTTTTTATTTACTCCTCGGAGTCCCTTTAATTGCATATGGGCCCTAGTCTATTAAAAGGAATGAAGTAGATAGTTCATAACCAGTGAACAGCAAGTAGAAACATAACAGAATTAGTAGTGGCTCGATAGTGTACCATTTAAGGGCACTGGCTTTAAAATAAGGGGCCAGAGTTCAAGTCCTGCAGAAAAGGATTAAGATGAAATGGGGCCCTAGGCAAGATAGCAGTTTTTGCCAACCAACGATTATCACCTGGATTTTTTTAGTAATATTTGTTGGGGGCTAGCAGTCCCCTAGACTCCTCTAGGCCCTAGGCAACTGCCTAAGTGTGCCTTGTGGATGATTCTGCTCTGTTGGGGAGAGTATCTGTTCAGTGAGGAGTCCTTGGGCAAGACTTCCTGTATGGTGGCCTACACTCAGTGGGCGCTTAAAGAAAACCTGTAATGTTGGTTTAAAAAAAAAAGGGAAGAGAATGGCTGAGAAATGGCACGGGCACAGGACTGCTGCAGGGGCTGGCAGAAGCCCCAGGTAAGTGAAATTTTTATTTTTTTTTACCAACATTACAGGTTTTCTTTAATGGCTGCAGCTCTCAAGCACTTTGAGTGTAACAGGAGTAAAGCATGATACAAGCGTTAGTGTTATTATATTATTAATATCACAGAACTATTATTGAAGGCAATATTTAAAGTTCAAAATGGTGTATTTGTGAAGAAGAGTGGCTGGTATGAGTCTCATAAATAGGCAAAACGGATCGAAGATCAGGTCTGATGAGGTCAAGCGGCAAGATTAACAAGGAAATTAACACTTATTAAACAAAGTTTTGTCCCCATATAACAATATGATGTAGAGAAGGCATGTCCAAAGTTCAGCCCAGGGGTCAAATGGGGCCCACTGAGCCATTTCTGGTGGCATCCTGAAGCTCTCTACAGTTGTTAACCTCTTATCGACTGCCTCACACCAATTGGCGTCAAGTCCTGGGGCGGGGATTTGCAGGAGATTGTGCATCTCCGCATGAATGACGGAGCTCTGCTCTGCCATCAGACTCCCATCTGCGATCGCCGCTAGGAGACTGTTAGACCATCTATTTACTCGGTACAGCGCTGCGATCTAAGGCAACACTGTACAGGGGACAGCCGTGTCACTCGGCTGTCCCCTCCAGAGGCAGGAAAGCGATCCGCTGTGATAGGCTGAAGGGGGGGGAGGAAGGAAGGAACTCTGAGAAAATATGTCACTGGAAGTAGCTGCTGCTTGCTTTTTTGGCAGTTGGAAACAGCTGTAAACAGTTATTTCCCACAATGCAACGAGGTTCACAGACAGGAAACTGCCGGGGCCATGGTCCTCACAGTTTCCTGTGGCAGGGGTTTCACCACAGTATCAGCCATACAGAGCCCCCTCATGATCCATTTGTGAAAAGGAATACAGTCTCATGTAAAAGGGGGTGTCAGCCTCTGATTGGGATGAAGTTTAATTCTTGGTCACAGTTTCTCTTTAATTCATGCGTCCCACAGACCATAGTTGTGCTGCCACATTAAGGGGCCAACAGCAGTAACAGCCACTGATTAGCAACTATCACTGTGCTAACTGCACATGGTATATGGGTTATTTCCCGTGGAAATGTTTTGGCAAAATGTCACAGGCAATAGTGTACCTAATCAATCAACAAAAATTGTGTTTCATTTCACTAGTACGGCCCACTAGCTCTCTCAAGAACGGCAATATGGCCTTTGGCCTACAAAAGTTTGGCCACCCCTGATGTAGAGGAATCTTAAATTTAATTAATAAAAAAAGTTAATCAAAGGTCAGGGGGGTGGGCCTGGGTTTTCTGGAAGGCCTACAAGGTCCAACTGCAGAGAAAGGGGAGTATAGCTGAGGAGGGATTTTTTTCCTCTAGTGTTCTTATATCTTGGTGCACAGACAGTGGCGTAACTACAATTCATGGAGCCCCCCCCCCCCCCAGTGAAACTTTTATGGGCCCGCCCCAATGGTCACACCCCTCCCCTTGGTGCCCTTAACTGCTTTAGGGCCCATTTCACAAGGGTCATAAAGCAAGTGTGGCCATCATGATCTTCACACCCATAACAAGTGTAGCCACAAACACACCTGATCCGAAGTATAGTCCTCTGTATTGGAGTCAGGGAAGGTTAATAGTTGGGGGCCCCCCACAGCTCTGGGTCCCCCTGCGACCCAGGCACTGCTCCTCTCTAGTTACGCCCCTGTGCACAGATTACTATATCATGAGGAATAACTACCCAAACTTTCCTCTTTGAACTCCTTTTTCCATTCAGACTGAACACAGAGGAGTTGTGATAATGATCACATGAATGGGAATTGCCTCCTCATGATTATATCTTCCTCTATGCGGAACATCAATGTGACTATTGTTCTGTTGGTGTACAAGCGGTTGTTACACTGCTGGAAAATGATGGCTATTTTCTGTTTATTTCTGTACATAGAGCCACTCTGTAGGCCGGGAGATGATCCTACATGGAAGTAGCACAAGCGGCCCTTTGTTCTGGTCGACTTTCTGTAGAGCGCTGTGTTTTCATTGGCTGTCCTCTTGTGTCATTAACAGTTCATATCACTCATCTGGCCCATGTCCTTTGAAAAATTGCTTTATGAGAGGCGAGTAAATATTTAGATTACTACTTAGATTGTGTTATTGGTTTGCTCGGGGTCCGCTCTTTGATGGCTCTAATGTGATTATCAGGAAAGTACTGGCTATCCGCTGATTTTTTTCGCGTTGACGTGAGTTCGCTCTCCGCAGCCGTGTCCACTTTCCAAACATTTCCGAAAGTTTTATTCCCCCGGTTCCCGGCGTGCACTTCAGTGTGACACGACTGACGAGAGCCGGTGACAGACGCGAGCGTGAGCAAATATACACTTCTTGTCGCACATCTGTTCTGTGAAACTTGACCGAGAATAAAGTGAAGTAGAACGTTTTCTTTATTTAATATTGGATTAACAAGTTTGGAGAACGCCAGCGCGTTTCCTGATGTCACTTTATGTGACACGCGGTGTTTATTGTACAGATGTTCTGTATGTGTGGATGAAGTGGATACAGCAGCCTTATACGCTGGAGACTGACAAGATCACCACAGCTTTACCAGCAGGGATAAGTGTGAGGGGGAGATTTCCTTCAGGTGTCCATACATCAGGCGATGTTTAGTCAGAAAAACCATGAGGCAGAACTTTCTTTGCTCAAATCTGATCAGAGAACCATCTATTGCCTGCCCATACACCACAGACTGATTTCCAATAGATTTCAGCATGAAATCTTATAGGAATTGGCCAGGTGATGCTGCCTGGTGGCATCACATTTGAAGGCACGGAGGACGCCGTCCATGCCCTCCGTGCTGTTCCACCGGGTCCCCGCCTCTCAAAAGCCCCCCAGGCCGGCTCCTGACTGCACGGCCTGGTCGGGCTCTCTTGCCTCCACTAACATGGCCAAATGAGCTGGCCGCGGCTGCGCAGTCCGCATAGCTGCAAGTGCGGCTGCGCAGCTCTAGGGCCTACCCCCCCAATCCACGCTACAGGCTGTTTCCTGTAACTTTTTTTTTTAGAGTTGGCCTCGGAAGTCCTTTAAGATGGTACTGAACAGTTAACAGTTTCGCTGGTTGGTCCTGAGTAGGACGTTCGACTTTTTCACAGATCTCTTAAAGAGTAACTGTCAGGCTGCAGAAGCTAATTTAAACCTCTAGTCTCCTGTGTTAAACAGTTTAGAAGGAAGCCAAAAAGACATTACTGAAGATAAAGATCTATCTTACCTTTGATGTATGCTTATCAGCAATGCTTAGAGCTAAGCAGGACGCAAGCCGCATAACATACTGCAAAGCATTCTGGGGCCCTCCCCTCGGCTGCTAAGGAGAAGACGGGATCAAGTTTCAGCAGCTTCTAAAACTCAGTCCAGCCACAGCACAGATAAATCTCCTGGCAGAGTACACTGCAGGAGTCCGCTATTGTTCCTAGCCACATGGCTCATTAATATGCACTGCACACTGTGTTATTCAGTATGAGCTGTTCTGTGATCAGAAGCAGGCAGGACATGACGACACATTTGGCTTCACAAACATGGAACCTGCCATGAGCTGTCAGGAGCATATATACAAATTCTGTGAAATCCAAACGTGGACAGTGAAATGCATATGTAATGTAAGTACAGCCAATCTTTAGCTACTGATATATGTGTTTATTTTCTCTGAGACCCTATACCTAACAGCTCCTCTTTAAGCTCTTTACTTTTTGTATGGTAACACTCAATTCACTCTACCTCCAATACCTCCCCTTGGGATAGGGCCTCCCAAAATAATAGACAAAATAAAATATAAATCAAATAATCAGAAAGGGTTAGGACAAAATAAAAATAAATAAAATAAAATATAAAGTGACCGATGCACCCCTCTATACCATCAATATCACCCTCCTACAATATAACTTTGTTTAAGTGCACTTTGACTTCAAGGCTGAATAAGCTCTAATTTAGAGTTGATGCAAAATTTGTACTTCAACTTAGTTGACTGTATTTTGATCAGGCATCACCCAGTTTCTCCTGCAGCACACTTTAGTATCACAAGATGCAATGTAACTCCTCCTCCACTTACCTTCTTTAATGCTGTTAGGTTCTCTTTAAATCTCAAACTCTCGGTAATTCTGCAGAACACATCAATTGTAGAACTTATAACTTTAACTTCTGACTTGAAACGGACTTGACAGGAACAATGTCTCTTTATATACCAGGACTTAATGCAAGCGGGGGCTGGGTCAGCTGTGCGGGTACTTTAAGTAGGTTACTAATGTCTTTCAGCAGCAGCAAGGCCTGAACACTCATTACACTTCTTATAATCAACAGTAATTTCGCTTAGCACAATGTCTCTGCATGTGGATAGCTTTCTCATACTAGCAGTCTCTAGTAACACCACCTTTGAACAGAATTGGACTCTTCAGATTCTGGGTTGCTAACTTCAGCAAGCCTCCGCTGAACACTGGCTACTAACTGAACACACCCTGTGGCTTGTAGTTGGCACTAAGGCCTGTTCTCATCTGTCTGTTGCCTCCGGCCTAGCTCGGGTCTGGGCAGGGTCTGCCGCCTCCGGTCACTGTCCAACCTGCTGCCGCTGTCCTTACTGGCTTTTCGCTGGTCACTGTATGGCTGCCGGGTCCCCCTCACTCTCCAGGCGACTGCTACGGCCTTTTCCTGAACCCCCTCCTTCCCGCTCCGCACCCCTAGCTCCTGGCTCCAAGTCCCGTCCTCTCTCTCTCTCTCTCTCTCTCTCTCTCTCTCTCTTTTTGGCACGCTCTCTCTGGCTTCAGCCAGTTCCCTCCGGCTACACAATTCTATATCCGCCCCCTGCGCCTGAATAATAGCTTCTGACAGGACGCGCACGGCTTCTGGAAAGTTCCCCTGCTTTGCATACTTTGCGACCATGCAGGCGCTTACACTCCTCTCCCATGCGCCGTTTTAGTTCCACTTAAAGGCGCAACACACATAAAAATACATTAGCACTTTGTAACCCTCTTTTGGGGGGGTTACAGTATATATATTTAAAGAAGTGTCTGTTCAATCAAAAGGCTTTTCTTTTGTATTACGACTTCCAGCTGGTGTCAGTTTAGCAAAGGATATTGCGTTTAGTTGTCCCACCAAAAAAGCCCTATTTCAACATTGGCTGCGGACAGAAGGTTTGTTTTTATAATAGATGTAACAGGGATAACAGTAATGGATTTCACAACAGGCATCTGTCACTTTCATAAAAATAGAGCTTCAGTCCTCGGGGTTTGCCGGTTATAAAGTAGTATATGGAATCCCACTTGCATAGCAGGCAATGCAAAACACAGATCGCCTTCTTGGCAAAAAAAAAGTGTCAGCCTCAATTGGCTTGTGATACGACTTTGGGAAAGCAGCACCGACAAACCTGAAAGCTCAGACAGAAGGCCCTTGGTGGGATCTTCACATATTAGCCTACAAGCAGACGTTACTTTTATGGGTCTTCATAAAAAAAAATGAGGCAGTCCTCACCCTTAAACAGTGGTCCCCAACCCTGTCCTGAAGGCCCACCAACAGTGCATGTTTTGTGGAAATCCACAGTGGCGTCTGGAAAAAAAAGGCGCAGGGTTTGTCAGTAGTAGAATAGTGCCGAGAATAGTGATATTCTACTACTGAATTTCTATAGTAGAATATCAATAATATTTACTAATATTTTACTATGGCTTAAAGGGAAGTTTCAGGGAGGGTGGGTAAAAAATAAAAATCAAATTCCACTTACCTGGGGCTTCCTCCAGCCCGTGGCAGGCAGGAGGTGCCCTCGCCGCCGCTCCGCAGGCTCCCGGTGGTCTCCGGTGGCGCGCCCGACCTGGCCAGGCCGGCTGCCAGGTCGGGCTGTTCTGCGCTACAAGGCCCGGAACTTCTGCGTCCCACGCCGGCGCTCTGACGTCATCGGACGTCCTCCGTGCTCTACTGCGCATGCGCAGTAGTTCTGCGCATGCGCAGTAGAGCCCGGAGGACGTCCGATGACGTCAGAGCGCCGGCGTGGGACGCAGAAGTTCCGGGCCTTGGAGCGCAGAAGAGCCCGACCTGGCAGCCGGCCTGGCCAGGTCGGGCGCGCCACCGGAGACCACCGGGAGCCTGCGGAGCGGCGGCGAGGGCACCTCCTGCCTGCCACGGGCTGGAGGAAGCCCCAGGTAAGTGGAATTTGATTTTTATTTTTAACCCACCCTCCCTGAACCTTCCCTTTAAAGAGAACCTGTAACAAAAAAAAGTTCCTCTGGGGGGTACTCACCTCGGGAGGGGGAAGCCTCATTGGGACCCTGAGGCTTCCCCCTCCCGAGGTGAGTACCCCCCAGGGGAACTTTTTTTTGTTACAGTTTCTCTTTAAGCCATAGTAAAATATAGCTGCAGGCAGTCCAGCGCTGGCTCCTGCGAAGTGTTCTGAACTCCCTCGACAAGCCTGACAAGCGCTGATTTATTTACCTTTCTTGGTTCCAACGGGGTGCTGTTGCGGTTCTCCGCATGGAGACAGGCGAAAATAGCCGATCTCTGTTGGGTCCGCTCTACTGCGCAGTAGAGCGGCCCGACAGTGATCGGCTATTTCCGCCTATCTCCATGCGGAGAGCCGATACTGCGCCTGTGCTGGGAAGGTAAATATTTACATCCCCGCTATTCCCGGAGCTTTATCGCCACCTCCATGGGACCAAGAAGGATGGGGGAAGCCTCAATAGGATCCGGAGGCTTCCCCCTCCCCCCCCCCCCCCCCCGAGGTGAGTACCCGCCAGGGGAGGTTTTTAAAGTTACAGATTTTCTTTAAAGTGACACTACTCTCACACAGAACCCTCCCCTGGTGGAGCTTAAACCTAAGACCCCCCCCCCCCAACGTTAGTGCCTACCCCTAAACCTCGCCCCCCCCCCCCAGTGGTGCCTAACCCTAAGACTCCCCCCAGGTGGTACCTAACCCTAAGCCCTCCTAGTGGTGCAGGAGCTGCGATTTGCAGAAAAAACTGTGAATTTCAGTAGTCGCCACCTTGCGCCCAAATTTCCCCTTTCTGCGAATCGTGGCATTTATCATAGGACCCTATGGGGCTCCTGCGCCCTTTATTCCTGATTCAAATCAGCTCTGCTGAGACACTAATTACCCCATCTATGAATGTTTGTGGTTTCCTAAACATGCACTGTTGGTACTTGAGGATAGGGTTGGGAAACTCTACCCTAGAGCAAAACAGAAGGCTCTTGGAGGGGATCTTCCTAATTAAAATTAGCCATGTCTTGGAAAGGTCCAAGGCTGGTGAAGTGGTCTGCCTAAATAACAATGAAGGCCACACCTTTGGAGGGGTCTACAAGAAAACAATAATGAGCTTCAAATCTTTCTTTTGACACTTGCAATTCTTTCGTCAGAGCCCTGACGAAACGCGTTGGTGACCTTGGCTGACTAAGCGTGATGTCACTGCAAGACTTTCAGTACATGCCAGAGATTAACTTTCTACGTTTTTCTCCTGACTTCTGAAGCCATGGACCGGGGTCAAGGGTCGTTAGAACATCATCCTGAAACCGATCCTTAACAACCTCCCAGCTCTTCATTGAATACTGGATAGACCTTTCAGTAAGAACGGCGGACTGTGAGTAGTAAGCCGACTGCGGCTATAGTGGAGGAGTGTGAGATTATATGGAAGCTGAGGAGGAGCGCTCTCATTTACAAATCTCACTGTTTGTTCTATGGTTCAGGGATTTCTATTCAGGTCCTGTGTGCAGACGGCAACTATTGATCATCACTAGTACTGAGTAACTTAGTATGCCTGGTCATGACTGAGGCATACACGAAATAAAGGCGCCATGAAATTTGGAAGCCCAGAAATAGCAGATAGTAGTATATTGTTAACATTAGCGATATTCTACTATTTTACAGTAATAATTTTGATAGTAAAATATCGACAAATGTTAGTAATATAATACTACAGCTAAACCTAACCTGGCATCCTGCTGATCTCTTTGGCTGCAGTAGTACCTGAATTAAACAACTGAAACAGCGAATCCAAATAGCCAATCAGACTTCAGTCAGAGCACCTGATCTGCATATGCTTGTTCAGGGTCTATGGCTAAGAGTTTAAATAAAACCTGTAACTTTAAAAACCTCCCCTGGGGGGTACTCACTTCGAGTGGGGGAAGCCTCCAGGTCCAATAGAGGGTTCCCCTGTCCTCTTCGGTCCCACGGCGGCGGCGAAAAAGCTCCGGGAATGGCAGGGATGTAAATATTTACCTCCCCGACTCCAGCGCAGGCGCAGTATGGGCTCTCCGCCTCGGAGATTGGTGGAAATGGACGACCGCTGTCGGTCCGCTGTACTGCGCAGGCGCAAGTCTCCTGCGCCCGCACAGTAGAGCGGACCCGGTGGAGATCGGCTATTTTCGCCTATCTCCATATAGAGAGCCGCAACAGCGCCCCCGCTGGAACCAGGGAAGGTAAATAAATCAGCGCTTGTCAGCCTTGTCAAGGGGAGGATTCCAGGACTGCCTCCAGCTACAGGGGAGGGGGAAACCTAATTGGGACTCTGAGGTTTACCCCTCCCGAGGTGAGTACCCCGAGGGGAACTTTTTTTCGTTATAGGGTCTCTTGAAGAGGCAGAGGATCAGCAGGACTGCCAGACAATTTGCACTGTTTAAAATGAAATAAGTATAGGAGCCTCCACATTTCTCTCACTTCAGGACAGGAGCACCAATTCTAAATGGGGATAACAGACCTTGTTTGGGAGCTTACAGTACTGGGTTTGTAAAGACAGCTTAGTGCTTATGATATTTGCATAACACCTGGGCCCATATGCAATTCACTTTTTCACCTAGGAGATCATTTTTCAACTTCTTTTTAAAATAACTTTTCAGTACTTTGCAGTGGAAAAAGTTCCAAAAAGTAGGTGAAAAAGTACCTTAAAATAATTTTCTTCTTTGCTGGTGGCTTAACCCCCTTGCCGTTACAATTCTGGCGGCAAGGGGGCCGCGCAGCACTTTTTTTTAATTTTTATTTTTTTAACCACCCGGGCGGTATGGACGAGCTCAGCTCGTCCATCACCGCCGGAGGCTGCCGCTCAGGCCCTGCTGGGCCGATTTTTATGAAATAAAAAGCAGCACACGCAGCCGGCACTTTGCCAGCCGCTTGTACTACCTGATTGCCGCCGCGGCGCGGCGATCCACCGCGTGCAGCGGCGAAAGAGGGTCCCCCCAGCCGCCCGAGCCCAGCGTAGCCGGAACAAACAGTTCCGGCCAGCGCTAAGGGCTGGATCGGAGGCGGCTGACGTCAGGATGTCGGCTGACGTCCTTGACGTCACTCCGCTCGTCGCCATGGTGATGAGGTAAGCATAACAAGGAAGGCCGCTCATTGCGGTCTTCCTTGTTAATTCTGAGCGCCGGAGGCGATCAGAATGACGCGTCCGGAGCGCCCTCTAGTGGGCTTTCATGCAGCCAACTTTTAGTTGGCTGCATGTAATAGTTTTTTTTTTATTTAAAAAAAACCCTCCCGCAGCCGCCCTGGCGATCTTAATAGAACACCAGGGTGGTTAAATCAGCGGCGATAGGAAACTGCACGCAGCTAGCAAAGTGCTAGCTGCATGCAGGAAAAAAAAAATTGTGAAAATCGGCCCAGCGGGGCCTGAGAAATCCTCCTACGCAGGTTAAAAGGAGGTTAAAAGACATTTTAATGACAAAATGTGAAAATATCATGTAGTAGTAAAATCAGGAGAAAAAGTTAATTGCATATGGGCCATGGTGCGCAATTAGCGTAATACCCACTAATATGTAAGTGCGCAATCAGCATAACCGTTATGCTGATTGCGCACTTAGAAATGCCTTATGCTATAATGTAATGTCAGGGTGACACTAGCGCCGCAGTGTACTGGCTGTATACAGACTGCAGAGCTCCAGCGGCCGTGGTGGTTCCCTACAGTGGGTGACACCAGCGCCGCAGTGTACTGGCTGTATACAGACTGCAGAGCTCCAGCGGCCGTGGTGGTTCCCTACAGTGGGTGACACCAGCGCCGCAGTGTACTGGCTGTATACAGACTGCAGAGCTCCAGCGGCTGTGGTGGTTTCCTACAGTGGGTGACACCAGCGCCGCAGTGTACTGGCTGTATACAGACTGCAGAGCTCCAGCGGCTGTGGTGGTTTCCTACAGTGCGTGACACCAGCGCCGCAGTGTACTGGCTGTATACAGACTGCTGAGCTCCAGCGGCCGTGGTGGTTCCCTACAGTGGGTGACACCAGCGCCGCAGTGTACTGGCTGTATACAGACTGCTGAGCTCCAGCGGCCGTGGTGGTTCCCTACAGTGGGTGACACCAGCGCCGCAGTGTACTGGCCTTATACAGACTGCAGAGCTCCAGCGGCCGTGGTGGTTCCCTACAGTGGGTGACACCAGCGCCGCAGTGTACTGGCTGTATACAGACTGCTGAGCTCCAGCGGCCGTGGTGGTTCCCTACAGTGGGTGACACCAGCGCCGCAGTGTACTGGCCGTATACAGACTGCAGAGCTCCAGCGGCCGTGGTGGTTCCCTACAGTGGGTGACACCAGCGCCGCAGTGTACTGGCTGTATACAGACTGCAGAGCTCGAGCGGCCGTGGTGGTTCCCTATAGTGGGTGACACATTGATGAATGGAGTGCTGCCCAGTCGCATCCACTTATAGCAGCTCCGACACTCTGCAGTCATCTCTTTGATGTGGTGAACAGTGGATGGTTTCCATCACGTTGTTTATGGCTACAGATTCTGCTATGTTGGTTCTCCAGCACCTATCACATGATCCTGTTCAGATGGACGGGATTGTTTGCCTTGAGCAATCACACCATCACTCTTCCATAGAGGAATATGACATTATAGACTTGGCCTAGCGCACCATACAACATGTATGTGTCAGATGTTAGAATATTATTTACACGATTCGGGTTTCGCGTTTCTCCTGAGTCGCTCTTGTTATTTTAGCTGGAATAATAGAAGTTTTGTTTCAGTTGATCTCTCTGTGACATAAAAAGCAATTTATCAAGTCCCATCTGGGAAATAAACGCTTACAAAGTTACGTATCTGCATGCTGGATATAAAAACGTTATCTGCATGTAATTACAGCGGGCATAGATGAGCATTACAGAGCTGCCCACCTATAGTATGTCCCTGTAGGTGGCAGAGCCACTTGCGGCCCCATTTACTGGTGTACATGGCACTTTGCCGCTCACTCACCCTGCTGCCGGGAAAATTCTGTGCGGTGATACCGTAAATATATTTCCCCCTCTGAGTCGTAGCAACTCGGTGGGAGAAGTAATTTAAGGTCCAGCAACCACCGGATCCCCAAATTACCCGTGCGCCGTCCGCGGACTATAGCATTGCCGCCTGCATCAAGAAGCCCTGTCTTGTGTTTACTGTATATACTGAAGGCATGGTTAGCAGTTATCTGCCCACTTTTACTGTTTACAAAATCAAAATCACCATCCACCACTGATACAGTACGAGTCATACTGTTTTATATTCTGTAAAGAGAGTCTGAAGTCTTCTAAAAATCCAGCAATATCAGCAGTGCTAAAACCCCGCTTTCCTGCAGCTGAACGATGTCACTAAACCCCCCAAATACCAAGGCAAAATTTCACGACTTTCCAAGTCATGGATTTTGCTGCTCAGGGAGGCAGAGCTTAGCTCTGTAGCTCTGCCTCCATTTGCGTCAATCCCTGCTGATCGCCGCCTCTCTCAGTGAAAGAAGACAGAGGGGCGGGGAGAGGTGGCGATCAGCGGGGATTGACGTGAGTAGAAGCAGAGCTACAGCACTAAGCTCTGCCTCTACCAGGAAGCTCTCCCCACATTTTGCCCAGGGTATTTAGAGGGTTTAATGGCAGCGGGAATGCAGCGTTTTATCACTGCTGATATTGCTGAAGATAAATGTTAAATAAAGAGGATTTTTAGAAGGCTTCAGACTCTCTTTAAAGGGAGTCTGAAACAATAAAAAAAAAGAAAAAACAGATATTCACCTAAGGAAAGGGAAGGCTCTGGATCCTAATGAGCCTTCCTGTTCCTTTCCTGGTCCCGTCATTCCTGCGATGGATCCCCCGTTAGCAGTGCTTTCTGCCTCTACACGACGCTTTGGAAGTCTTCAGGAACCCGAGTGCTCCAGAAGACGGGATGCTTTGTACTGCGCATGCACAAGCATGCTGTCTCTCATGCATGCGCAGTACAGGGTCGCCCATCTTCTGGAGCACCCGGGCTCCCAAAGACTTCCGAAGTCTCCCGCGGCAGGAGATTTGAACCGGCAATCCAGCCCTGGAACGGGGGGACCGTAAGCGGAACGGGAAGGCTGATTAGGACCCAGAGCCTTCCCTTTCCTTAGGTAAGTGTTGTTTGTTTGTTTAAATCGCTTCAGACTTGCCTTAAAGAAGTTCTGTGGTTGTTTTTTAAGCACACTGATATAAACATACTATTGTGTCCCTCATTATGCCCCCTCTTTATCAGTCCTATTTTCACCACTCCCCACGGCCAATAAATAACTTTAAATAATAAAATAAACCTTTTATTACTTGTTCCCAAGATGGCCGCAATCCCATGTGACTCTTCCGGGTCACCACTTTCTGCCCTCTTTTCTTGTACTGCTGTGCACGAGAGCCGTTCCCAACTGGGCATGTGTAAGCTCTTGTGCTCAGCATAGGCACATAAACAGTCGCATCCTCCGCGACGTATGACTTGGTCACGTAGTTACGCATCCTGCGGTGCTGAGATGCAGTACTGTACACTTATATCTCCGGGCAGAGCTGAAACTACACGAGGCAGCTCTCCTCCCTGCAGCCAGCCTCCTCCCCCCTGCTCTCTGGAACGCGCAAAAAGGTCAGGGATGACTCATCAGATGACGAGTAGCAGGGGGAGGGAAAGGCAGACAGGGAGGAACTGCTGCTGTATTGTCTGCCTCTTCCAGGAAGTACATTTTCGTCTATTTAACTAGACAAATTATTTAAAAGGAGCATTAGAGAGACCGCACAACTTTTTTAAACAAGATAGGGAAGAAAAGATTTATAAATATTAAAGGAACATTATAACTCAGTTAAATTACATTTTGAAAAAGGGCCACAGAACCCCTTTAAGCAGTGAAAGCTTGAATTGCAAATAACTTGTTTTAAGAGTGCTTTGCAACACAAGCACAAAATGTTATGAAATGTTGACTTGATAAGCAAGCAGTATCTTGATACACAAGCACAGAACATACAGGTGAAATTCGAAAAATTAGAATATCGTGCAACAGTCCATTTATTTCAGTAATTCAACTTAAAAGGTGAAACTAATGTATGAAATAGACTCATTACAAGCAAAGCAAGATATTTCAAGCCTTTACTCGTTACAATTTTGATGATTATGGCTTACAGCTTATGATGAAAACCAATAGAGAAGTTCAAAACGCTCTACCCCCTCTGTTCAAACCAGCAGGTGCAGGACCAGGACAGCCAAACCAATTCACAGATGTGCAAGAAGGATCCGCAAACCAAATGCTGGTAGAAAAATGCTGTGATTCTTTATTCAAAAAATTCCACATGACATGGCAATAAAACCAGAAGGTTCAACTGACGCGTATCGGGCCTACAATCTGCCCTTAGTCATAGTTAAAAATGAACCTAGAAGGGGAAGGCTTTATGTAGGCAGGTGAGGGAACAAACTCCGCCCCATACCTCAATCAGCCTTCGCCTTAAAGGAGACACATACAAATATATACTATATACGTAAATACATATACTATATACATGAATACACAGAGAATGTAAGGTAATAATATCAATTAAGAAATTTATAGTATAAAAAGATAAACTGTCTAAAAACATCCCTAGAAAAGAAGCTTATATGGCCCATATCAAAAAAGGGGGGAAGAATCTGTTTACCAAAAAGGGGGGGGGGGGGGGGAAGGAAAGGAGCAACTAAGCGCCAGGAGAAGGTGGAAAAGAGGAGGAAAATGGCAAGACTAATGATCATAAACTAAACTCAAGTCCCAACGGGTATTGAGACCCCTTGGGGTGCGAGTATCCATTTTGTGGATCCAATATGCCTCGCGCCTTAAAAGTAATTTATAAGTATCACCACCTCTCCTGGGACTTACCACCCGTTCAACCCCCTGGAAAATAAAAGAAGAAAGATTTCCTTTGTGTACATTTTGAAAATGTTTTGAAACTGCCGATTTTTTAAAGGTGTTCCAGTTTGTGCCACAATAATGTTCAGCAATACGGGCTCTCAAATTGCGAGTCGTACACCCTACATATTGCAAATGACAAGCAGTACAAGAAATAACATATTTTATGTTTGATTCGGGGTTCTACCTCCAGAGATGCGGAGCTTCTATGGGGGCAAAATTTTCCCCATCCCTAGCTAACCTATACATGGGGTGGTGGGAGGAGCTCCGCATCTTTGGGGATGAGAACCCCTTTGCCTCTCATATCCTTTGGTATGGAAGATTTATAGATGATTTGCTACTGGTGTGGGGGGGTCCCCCCGGCCTCCTGGAGGATTTCCTAGCCTATGTGAATGATAATGAACTCAATCTGACATTCACCATGAGTCATCAAGATACACAAATAGATTATCTAGATTTGACTCTGACAGGGGACCGTTCACTCCACCGAGTCTCCACTAGAACATTCCGTAAACCCACAGCGGGTAACTCCATACTTCTTGCCAGTTCCTGCCACCCAGGTCATACCATTAATGCCATCCCCACAGGGGAATTCACACGGGCAGCTCGTAATTGTTCTAATCCTGATCAATTGGAGCAAGAATGTCTTTTGGTGGAAAATAGACTTAAACAAAGAGGCTATACCAAGAGACAATTGATTAGGGGACGTGCTAGAGGTACTAGCAAACCACGCAATGAACTTTTACACATTAGGGACCGGGATTGGGGTCAGGATGACAGGGTGACTTTTGTCACAGAGTACAGTCTTGAGTACAACAAGATTACAAATATTGTTAGTAAATATCTCCCGGTGCTGCACTCAGATCCCAAACTGAAGTTCATCCTGGAGAAGGGGTGCCGCTTCTCTGTTAGAAGGGCACGCACCCTTGGGTCTATCCTTTCCCCCAGTTCTTTTCAGTCTCCCTTCTCGTCCCGCCCCCCCACTTGGTTAGCCACAGTGGGTTCTTACCCCTGCGGGTTCACAACCTGTCATTACTGTCAATGTCACAAAAAGGGTTCCTCCATTGTTTCTTTTGCTACAGGTACCATTCTTCCAATCAAGCAATACATAAATTGTGATACTAAATATGTTATTTATGTTATTTCTTGTACTGCTTGTCATTTGCAATATGTAGGGTGTACGACTCGCAATTTGAGAGCCCGTATTGCTGAACATTATTGTGGCACAAACTGGAACACCTTTAAAAAATCGGCAGTTTCAAAACATTTTCAAAATGTACACAAAGGAAATCTTTCTTCTTTTATTTTCCAGGGGGTTGAACGGGTGGTAAGTCCCAGGAGAGGTGGTGATACTTATAAATTACTTTTAAGGCGCGAGGCATATTGGATCCACAAAATGGATACTCGCACCCCAAGGGGTCTCAATACCCGTTGGGACTTGAGTTTAGTTTATGATCATTAGTCTTGCCATTTTCCTCCTCTTTTCCACCTTCTCCTGGCGCTTAGTTGCTCCTTTCCTTCCCCCCCCCCCCCCCCTTTTTGGTAAACAGATTCTTCCCCCCTTTTTTGATATGGGCCATATAAGCTTCTTTTCTAGGGATGTTTTTAGACAGTTTATCTTTTTATACTATAAATTTCTTAATTGATATTATTACCTTACATTCTCTGTGTATTCATGTATATAGTATATGTATTTACGTATATAGTATATATTTGTATGTGTCTCCTTTAAGGCGAAGGCTGATTGAGGTATGGGGCGGAGTTTGTTCCCTCACCTGCCTACATAAAGCCTTCCCCTTCTAGGTTCATTTTTAACTATGACTAAGGGCAGATTGTAGGCCCGATACGCGTCAGTTGAACCTTCTGGTTTTATTGCCATGTCATGTGGAATTTTTTGAATAAAGAATCACAGCATTTTTCTACCAGCATTTGGTTTGCGGATCCTTCTTGCACATTTATGATGAAAACCCCCATAATCAAAATCACAGACCATTAGAATATTGTGAAAAGGTTCAATATTCTTGGCTCGAAGTGTCAGACTCTAATCGGCTAA
The DNA here is from genome assembly GCF_040937935.1 of Hyperolius riggenbachi. Classification (NCBI taxonomy): domain Eukaryota; kingdom Metazoa; phylum Chordata; class Amphibia; order Anura; family Hyperoliidae; genus Hyperolius; species Hyperolius riggenbachi. The sequence goes on along the minus strand of NC_090650.1, from coordinate 399,577,837 downwards.
TTAACCCAAAACACCTGCAAAGATTTCATATATTAGTTTCACCTTTCAAGTTAATTACTGAAATAAATGGACGTTTGCGCGATATTCTGTTTTTTCGAGTTTTACTTGTAAATGTTTTTGGATTGGGGCACGAATCATCTGAGTTTTTATTCATTCTTTTTGGGAAATTTGTTTTGATGTAAAAGTGCTTTGGATTACAAGCTGCATAGATGTGCAGAGCCCAAAACACGGGCAGGTTACTGTACACAGCTTGCATTCAAAACAGATACAGCAAATGGAGGACCCTTACGCGCCGATCGCTCAGCACCAGACCCCCCAAACTGATACACATGAATTCAGATACTCAGGCCAGCAACAAATTGCTTTCTCGGGCCAGTAGACATCATTTCCTGTTCCTTATTTAAGTATTATTTTGACACCTTGTTCTTAGAGGCTTCTATTATTACTCTTAGGTCTTTAACTTCAGTTATCCTTCTACTTACTTAGTTATTTGCTTCTCTCTCATACAGGTTGGTGGTTTGATGCCTGTGGCCCATCTAATCTCAACGGGATGTACTACAGCGCCGGCCAAAATCATGGTAAACTGAATGGGATAAAATGGCATTACTTCAAAGGGCCAAGTTACTCTCTGCGGTCAACAACAATGATGATCCGACCTTTGGACTTCTAGATATGAAGAGGGAAACGGTGGAGAATGTTGTTATGGAATGTTTTATATCATTTGTGGAAGGATTGGAGAAAACTCACAATATATTCAGCAAATGAGGAAATTCGGTCCGTCTCGCTTGCTGAATTCTCTTCACAATGAAAGCTGTTGGACCTAAAAAGACGGTGGAGCCATTATGGACGAGTTCTTCACCAAATCAGCCCAGAACTGGTAATATATCATGGACATCATATGTGTATTTCATGACAAGGAAACTGGGCAGCTGTATGAATTGAGGTCAAGCCAAGTCACACCTGAAAGTTCTCAATAACCATGTGGATTGAGGAAAGAAAAACATTTTGTATCAACGCACATATGTAGACTTCTGGATCATTGTATTTCGGTATTTTTGTATGAACTTTTGTCAGCGGACTCTTCTTGGGCTGGACTTGCATCTGTTTTTCTTCATCATACTTTCAAAATGAAAATGTGAAATTGTTTTCTAGTGACTGTTAAACGTAAATCTTCTCGGTTGTTTTAAATGCTGGAGGCTTAAGGGAAATATTGAGGCCACCAATAGCTGCCACCACAGAAATCATGAGGACTTTATTGCTGAAAATAAGTTCTGGGGATTGAATGGGAGAGGGAGACGTACTGCCTTCCTCCATACAAGAAGAGATTCTTGTCACAGTGCCAATATATATTCACAACAGAGACATTTTATAAATCGTTCTCTGTGTGTAGAGGAGTCACGTAGAGCTGAGCATAACATGACAACATTGTTGAGACTTCCATTGTTTGATCGTTTTATCCCATTTCAACAGGAACAAATAGGTAATTCACAGACAGCATATGAAATGTTTAGAGAGCCGTTTGGCCAGTTATGTCTGTAACAGAGGCACAGAAAGTCCTCTATGGAGGCCAAGCACGGAACCTGGAACCAATCAAAACAACAAGTCAAAAAATGTCTTCTGTCAGTAATGTAATGATCAGAGGTTTGATACGGCTGTGCCTTGTATATGTCAGGGTTCTCAGGCTTTATTTTGCATGGGGTCGCTGGATCATTTTTTTTTTAGAAATTGCGATTCAAGTCACAAAAAGCCTTAAATGAATGAAAACTGAGGAGCTGACTGCCTGGACCAATCAGAATGTTCATCATGGCCTCAGTGAGGTCTGGTCGTTGCTAGGTAACGGGTTCAGCCCTGCTCTTGTTTAAACACCATTGCCATATTGGCAGCCACCACAGTGTCTGATAGGAGAGTGATGGTGTTGCAAGAGTGACCGGTCACATGGGTTATGATGATCCAAGGAACAGCACTGCTTGGAGAAGATGGAGTTGTACAAAGCCTATCATGATGCCATCTAGAATCTTCTAAACAATGGGGAGGGGGGTCAAATCTTTGTGTTGTATAAACTACACCAGTCATTAGAGAAATGGAGGCCGTCTTAGCAGACATCCCTGTGAATACATGCTTCTCTTCTGGCTGTCATGCTGGTCTTCTGATGTCCTTGCTAGTCCCTCACCTGGAGCTGAGCAGCCACCATGTTCAGAAGGAGGGCAGCATGATAGCCCCCGGGTTCCTCATTAGGTCTTCAGTTCTGCAGTGGGCAGTGCAGACTAACATGCATGGTGCATGACATTTCATACATGGCTGTGTGTTGGGGGAGCTCTGTGGAGTAGACATGTACACTTATAAATAAGAAATAGGAAAATCCATAACATGGAGGATTCTGGGAGGATGGTTTGGTGAGCAGAGAGAGGATCACCACATACAGTACATGCTGATATTTTGTAAGATTTTCAGCAAACGACTGGAGGTGTCTGAGAAACAAAACAATCATTGACAGATGGGATTGGTTCCATCAGTAATATACTGTATGTATGTATGTATATATATATATATGTATATATATATATATATCATAAGAGGAATCAGCGGCAACAAATCATTTCTCACTGACACAGCGAATATCTGGGGAAATGACTCCAACAGACTGGAAGATACTGACCTGCAGTCCGTGGTCTGACTGATGTTATCTATATTTATCATTGTGTGCCACAGTTACTTCCATCCATGTGTTCTCTAGTAATGGGCATGTCTAGGAGAACTCATGGAGAAGCATGTGATCGGTTTGGTCAGGTGATAGATATACAAGTCTCTGATTTGCTAGTCATAATCATGTGCTAAAGCAGGATGTGATCACAGCAAATCAGAGCTTTGCAAATCTATCAGCTGATCAAACAAATCACATTCTTCTCTATGAGTTCTCCTAGACACAACCATCACTAGATTGTTCTCACATCATCAACTGTTGAGAGCCTAGTCGGAAACGAGTCACGATCAGCCACATAAAACAATCCCTATCCACATTACAGTTGTTTCTCATTGGTCATTCCAGAAATGTGAAGATGCCATTTCTTACAGTCACCTTTGTCAGTCGGCTGCACCCACCATATGCAGATATAGTTTACATGTATTTATATTAAGTCACAAATACATAGTTATGAGTTTTAAGCACAATTATTACTGAGTAGAGCAATATGTGATATAAATCAACCAGCCATCATTTTACCAAACCGCAGTATTATGGTGCACAAAGGGCAAGGCAGTTTGGAGTGGACAGTGCTGTATGGTGGGAACAGTACAGTATACATAGTGCATTACAGTACTGCCAGTGGGTGCAGAGACAACACAGTACAGTGCAGTCAGTACAAAACCATTACATTACATATGGTACAGACAGCAAAAGTACAATGCAGTCAGTACAAAACCATATACAATACAAATGGTACAGACAGCAGAGGTACAGTACAATTGGTACAATACCATATAGTACATAGGGTACAGACAGTAGGAGTACAGTACAGTCAGTACAAAACCATATACAGTACATATAGTACAGACAGTAGTACAGTCAGTACAAAACCATATACAGTACATATGGTACAGACAGCAAAAGTACAATGCAGTCAGTACAAAAACATATACAATACAAATGGTACAGACAGCAGAGGTACAGTACAATTGGTACAATACCATATAGTACATAGGGTACAGACAGTAGGAGTACAGTACAGTCAGTACAAAACCATATACAGTACATATGGTACAGACAGTAGGAGTACAGTTAGTACAAAACCATATACAGTACATACAGTGCAGACAGAGTACAGTACAGTTAGTACAATACCATACAGTATATATGGTGCAGACAGCAGAGTACAGTACAGTTAGTACAACACCATACAGTACATATGGTGCAGACAGCAGAGTACAGTACAGTTAGTACAACACCATACAGTACATATGGTGCAGACAGCAGAGTACAGTACAATTGGTACAATAAAAAATGGATTAAGATTAAATGGGGCCCTGGGCAAGATAGCAGTTTTTGCCCACCGCTGATCGCCTGGCTTTTTTGGTAACATTTAGTGGGGACTAGCATTCACTAGGTCCTTAGACTTTCTCCAGAACCTAGGCAACTGTCTAGAATTGCCTTGTGGATGTTCCGGCTCCAGGTGCAATACCATACAGTATATATGGTACAGACAGTAGAAGTACAGTACTGTAGAATATAGACAGTAAGGTACACACAATTTGGTACTGTTCAGATGGTATGGATAGTTTGGTGCTATACATATAGATGGATTCAGTACACATAGCACTCTACACTGGAAGATGTACAGTCCAGTATACGCAAGTACAGCACACATTGAATGGCGTAGTACAATATAGCAGTGTTTAGTACCTAAGAATACAGTGCAGATGAATGCAGTACAATATGGTATAGTGAGGATACGAGGAAAATATTTGTATGGATTAGAGGCCTGCGCCGGTCTAATTTTTCAGATCCGCACCCGACCTGCACCTGCAGCCCCAATACCTGCACCGACCCACAACCCGCTTTCTGGTGAATCTGGTACCCGCACCTGACCTGCACCCGCAGCCCCGCTACTTGCACCAACCCGCTTTCTGGTGAATCTGGTACCCGCACCTGACTCGTACCCGCAGCCCCGCTACCTGCACCCAACCCGCTTTCTGGTGAATCTGGTACCCGCACCTGACTCGTACCCGCAGCCCCGCTACCTGCACCCAACCCGCTTTCTGGTGAATCTGGTACCCGCACTTGACCTGCACCCGCAGCCCCACTACCTGCATCCAACCCGCAACCCGCTTTCTGGTGAAACTGGTACCCACACCTGACCTGCACCCGCAGCCCCTCTACCTGCACCCGAACTGCAACCCGCTTTCTGGTTAATCTGGTACCCGCACCTGACCTGCACCCGCAGCCCTGCTACCTGCACCGTCACGCACCCCGCTTTCTGGTGAATCTGGTACCCGCACCTGACCTGCACCCCCAGCCCCACTACCTGCACCCAACCCGCAACCCGCTTTCTGATGAATCTAATACCCGCACCTGACCTGCACCCGCAGACCCGCTACCCAACCCGATTAAAATCAAAATGGGTACCCGACCCTCATTTCAGGTAACCCGCTGGTACCCGACCCGATGCAGGCCTCTACTATGGATTACTAAAGATTGGTTTCACATGGTTCAAGCATTATGATATGGTATGGTACAGCATTATACAGACAGTACCAAACAATATTGTATAGTTTATCTTGGCACATACAGTTTGCTATGCTGTACAATGCACACCACGATATTAAATTATACAGAGAGTACATTACTATATCACACTATCCATACCATACTCTACCGTATGGTACAGAGTATGCTACATATAGTTTTGTATGGTACATACAGTGCAACACTGTATCCTGTGGTACAGATAGTATAGAGTATGGTTCATTTATTGCTTACAATTTTATACAATATTGTATGATGCAGAAAGCATGAAGTACAACACATACAGTATTTTATGGTACATACAGTAAAATATGGCGCACATGCTATACAGTACAGCACATACAGAATGAAATGGTACTTATGAGTACTATACAGTAACATATGGTACACATACTATATAATACAGCATGAGGCCTGCGCGGGTCTACTTTTTTAGATCTGCACACAACCCGCAACCAATTTTTTGAAGAAACCTCAACCCGACCCATGACCCTCAACCCTCTGTTCGGCTGCCTAATGCAGCCAAGCAGAGGGGACGGCAGGGAGCTGTTATAGTCTCCCGTAGGCTAGATCGGCTACTCCTCTTTCTCCATCCGCAGTGGTGCTGTACTCCCGACGTCCTCTTCTGGGGTCCGATCACATGATATGACGTGATTGTAACCTAGAGGATGGTGTCAGCGTTGCAACACCGCCCTCTGGTGTGATGGATGAGACTTGTCTCTTCTTCACATATCATATCATGTGATGAGAAGCCAGAAGAGGATGTCTGGAGTGCAGATGGAGGAGAGGAGAATCCAATCCAGCCGTCTGGACAGGTAACTATAGCAATTGCTTTCCGCACGCTCTACCTGCAACCCGACCCGCACCTGTTGTATAAAAATAAATATACGGGTACCTGACCTGATGCAGGACTCTAACATACAGTATAATACAGTAACTTATGGTGCTCATACTATGCAGTATGATATGTCACATATGACTACAATACAGTAAGATATGGTGCTCATACTATACAGTACAGCACTTATAGCATGATTTGGTACACAGGGCTGGGCCGAGGTAGAGGCGAGAGAGGCTCCAGCCTCACTCAGCTATCATTTCCCTATTGTGTTTGAAGCAGAAAGAAATAAGAAAATGGGACACATGGCAGTGACTGCAAGCCAGATAACTAGAGATTAAGGTGTTGGGGGCCCTGGGGTGCCTCTTACTCTAATAGCAATCAGTGCGGGATGGCTGGGGTGGGAGGGATGGAGGGGCGTATTTTGGTGTATCAGCCTTGGGTGCTGGAGGACCTTGTCCCGGCTCTGATGGTACATATGAGAAAAATACAGTAACATGATATTCATACTATACAGTACTGCATATTCAGTATGATATAGTACATACTTTATAAATCAACAATAATAGTCCAATTCAGTAAGATACGGTAGACAGACTATACAGTACAGCACATACAGCATGATATGATACATACAGTAGCATATGGTACATATACTATACAGTACAGCACATACATGCGATGGTACATGCAGAACAATCGTGTATGTTGCAGATAGTACAGAGTATGGAGAGAGAATCTGGCAGTACATCAGAGTAGATAGAACTTTTTTTTAAATATGTAAAGTTTGTGATTGTTTATCCATAATAAGCTTTTGTTATCCTGTATGGTGTATGGTTGTTTAATGTGTATTTTATGCATATTTTATAGACATGTCAATATAGACATAATGTGACTGTCTGATGTCAAAGCGCTAAGTGATCTCTGGGCACACAGAGCTGTTCAGATAAGCAGTTTATTCATCAAAAATGTATTGGAACCCTTCTAGAGTAATGAACGTAGAATCATAAATGTCAGTTTTGTGCGGATCCATCCATAATTGTCTCCTATCCCTTAGTGACATGTCCCCTAATCCTCAGCAATGCCCAGCAGGTGATGCCCTTATAAAAGGGGTCACTTCTGGTTCCTCTAGAGCGGTGAGAACCCCCTATCAGTGGCATAGCTAGGGTATTCAGTGCCCAGCCCCCCCCCTCCCCCCCCCGACAAAATGGGTGTGGTCATAGTCATGTGTGGAGTCAAAAGTTATTTAGATATATGTGCCCCCCTTACCCCATTGCCATTCAGATAGCCAGATGTAGGCCCCTTTAGTTAGCCAGATGTGCCCTCCTTCACCCTGTTTAGTTGGCCAGATGTGCCCCCTTTAGATAGCCTTATTATGCTGCTTTTAACGCTTCTGCAAAAGGAGGGACAGAAGCAGGGACACTTCGGGAAGCCAGCGAGCCACCTCTCATGCACGTGGGGGTGCAGTGGCCGTGCTGAGTGCCCTCACCTTGCTGCGCCCGGGACATATGTACCCCCTTGCCCACCCATAGCTACTCCTCTGCGCCCTACCCCATTACTGAAGGCTGGAGCCTCTACTTATATAATATGTATACAGAACTGAAAAGGTCAGGGTTCTGCTCAGGCCCTGTCAACTGGCTCCTCCTGAATAGGGATGGAGAAGCATGTGATCAGTTTGGTCAAGTGATAGCTATGTAAGTCTCTGACGTGCTAAAGCATAATGTGCTCACAGCAAATCAGAGCTTTGCAAGTCTTATCAGCTGATCAAACAAATCACATGCTTCTCCGTGAGTTCTCCTAGACATGACCATCACTACTCCTGAATAATGGGAAGTGGATTTTTACGACTTTTTGGCCAGAATGCATTGAAATCTGTTGATTTTAAAGTAGAATTTGTATTATTAAATGGGCAGAGTTGTTTTGGAAGGTTCAATTAAGTTTGCATGAACTAGTGGTTTTCCTAATCTACAATTAAACATAAACTGTTGGATAGCATTTAGATCAGGTAAACTAATGTTGATTGCTTGCCTGGGTACAGCCATGCACCACTTAATATTCCATTGCGTGTCAGCAGACATCTGACAAAATATTAGAACGCCACCTCTGCTTGCTCTATACCATTCCAGCCAAAGCCAAAGTGAATATTTTGCGCCAATCCTAACCCTAATTTTCCTATCACCAGTTATGGTAACCGCAGTGCTTCTAACCCTAAATTTCCTAATGCCGATTTTTGTAGCCTCAACTCTTCAAACCCTATTTTTCCTAATACCAACTCTGATAACTCCAATTGTGCTAATCCTAAATCTCCTATCAGATCTGATGTTAAAAGAACTGGGGTTAGGAGAATTACAATTTGGAGAATACAGTTTACGGTTAAGAGAATTAGATAGAAATCCCCCATATACTATGAAACTTTTTAATAGATTAGATGCTAGATTTGATGGACAACATTGAGGATTGTTCACAAAATATTAAGTTAAATGTACATGTGTAGATAGTGATCATGAATTTTACAACCCATTACCCAAACCATGTATTGGACAGTACGGTGACTCCAATTACCCTGACCCTAATTTTCCTAACACTATTTCTGGTAAGCCCAGTTCTCCTTACCCTAATTTTCTTAAAACCATTTCAGGTAAGCCTTATTTTCCGAATTCTAATTTTCGTTATTCCAGTTCTGGTAACTCCAGTTCTCCTGCCCTAATCCTGCCAACTTTTATTTTCTTAACCACTTCAGGACTCAGCCTTTACCCCCCCTTAAGGACCAAGCACTGTTTTAGAAGATCTGTGCTGGGTGGGCTCTATAGCCCCCAGCACAGATCAAACAACAGGCAGAGCGACCAGATCGCCCCCCTTTTTCCCCACTAGGGGGATGATGTGCTGGGGGGGTCTGATCGCTCCTGCCTGCGTGTGGCTGGCGGGGGGGGGGGGGGCACCTCAAAGCCCCCTCCGCCGCAGGATTCCCCCTCTCCTCCCTCCCTTCCCTGGAGATCGGAGGCTGCACAGGAACGGATCTGTCCTGTGCAGCCTCTAACAGGCTCCTGCCTGTCATGTGACAGCGATCCCCGGCCGCTGATTGGCCGGGGATCGCTGATCTAGTACAACGCTGCTACTGTTAGCAGTGTTGTACAAATGTAAACAAAGCGGATTATTTCCGCTTGTGTTTACATTTAGCCTGCGAGCCGCGATCGGCGGCCCGCAGGCTATTCACGGAGCCCCCCACCGTGAATTGACAGGAAGCAGCCGCTCGCGCGAGCGGCTGTTTCCTGATTAATTAGCCTGCAGCCGGCGACACAGATCTGCGTCGCTGGTCCTGCAGCTACCACTTTGCCGATGCGCGTTATGAGTGCGCGGTCTGCAAGTGGTTAAAGAGACTCTGTAACAAAATTTTCATCCTTATTTCTTCTATCCTATAAGTTCCTATACCTGTTCTAATGTGCTCTGCCTAACTGCAGCCTTTCCTACTTGCACAGTGGCTGTATTATCTCTGTTATATGATCTAATCTTCTCTCCTCTGTCGGGCTGAGGCAGTCAAGCTGGAATGTGCTGTGCTGCTTGTGATTGGATAGAAGATTGTGATTGGACACATCCTCTCCAGGCCCCCTGCACACTCTGTATGACTCACACACTGAGCTACTCTCAGCCTATCACTTGCTATGTCTTTTGTTTGTAAACACTGCATAAAAATGGCAATTATAAGCCAGGATTGCAGCAGGGAGTGGCAGAAACAGCACAGAGGGGCCCAGGAGAACATAATGAATAGAATGGTATGCTTTTCTTTGTAAGAATTTTAGAGTACAGATTCTCTTTAACCCCAGTTCTGAAACCCTGATATCTCTTGTCCCTTCCTTTGCTTGGGGTAGTTTGTGCCTTCTCTTCAACTGTACCTTCTTCAAGTATGACGTTTTGTCACAGTAATTTTCGTTTCTACCCTTCCCACAATAGGCAAATTAAATGGAAGCAATTTACATCCCCAACCCCTGCAAGATTTCCCTGCATAGGTTTTGTGTTGTTTCCTCCAGTACAATGATGTGCTATCCCTGCAGCAGTTAGTATCTCCTCCTCCCCTCCTGGGTTTGGGCGACGCCATAATGGGAATTACAGCCATAGCAGCCGTAACTGACTAATTTTAGAGGCACAATAACTGGAGCCCAAATTAATATAAAAGCTGGTAAATTTGTCCACTGGCAATACCTGAGCTCGAATTATGTGGTCAGATAAATAATTAGGAAGTAAGTAGGGGAATAGATCAATCGTAAGATTTCTCTGCAGTAGTTTGTGTTTCAGCTCCTCCCATAGCAACCATATTTTGTTACAGTAATTTGGATCTACTCCCCCTCCCTTGTGAGATTTCAGTAGTTTCTGCCCTCTCCCTTCCCACAATGCAGTGTGGTTTTAACCTGACTTAAAGGACCACTATCACGAAAATCATAAACATTTAAAATAAACAAAAACACACACAAATAAGGAGTACTTTTCTTCCAGAGTAAAATGAGAGTTAAATTACTTTTCTCCTATGTTGCTGTCACTTACAGTAAAGCTGGCCACTAACGGTCCAATTTCTAGCGAAAAATCGTTCGAGCGATCAGAAATTCTGATCGGATTGGTTGTAAATAATCTCCATTGGTGGACACAATCGATTATGAACGAGTGAAAAAAATGTCGCCCGAATGAATTTTCATCGAACGAAAATTTGGATTTTCTTGGTGGTCGTGATAGATAGGAAGCAATGATTGGTTAGTTGATGGTGTAGTGAACGATTTTTCATCCGATCAGAATTTCTGATCGCTCGAACGATTTTTCGCTAGAAATTGGACCATTAGTGGCCAGCTTTAGTAGTAGAAATATAGAAGTAGAAATCTGACAGAACCGACAGGTTTTGAAATGGCCCAGCTCCTTATGGGGGTTCTCAGGGTTTTCTTTATTTTCAAAAGCACATAGTGAATGGCAGTTGCTCTGCCCAACTGCCAAAAACATGTGCAAACAGGAAGGGGGTGGTCTTCATCTTTATACAAATCCTTTTCAGGGATTGTCTCTTTAGAAATAATAAAGGCCATGCGGAAAAAAAACCCATGAAGAGATGGACTAGTCCAAAACCTGTTCTGTCAGATTTCTACAGTTTACTGTGACAGCAAAATAGGAGAACAGTGATTTATGGCTCATTTTACTCTGCAAGAAACATACTTCTTATTTGTATGTGTTTACATGTACTTAAAATTTTTCAATTTTCACGCTAGTAGTCCTTTAAAGAAAACCTGAATTAAAAATTAAAAGTCAAAATAAGCATGCTCAAGTCATACTTACCTTCCATGTAGTCTACTCCTCGGTGTCTTTCTCCTGTCCTGCGTCCTGTTTGTTCACTGTGATCAAGGGAATTTTCCATCCTCCATTTTGAAAATGGCCATTACAAATAACAGCTTTCTGGTCAGCACACAGTTAAACTGTAACATCGCCCACTTGAGCCATTGGGAAACATGGACATTACCTGGTACATCAGTTTTCCTCTCAGCTCTAACTGACAGCAACTGATATTTTACTGACAGCAACTGATATATTTCAGATCTGACAAAATGTTGTCAGAACTGGAAGGGATTATCGTCAGAAGAAAATGGTGAGCTTCTGAGAGGAACAAATGGCAAGGTAACTATGCAATGTTCATTTGAAGTTACCTCCTGTGTTTATTTTAAATATTTGCACTCAGTACAGGTTCTCTTTAATAAAGGTGTATTTATACTTTGCTACAGAACTCCCCCCTTCCCACAATGATTGGGTTTCCTGCAATAGACTGGGTCTCTTTTCTTGCACAGTGGTGATATTTCTCTGTAGTAGTTAATTATAGATCAAAATTCTAATAGAAATCTTGCATGTTGCAGAACTTGTCCTGGATACAAAAGTCACCAATTTTGATTATTCTTTATCAAAATCTATATCACAATAATTCTCTGAACAGATAAGAGTTTATAATGAAATCACAGAAAAGTTGTTGTATGATGTCATCACCTGTCAATGTACAAAGCAGTGTACATTGTCAGCTCATTTGTAATTATACTATTCGTGTTACATCTTTCCCCAGTAGGATGAGCAGATTTCTGGAAATCAACCAGGTTATGTTGTACATTATTTATAAAGGAAGGACTTGATGATACACATGCAGAATGGGCGTGGCCTGGGAACGGGGCTTGTGGAGAGGAACGCCTCCTGCAGGTACAGGAGTGAAATATAGACTGAGCCTTTGCTGCATAGCGCCAACTCTGTTCTAGATGTGTACTACAAGCCTTCACCCTGAAATGTAATGCAATGTGTGAACACCTGTATAATAATACACAGTAAGAATGTACTGAATGTCAAAAGCAATAAAATAAAAAAATATTATTAAAGAAAAAAAAAAAAGTCTTCTATTCTGCTGGTCTCAAATATGTATCACAATTCTGAAGTTTTTGAAATACTTCAAACAGTAAATCTAAAGGTTTAAATGTGGCTCTGTTTGATTCATGGACAGATTTCAGATAACCGAAGGGCATCTACAGCAAAAAGACCTTAGTAGTAGTAGTTTTTGAGAAAATCAATTTTAAGAAGATTCAAAGAAGACCTTATTTTATTAAAACAGTAGAATTAAATGTTGCTGTCGTACACTGAGAGCACAGGGGGACAGAGATGACAGGGGGGGGGGCAGAGGTGGAACAGAGGGAGACACTGGAGGCATTGGGGCACAGAGGGGGCACTTAGGGCACAGAGGGGGGGCATAGAGGAGGTACAGGGAGCAGATGTCACAGTGTTTCAAATCATGGACAGATTTAGCTTTAAAACAAACCTATAATCCCTGTCTCGTTAATTAACCTACCTGTACCAAAAAGCCCCCTGAAAAGCTATACTGAGTACAGTTTTTCCATCCTTTACAATGACTGAATATGCCAATTATTTGACCCTCGACAGATGTACTCTGTAGCAACTCCCACTTCCTCCATCAGCTGTGCTCAGCCATCTTCTAAGGTCTGGCTAAAGTTGCAATTATCATTACCATAAAGCAGTGGTGTAACTGGGAAATTTGACACCCGGGGCTGATAATTTACAGAACCCCCCCCCCCCCCCCCCAAAAAAAAAAAAAAAAAAAACAATTGTTTTTATGGAAGGGTTGACCGGTTGAGGCGCCGAGCATGTGGCTGCAAATTTTGGGGAAAAGGAGTCATCAGGTTTGGACGGAGTTAACTGTTATGAAACTGTGCTCTATACAATGCTGCAGAATATGCCAGTGCCCTCTAAATACACATAATAATAATATGGTGGGACTTTAGACTATGACTATGGTACGATTAGATTGTGAGATCCTCTGTGGACAGTCAGTAGAGGGGGACATATGAAAGAGGGGGATGCATAGGAGGTGGGGGGGGGGGGATACAGAGGTAGAGGCACAAGACAGAGAGCCTTATGGGAGAGAATAAATGGCAGGAAGACTTCTTACCAGGACTGCAGACATCACTATTGCTGTTTGGCAGGACATGCTGTTAAAAGAAGCCACTAAAATCTGAAAAGAGGGAAAGGGTCATTTGGGAAGACAACAGGGTGGGATGGGGAGCTGGGAAAAGAGAAAAGATTACCTGCAATCAAGATAATATAAATTGCCTGGAGGTTGCTTCTCTGCTCACTACAGAGGTCGGCTGTCAGCACCTGTATCACTGACTTCTGCAACAGCAGACCACACTGCATTATTGATTAATTACTCTGATCAGGATAGATAATCTATATTACAGCAGCCAGTGCACATTGCTACTAATGACAGGCAACTTCTGAAGCACTAAACACATTCTGCCACCTCTCCCTGCTAATGTCCCAGCTGCAGCACAGCAATCATTCTCTCTGCTCACCCTGCTGCTCTGCACATTCACTCACTGCAGGCTATGTGTAGAGAGCAAGGAGTCACATTGCCCACAGGACAGGAAGTCACTCCGCAATGGTTCACGACCTGGCCAGGTGCCTGGTATGAGCGCAGGGGAGAAGAAGCCGACCCAGCCGTGGACCATTACGGAGTGAACAGATGACTACTGGCTGACTGCGCAGCTGCACCAAGGGACACACAGACTAAGAGGTACTACCTGGAAGAAGCTCCAGGTGAGCCAAACTTTTTTCTTTAGCTGCTTCATGTATACTTTACATTAAGCAAGAGACACTGGGGGGGTTTTGTGGCCAAGGCAAAGCCTGCTTGACATCCATACTAAAACGTGAGCAGTAATAGGGAAGCCTTGTGTTTCCGATCTACTTTGTGGGTTCAGAACTCATTACAGACTTATGGGGCAGTCATACCTCTGGTACGCCTCACATTCATGTGTCCTCTGGATTAGTTTCATATTTTATACAGTGTAAGATAAGCTTAAGATGGATCTTAAGATAACGTGAAGGTATTTCAGCTACATGTGAGCGAGAAGTTACTCCCTTAATGCATAATTTTATGACAGTGAAATATAATGTAAACAATGCTTTCATCGCAGAAAAGCCAGGCAAGTATCCAGGATTGCTGGTTTAAAGAATGCCTATTTTACAGAACCATATAAGCAAACAGACTTTACTTATACTTCATCAGTGCAATGATACGCAGCTTGGTATACAGCTGTGCTCAGAAGTTTACATACCCTGAATTTGTGAAATATTGGCCTTTCTTTTTTAGAAAGTATGATTGGCTATACCCAAAATGCTTCCTTTCATTCCTAGTTAGTGGTTGGGCAAAGCCATTTCTTATAACACAATTGTGACATTTGCAAGCAAATGGCCTTTTATGAAAGGTTTACATACCTTCAACGTTTTAGCCTCATTATTAGAACAATGACAAGATGTCAAATATATGGGTATACCCCTGGCATTGAACACTGATGCCTAATGATCACGATTTTAACAAGCATTGACCACTTGTTCTCTACACCCCACATTTTCATTTTATGTGTTGTTAGTTTGACTTCAGGCCCGGTCTGCCCATGATGGGCAGCATGGTGGCGTAGTGGTTAGCGCTCTCACCTTGCAGCGCTGGGTCCCTGGTTCAAATCTCAGCCAGGTCAGCATCTGCAAGGAGTTTGTATGTTCTCCCCGTGTCTGTGTGGGTTTCCTCCGGGCACTCCGGTTTCCTCCCACATCCCAAAAACATACAGATAAGTTAATTGGCTTCCCCCTAAATTGGCACTAGACTATGATACATGCACTACATGATACATACATTGACATATGATTATTGTAGGGACTAGATTGTGAGCCTCTCTGAGGGACAGTTAGTGACAAGACAATATACTGGTACTCTGTACAGCGCTGCGTAATATGTCAGCGCTATATAAATACTATAAATAAATAAATGCCAAGTGAAGCGACTTCCTCAGGCGGCAGAAGTCTGGAGACACCACCCGGCAGAAACAGGAAGTGAAGAGAGTGCCTGGCCAACCTATACTGGGGGCAACTGTACCTGACTAACCTATACTGGGGGCAACTGTACCTGGCTAATCTATACTGGGGGCAACTGTACCTGACTAACCTATACTGGGGGCAACTGCACCTAGCTACCAATACTGGGGGCACCTATACCTGGCTAACCTATACTGGGGGCAACTGTACCTGGCTAACCTATACTGGGGGCAACTGTACCTGGCTAACCTATACTGGGGGCAACTGTACCTAGCTCATCTATACTGGAGGGGCAACTCTACCTAGCTACCAATACTGGGGGCACCTATACCTGGCTTCCTACCTATACTGAGGGTGCTTTTTGGGGGGTTCATCGTAGCTATAACATGCAGTGCAAATTTTTGGTTGCTGTGCAATCATTCAGGCAGCAAAAAGTCTAGAACCGGCCCTGTTTGACTTACAATATTATCTTTGATCTACAGTCTACCTACTGTCTCATTAGCTCACAGTGAACATGTTTATAGTGACTGTGATAGTGTAACATTTTGATCCTGGATATCTAGTTCAGACTGAAGATATGACACTTTGATACAATCTTAAAGCGAACCTCCAGACTTTTTTTCTTACCCAAGCCTCATTTTTAGCTGCACAAAAGAAAACTGCCTGGGCATTTTTCCACTGATGCTTTGCAAAGCATGATGGGATTTCTGATGTTGTTGTTCTCGTTCTGCTGTTTTGGCACAAATTAGTGTTTTTAAATTTTGAATGTGAGATTTGAAGCTTATCGCGCGCAGCTGGGAGCGGTGATCAGGACACAGGAACTGTGTCTCATGCTTCCTGATACCTCCTTTCAACCAAAAAGATGGCTACCCCCATGAAATCACAAACATTTGCCTGTTCTTTTAAAACAGGGTGGGTAAGAGATTATACTACCTATCTATTTTAATTAACATAACTTATGTAACTTAATGACAGTATATTTGTTTAGGCTGAAGCTGAAGTCAGTGTACAGCTTGTATGTCAACACATACAGCTACGCTCATATCACAGGCAATACAACTTCGCCCACAAAACGCCTTAAAAAATAGGCATGTTAAAACAGAGAAAACATGAAAATCACACCTCTGTTCATATATGAGAAACTGATTAAAGTAAATGGGAGTAGGGAAAAAGTTAGATACTTGCCTATAGGGAGGGCAGGCTCTAGGTACCATAAGGCCTTCTCTGTCCTCTCTCAGTTCAGTAGTTCCAACGCTGTGCCCCAGTGAAGTTCTTTTTTTTTTTTAGACTCCGCTTATTATCTTGCCCGGACTTCCATCAACATGACTTCACAGCCGTGCTCCTGTGTCCCTGGGCACATCTTCACATCATAGTCCGAATTATATTCAATTATATTGACATAACACAACAACAACAAAAAAAAAAAGAAAAGTCACACGAAACAAAAAACACCAAGAAAGGAAATGCCCTCACCGGTCTTATAGGTATACGAAAGGAAAAGCTAATAGAAACGGGTCCAAATCCAGCCGCTAAGTGTGAATATCTGAAAGATTGATGCAGTACACCACTTATAGTATCCCGCAATAGTTGCAGGGCGGTAACAGCGGCCATAAACTAAATGAGCGCTGCGCACAGCTTGTTCTTTGTCAAATATGTTTTTGGCCCTCCTTATCAGCCTTCAGAAGTACTTGTGTCCCGGAGTTCTTCCGTTGACAAGCGGATCCGTTCTGCGCACACGCGAAGCCGGGCTGGCACATGCACAGTACGGATGCGCCTGTCTTCAGAAGTACGGTACTCGGGGACTTCCGAATATTGCTGAGAAGTCCCGAAGGTGTGTAACTTCACTGGGGAACAGCGGTGGAACAAGGGGACCTAACAAGGACCGGGATGGCTCTATGGGATGCAGAGCCTTCCCTCTCTGTAGCCATTTACTAGTATCAGAGTATGAACAAGCCCTGGACATCAATCCTCAGACATTATCCTGCTGCTTTTCCCAAAGAATGCGGAATATTATGCTAATGATTTCACAATGCAGTCCTGGGGGATTTCTATACGCTCACAGTGAGGAATAAGCATCCTTCACATCTATTCGTTTTTACAAGGAAAAGGAATTGCAAAATTAGGAACTAAAAGCCGTTTATTCCCTCCTGTGCCTTTCCAAATACCAGCTAATCCCCCAGAACAATTTCCATTTGTCTCTTGTGAAGCTGCAGCTTGATGTGGCTGACTTATGGATGAATTTGTTGATTTGCAGCAAATCCAGTGTTGTTGGCGGTATTTGGGGAATGTGCAATGTTTATATCAGAGGGCAGTATTTCTCTCTTCTGGCCCATTTCCAGAGACACACATCCAGACAGGAATCTTGTGCAGGAAGCATGTGTGCCGTGTTACGGTGTATCTTCTGCAAACTCCAATGAAGTGGATAAAACAGAAGCTCAGAGTGGCAGAAAGGGCACACAGGCCATAGTCTAGAGTGGAAACATGTCAAGGAGGGGAAAGTTCCCTATTTGGTTGCGTAGCAGACATAGCACCCTTAGCAGCTGCTTAGGGGCCCAAAACCAAGTGGGAGACCCTGCCCTTTTTTCTGTTCCCACCCCATGGGATCACCGGTCACTTGTACCTATTGGTAGGGATGACCCTGCTTAGGCGTACTCATGGAGAAGCATGTGATCAGTTTGAACAGCTGGTAGATTTGTAAGGTTCTGATTTGTTGTGATGACTTCCTGGTTAATACACGATCACGACTAGCAAAGCAGAGCCTTAAAAATGTATCAGATGATCAAAATGATCACATGATTCTTGAGTTCTTCTCGCCATCGCCATCCCCACCTATTCAGCAGTGGAGCTCCAGATGTGGTGGTTGCTTGTGTGCAGTGTGTGAGTTGGGGAAATGGGTACCTCCAAAAAATTACTATAGGAAGCGTCTGCGTACACATATCAAAAAGTTTATTTAGAGAACCATACAAACAACCACATAGAAAATCCCTTTCCCCCCTTAAAAAAAGATTACACGTCCGTGTATATCTGCCTAGTCAGCTGACATCCCACACACCTGCACACAAGATGGCAACCTCTGCTAAGTTAGTCAGGACCAAAAGGTGGATCTAGATCTATATAAATAATTGGTGGATGCACCACCATAAATATAACAATCCGGGTTGGGGCAGGTGGCAGACAAGCGAGGTCTGTAGACAATCTGGGTCTGGGCAGGCAGCAGAACGAGGACAAGCCAAGGTGAATACCGAGGAACGAAGAGCAGGAATGGTCAAACAAGATGGGTCAAGATCAGATCAATCAATGGAGACAAAGAGTACAGGAAATGCTCTCTGACTCTCTTCAGTAACCAGCAGTTTAGTGTTGGGGAGAGTTCTTAGTGACCGGGCCTCTTTACTCACTGTCCTGTATTCCTATTTCCCTCCATCCCCATCCCTGGTGAAACTCTCCAGCCTCTAACTGTCTCTCTTTCCCATGATCCTCATCTCCATAAAGCTGGAATTTATTACAGGCCACACAATGCAGAGCTCAGCAGACATATTCCCCAACACTTCACCGACTAATCCAGCCGTACAGCTGAATAAACTCCAACGCGGCCTCTTATCTGTTCAATCTCCTGCTACGAGGCCAAGAAGAGACAAAATATTATGTAACTTATTACAGAGATATGACAGAGGAAATTATATCTTATGTGAGAAAAGTCACAGGAGCAAGAAAACGCATAGATAAAAATAATGGCCATCAGGCAGCAACACTCACAGCACTAAAAACTCAAAGATAAATTTCTATCATGAATCACTGCTGAGCAATGAGCCTCCTTTTCCCCTCTTCAGAGTTCACTTTCCTCACAAGTCTACACAAATAAGGGTAGCTATGCTTATCCTGCTGGGACTTAAAGTGAACCTGAGAGTTCTGTGGAGGCTGCCATATTTATTTCCTTTTAAGCAATACCAGTTGCCTGGCTGTCCTGTTGATCGTCTGCCTCTAATACTTACTAGGAAAGACCATTAAACAGCACGGAACTGCAAAGGTGAGGGAGAGAGGACCACTAGACACCATGGAATTGTATAAGGTAGGGAGGTGGCCACTAGATATTGAAGTTGGCCCGTGACTTGGTCCCAGTATTCAATTTTGGGCCACTTTGTAAGTGAGTTTAACACCCCTGCTCTATAGGGTCCAGGGCCTTACCTCTCCTTTTTTTTCAAGCTTAAAGAGACAAGATAAAGAGAAGCCCTTATACTTACCCGGGGCTTCCTCACACCCCATAAACACATCTAAGTCCCACGTCATCCTCCTGCGGTCTGCCGTTCAGCTGCGGTGAGCTCCATTACCAGCCTCAGTCGATGCCAGTCAGGGTCTATTGCGCATGCGCAGACCTCCCGCACATGTGCAGTAGACCCGGACTGACATCACTGGGGCTGAACGGCAGACCGCAGGAGGATGGCGTGGGACTTAGACGTGTTTATGGGGCAGGAGGAAGTATAAGAGCTGGTTTTTATCTCGTCTCTGAGCCTCTTTAAGTTTTGCTGTAAACCTCCAGAACTTCCACATGACATGACAGGAAGCACACGGCTCGTGTTCCCACATGCTTTCTGTATTAAACAGGCTATCTAGAGCATTGAGGAGAATCGGCCCATCAGCCAGTTCATAATTTTCACAGAGTGAATCTGTTTTGTGCCTTCACTTTCTCAGATGATTATTTAATTCTCTCCGTGACCCCCGAGCCCCGACGTAGCCCTCCCGGGAACACACAGCTCCATTTTCCCCGCTGCATAGCATGCAATGTTTGCACACAGTTCAGCAATGAGAATGAGCAGCTATTCTGGATGTCGATTTACGGTTCACCGAGCCCAGAAAGAGAGGAAGCCGCAAAGCCGAGCTCCACTGAACTGAAAAGCAACTTGTGAGCATTCAAAGCCTGATAAAGGAACTCGACTCCCTCTACAACTGTGACTAAGAACAAACAGATAACAAGACTGGAGATGATCTAATATAACAAAGAGCCAGGATTCAGAAGAATACGCAGACAATTTGCCCAGAGAGACGCCTCTATTTTCTTCATGGGATGATTGCACCTTCATACAACGTTCTGCTTGCTTGCACCTCATATGGTCCCCAGCTGCTGCTAATTGCTATCAAGCTTTGAACTGCACAATTGCAACAGCGATAAGCTGGCAGCACAGAAATATTTCTCAATTGCTGTCACACAGTTACGGCAAAGGAAGTTTGAGGATTAACTCATTGCAATCATCATGATAATATGATTCTCCAGGCCTGGCCCTTACGGAGGAGGGGATGCAGCAGAAACAGGAATCTCTGCAAGGGTTAAAAGTAAAGGTGTGTACGCTACTACGCATGCACAAATACTTCTGCCCGCAAGGACTGGGACTCCATCTCTCAGGCAACAGTTTTGTTTTGTTTGTTTTTTTTTAATTCTTCTTATTATTTTTAACTTTTTGCGGACCGACGCAGTTTAAGTCTACGTCGGGCGGGTGGCACTGCGGTTCTGACCGGACGTAAAGTCTACGTCCCATTCACTGCGCGTCCCCACCCGTTCCTGGCGCTCTCACCGCTTTCTTCCCGCCGCAATGTACTGCCCTGCCGCCTCTATGACAGCAGAGCACTGTGAGCCGGGCAGGAGCCGTTTTCATTGGCTCCTGGCCCTGTCATTCCTGTAAGCCAATCCCATTGGCTTACATTGATTGACAGGGTTAGGAGCCAATGAAAGCGGCTCCTGACCGGCGCACAGCGCTCTGCCCTCATAGCGGCGGCAGAGAGAGCAGCCTGTGGCGGGGACAGAGCGGCGTGACCGGTGGGAGCGACGGATTATTGCGGCGATTCGTCGGAATGCACCGTTTTAGCGTACCAGCAGCCTGTGGACAGAGGCTGCTGGTACCGAAGTGGTTAAACAAGAAAAAGAACAAACAATAACATAACCACATGACAATGTCAAAAGAGCAGTACCTAATGAATAACAGCAGAATAATTACATAGTCCAAGATTATTTGGTGGGGTAAAATCATCCCAAAAATTGTACAGATATAAAATGACACCATTTGGAGGCAGAACATTCCGAGCGAAATTCTTAAATTACAGGAAAATAATAAGTGAGAAACGGTAGGTATGAACAATAGAGATATACAGAACAGTCACAGGAAAAAACAATCCCCATACACAATTAAAAATGTTTACAAAGGCCTAGTGCACACCAGAGCGGTTCGGCTGCGTTTTGCGATCCGCTTGCGGCTGCGGATACGCTTGGGTAATGTATTTCAATGGGCTGGTGCACACCAGAGCGGGAGGCGTTTTGCAGAAACGCATACTCCCGGGCTGCTGCAGATTTTGGATTGCGGAGGCGTTTCTGCCTCAATGTTAAGTATAGGAAAACCGCTCTGAAAAACGGCACTTCAGAGCGGTTTGCCAGGCGGTTTTTGTTACAGTAGCTGTTCAGTAACAGCTTTACTGTAACAATACATGAAATCTACTACACCAAAACCGCTTCACAAAACCGCAAAACGCTAGCTGAAACGCTGCAGAAAAATAAGAAAGCGTTTCAAAATCTGCTAGCATTTTGCGGATCTGCTAGCGGTTTTTGGTGTGCACCAAGCCAAAGAGTCTAGAATATTGGAGGTAATATCTAGATCAGGAGAAGCTGGTTCAGTACAGTTGATCCAGGGATCCCAGGTATTGGAAAATTAGGAAAGAGCACCACGTCTGTCCCAGGTAAGTTTGAAAAAAGGAAGGGCTTGATTAACTAAGCGGAACCAAAGGGAGAGAGGGGGTTCAGTAGGTTTCTTCCACTCTAGGGAAACGTTTTTTTTTAGCATTAAAAAGAAGAATTCTCATCATCAATTTTTTGTGTTTATTAATATGTAGTTCCTCCACTAGACCCAATAAACATACTTTAAAGGAAAGGACAAAAGGAAGATGAAGATTATCCTGCATAAATGTGAGAACTTTAGACCAAAAGGCCTGTATGAGAGGACAATCCCAGCTCATATGTTTAAATGTCCCAGGGTCAGTACCACAACTCCAACAGGCGCTAGCAGAGTTGGGAACAAATTTACTCAGACGCATAGGGGTATAATAAATTTGATGGTACCAACGTATCTGAATCAGTTTATCCTTAGAGGCATTAACCGTCTTCATGTATGTATCCTCAAAATCTGACCAATCTATTGTTGAGATATCCTCTCCCCATTCTGACCATGCAATTTTAGCTTTATCTTCTCTGGAATGAAATTTGGAAATAAGTTTAGTAGGATCTTTCTCCAGTAACCCTCAGGCAACAGTTTGGGGCCCAGTGCTGTACAGACATATCTCTAGTCTACAGACTAGTGACAAGTTCTGTTGCTATGGAGGGAGGGGAAGGGACTATGTGTGGCACAGGACAGACAGACATGGAGGGGGAAGGATAAGGAGAGAGAATTATTGCCTCTGCCAGCGCTCAGACAAGATTATCCAAAAGTCTGGATTTGACACAGATGCATTGGGGCTGGGGGTGAATGAGGGCTGCCGTATACATTCAGATTCATGGAACTGGCATCCCCAAACAGCCGCCTCAGCTGAGAACCATCCATAAGGTCTCATGATCAGCAGCAGTATGAGTTCTCTAAGTCAGAAGCAATTTGTGGTTTTCATACATATGGCCTGTAGATGGCACTGTTCTACTAGTATTGCTGGATAACATTATCTGGACTGTTGTGAGTTGTTGGTTCCTTTTATGCTCTGGCTAGGAACATGGAGAGAAAACATGGCTTATGTAGAGAGTTGGTAAATCCTGTAAATAAACTTAATTTCAGTTATCCTGCCCCTGTAACTACTGAATATTCACCGTATGAGTTGGGCCGAACCTCCGATTTTAGGTTCGCGAACCCTGTTCGCAAACTTCCGCGAAAGGTTCGGTTCGCGAAAAAGTTCGCGAACCGCAATAGACTTCAATGGGGAGGCGAACTTTGAAAGTTTAAAAAAATTCTATCAACTGGAAAAATGATAGAAAACATGTTTCAAAAGCTCTAATACCTGGAGCCACACCTAATTGAGTGAAATACACATCACTGCTGGAGGACCCGCCCACCCTCCAAGCAAGGTCCTTTATACCATTTGCCTGCCTACACTAATTCGTTATGGGACAGCTGCTACACACTCTGCTAGGGAGCTTTTAATTGGCCTCCCTCCTACCCTCCACCCTCCTCCCTCAGGGAGGAGGGTCTCTTCTGCCAGGGAATTATACTATTTTAAAAACCAGTATACATCATACCATAGCTGGGAATACATACATGAGTATACATCATACCATAGCTGGGGATACATACATGAGTATACATCATACCATAGCTGGGAATTGAACCCAGATCTCACTGTGTGGTGGGCACGTCACCCTAAGCACTGTACCACTACAGAAGTAAGTGAAGCTAGCCTAAAATGTAACATTTATGCTCAATGCAATAGAACCATTAGGTTGCTTAAAGGAGAACTGTAGTGAGAGGTATATGGAGGCTGCCATATTGATTTCCTTTTAAGCTATACCAGTTGCCTGGCAGCCCTGCTGATCTATTTGGCTGCAGTAGTGTGAATCACACCAGAAACAAGCATGCAGCTACTCTTGTCAGATCTTACAAAAATGTCAAACACCAGATCATACCATAGCTGGGAATCGAACCCAGATCTCACTGTGTGGTGGGCACGTCACCCTAAGCACTGTACCACTACAGAAGTAAGTGAAGCTAGCCTAAAATTTAACATTTATGCTCAATGCAATAGAACCATTAGGTTGCTTAAAGGAGAACTGTAGTGAGAGGTATATGGAGGCTGCCATATTGATTTCCTTTTAAGCAATACCAGTTACCTGGCTATCCTGCAGATCCTCTGCCTCCAATACTTTTAGCCCTAGACCCTGAACAAGCATGCAGCAGATCTGGTGTTTGACATTTTTGTAAGATCTGACAAGATTAGCTGCATGCTTGTTTCTGGTGTGATTCACACTGCAGTGGCTGGATAGTGTACTGGTTAAGGGCTCTGCCTTTGACATGGGAGGCCAGGGTTTGAATCCTGGCTAGGTCAAGTACCTATTCAGTAAGGAGTTCAAGGCAAGACTCCCTAACACTGCAGGGTGGCCTCTTGAGCGCGTCCCTGTGGCTTGCAGCTCTTGAGCGCTTTGAGTCCGACAGGAGAAAAGCACTATACAAATGTTTGGATTATTATTATTACTGCAGCCAAATAGATCAGCAGGGCTGCCAGGCAACTGGTATAGCTTAAAAGGAAATCAATATGGCAGCCTCCATATACCTCTCACTACAGTTCTCCTTTAAGCAACCTAATGGTTCTATTGCATTGAGCATAAATGTTAAATTTTAGGCTAGCTTCACTTCCTTCTGTAGTGGTACAGTGCTTAGGGTGATGTGCCCACCACACAGTGAGATCTGGGTTCGATTCCCAGCTATGGTATGATCTGGTGTTTGACATTTTTGTAAGATCTGACAAGATTAGCTGCATGCTTGTTTCTGGTGTGATTCACACTACTGCAGCCAAATAGATCAGCAGGGCTGCCAGGCAACTGGTATAGCTTAAAAGGAAATCAATATGGCAGCCTCCATATACCTCTCACTACAGTTCTCCTTTAAGCAACCTAATGGTTCTATTGCATTGAGCATAAATGTTAAATTTTAGGCTAGCTTCACTTACTTCTGTAGTGGTACAGTGCTTATGGTGACATGCCCACCACACAGTGAGATCTGGGTTCGATTCCCAGCTATGGTATGATGTATACTCATGTATGTATCCCCAGCTATGGTATGATGTATACTCATGTATGTATTCCCAGCTATGGTATGATGTATACTGGTTTTTAAAATAGTATAATGCCCTGGCAGAAGAGACCCTCCGGTAGGAGGGAGGAGGGAATGGGTAGAAGGGTGGAGGGTGGCCAATTAAAATCTCCCTAGCAGAGTGTGTAGCAGCTGTCCCATAACTAATTAGTGTAGCCAGACAACTGAGTCAAATGGAAGGAAGGAAGGAAGGAAGGAAGGAAGGGAGGGAGGGTGGGTTCTCTAGCACTGAAAGCAGTGTGTTTGACAATAACATGTCTGCTGACAGTGAAATGGAGGCTAAAAGTTTTGCTCAATACAGCATTATGGGGTGAATCGAACTTCCGCAAAAGTTCGCCTGATGCAGGCGAACGCGAACACCCAAAGTTCGCCTGGAACCGTTCGGCCCATCTCTAAAGTTATGATCAGCAGCAGCAATATGAGGTCTCATGGTCATCACCAATATTGAGATCGCATGGTCATTGACGGCATATGTGTATGAAGTATGAAGTCTCATGGACATCAGCAGTATGAGGTCTCATGGACATCAGCAATATTGAGGTCTCATGGTCATCGTCATTCGTCAACAGTATGAGGTCTAATGAACAACAGCAGTATGAGGTCACATGGTCATCGTCAACAGTATAAAGAGGAGGTGACAGCACAGCTGGGCTATGATAGTGATTTTTGGGGTAGTATGGTTAGGGATGCTGTTTTCGTGGCTGTGCACATTAAACACTACCCACAAGTTCCACCTATTTTGAAGGAAAATATAATAGTAGGTTAGATATTTTTTGAGGGTAGTAAAGTTCTCCCATTTGGTCTCGAATATTTCAGATTTACTTCCAAAAGGCTCATGCATTGTATTGCAGAGGCTCTTTTAGTCTCTTTTAGCCACCTATCCTTTCCTAGTGGTTCTGGGTAACCATGAGCTGCTTGGGTTGTATCGCAAAAGGTGAGCAGTGAGCTCCCTCCTACCATGAAACAAGCAGTCGTCATTCTTCTGTCAAAAGGTAAAGACTCTTCAATGATTGAGAATTGGCAGCCTATCAGCCTTCTCAGCATCGAGCAGAAGTTACTGGCTAAAATTATTTGTTGGCTTTTAGGCCAAGTGGCAAATGTGGTAGTTTATCATCATCAGCAAAAACGTTTATATAAGAGGATATCTATTATTTCCAGAATGGGCCGTGTTTGAGTTTGTGTAATATGCTGATGTAAGTTTTTTTGTGTGTTTTAAGTAGATGGCCTTTCTTATGTTATTCATTATGTTACGTTATTTATTATGTACTTTTGTATAAAAAGATGCTGATTTCTTTACTAAAAGAACAAGCAGTATGAGGTCAGATGGTCAGTAATGATATCATTATCAGGATCATTCACTATATCATTTCTCACAGGGGTAATTTCACAGGATCTACTGCTACGTTATATATAAGAAGAACTTTATATGGATTCAGTATGTTTAGACAGATAATGAAAATAATAATAATAATCCCACAATATATTGTCTCACAGAGATCGCTTTGTTGTGATAGATTCTCACTGTGTGAAGTTCTACATAGAGGCATTTCTTCATGGATCATACTGGAAAGCCTTAATGAATCATGTAAAGAACCCCTAGGAAGAGGCTTAGAATCTCCCGGGGTGGTGGAAGGTGACAGGGCCTCTTGAGGTGTCAGTCATGGTTAAACAGTCATTCTTGCTCTGGCGGAGTGGAGGGGGATTAGAAGCAGATTGTACGCGGAGGCTTTGTAGTCGCACACCTGCACTAATGTAAAGCACTTCCCATGTGAACCGCCACAGAGAGAGGCCCTGCGGATCTCACACAAAGAGGCTGATGGGAGTTAAATGAGAGGTCTCCATTCTGCAGACCCTCCATGGAAGCTCCCACAATGGATAATCTGCTTAGGACTTCATTTATGGCAGCAGTGAAATGTGTTACTCTGTGCCCGTATCAGGCTGGAATACACAGAAGAAACCCAATTCCATCAATTACGGACACAACTTATATTATATACCGTTTCCCTTAAAACAAGACCTACCCTCCAAAATGACGCCTAGTATTATTTTTAAGCATTTTTGGAGAAGCTTGAAATATAAGCCCTACTCCAAAAATATTTCCAGTTGATAAAAAAAGTTTAATGATCTGCTCAGCTGCCTGTGCAGGCAGGCAGCTTTTTGACCATTGTTTAGGTTTGCATGCTGCAGGACTCTGGAAAGAAGAGCTTCTGTCAGTTTTGCAGCTTGTGCTTGCTGAGGAATTTGCATACGTTGTCATGCAAATTGCCTGGCCACATTCATTGGAGGCGTGTACTATAAGTACTATGTGTTTCCCACAATGCTTGGCTGGTCATAAGGATTCCTTCCTGTGAAACACTCCTGGAGGAGTGTCAGCCTTAAGGCCCGTACTCACGGGCTGCAAAACTCGCCTGTCGCCAGCACACGTGAGCGTGTGGGAGACAGGCCGGCGACAGCTTCTCGCCAGGTCCCTCCGCGTACACATGCGGAAGAGGGACCAGCGGCAAGGCGGAAGCTGTCGCTGACGTTCCTCCTCCCCCCGCCGGAAGCTCACCGGAAGGTCTGTGAACCTCAATGGAGGTTGCTGTCGCTAGTCCGCGTACTCACGCGGACTAGCGACAGTTGCGGCGGGGGGGGGCAGCGGCGACTGTCGCCATGCGATTGAAAGTTTCAATCGCATGGCGACATAGCGACGGGCGACAGTTCGGGGGCGCGCGCGCGTGCGACGGCCCATACTCACGGGCGACCTGTCGCCGCAACACGCGCGCGCCGCGTGTTGAGGCGACAAAAGTCCCTCGTGAGTATGGGCCATTATGCTACGTACACACATGCGACAACGATCGTTCGTTGAGAACGACGAACGAACTTTTAATTGATGAAAGAACGACCTAAGTAAAGATAGTTTTAAAAGGTGTGTAACGATCTGATCGTTAGAACGAACGTTACATCACAAAAAGCAACTATTGCGCCTGCGCATAAAAATGAGAAGTTTCATGGAGAAATAGTGAAATGCGCATGTCGAGCCTAGTACGAACGATCGTTTCCAACGATGTACTACTTTTGCAAATGATCGTCGTTGGTTAAAATCCGCCGAGACAGAACTTTCTTTTGTAGCGATTTGGCTCGTTCGTCGTTTGCCTTAATAGTCGGTGGTTCGTTTTTTGTAACGATCGTCGTTGGTAAAGATCGGGGAACGATCGTTACAAACGACTATAGTCGCATGTGTGTACGCACCTTAACTCTTTGTTTGAAGTTCAGCTTAGAGTAATTTCTGAAACTGCGCTAGGCAGGTTCCCCTAGTGCTGTTAGGATTGCTATCTGTTTTGTTTGTTCTGTTGCGATTGTCCTGTCCCAGCGATGGTCGACAGGAAATCGTTCTGATCTCTGTTCTTGGAGTATAGCTGGTGCAGCGGTTGCTACCAGCTATCTCTTCTGATCTGTCTCACTTGGATCGCACTAGCATCTTGCGCTAGCGCTGTGGATCCTTCTGTTCTGTCTCCTTGGATCGCGCTAGCCACTTTCCGCTAGTGCTGTGGATCCTTCGGTTCTGCCTTCCTGGATCGCACTAGCATCCTGCGCTAGTGCTGTGGATTCTTCTATTCTGCTACTCTGTCTGCCTGGATCGCACTCGCCTAGCGCTAGTGCTGTGGATCCTTCTGTTCTGCTACTCTGTACCTGGATCGCACTAGCATCCTGTGCTAGTACTGTGGATCCTTCTGTTCTGTCTTCCTGGATCGCGCTAGCCACTTTCGCTAGTGCTGTGGATCCTATCTCTCGCTTGTCCCTGTTTTCGTGTGTCTGTCTTGTCTGCTACGAACGCTTGCTGGAGGCTCGGTGAGGTAACCGTTAAGCAAGCGCTCGCGTCCTCTGTTACATGTTTGTCTGTCGATGGTTAGTTAGGCGTGCTTGTCTCTATTGTGCTTATCACGTGGAGACCGCGCATGAACGCGTGCACTGTTGCGAATGAGTGCGGTGTTCACGTTCAGTTAGCGTTTGTTATTTTCCGTATCTCCTCATTGTATGATTTTGCTGTGCCTTTGCTATCCTCGTATTCTGTTCTGATCTGCCTTGTGTCACTTTTGGCAATCGCCTTTCTTGCGGTTGCGTTTCTGTTTCGTATCTGCTGTTGTGTGTGCGCTGTCGCGGGGTTGCGACTAGATTGGCGCACACACATACAACCTGTCCCTTTGCTCGTTCTCATTCGCAATCGCTTCTCTTGCGATTGCGTTCTGCGCTTTGTACAATTCCTGTCTGGCATCTGTGGAGGTGCAGAGGATTGGTTCTTCTGCACTCCTCAGCGCCATCTGCCGACAGGAATTTCCCTCTACGGGTGCGTAGCACCTTTTGCTGGGTTCCTGCAAATATACGCTTGTGTAGGATTTCCGCCGTGTCAGCGCACAAATTCTTTAATTAAAAATGTATGTGGGTGCAGTTTACTATTTGGCCACAAGATGGCCACAGTGAGAAAAGTACTGGATGCGAACGATCTCGCATCCAGAAACCAAAATTCAGAGGAGTGGTTTCCTGGGGGCAGAAATACCACGCTCTCTGGAGAGAAAGCGTCGGTATTTCTGCGGGGAAGTTAGATCGGTGAATGGGAATTATATTCCCATTCACTGATCGGGGGGCTAGCGGCGGGCGGCGGGTGTGTGCACGGGCGCGCGCCCGATCGCGCCCACCACGCATTGAAAGCAGCAGTGCCTTTCTGGACGAGAAAGCTCGTCCAGAAAGGCCGAACTGGTTAACTAGTAGTAGACCTTATGTGGCATCCATTTTGTTTATATTCTGGCTGCTGTATGTGTGACATACCATCTTGTGTTTATGCATTGTATTTAATTCCTTTGGAGAGTGCTGGACATTCCGTCTGCTATGCAAAATATATGCATTTGTATCTCCTTTGAAGCCAACTGCTCATTCATTAACTTCTCCTAAATGAGAAGACTCCTGCGGGAAGACGTAGTCAGTAATTATAGCCATGGATGCCCTTCAATGGTAGAAAAGCATCTAAGCTTTCTTTAAAAGCAGATATAGAGTTTGCCATAACTACTTCCTGAATTCTAAGGTAAGATATTCAAGATTTTAACCACTCTCACCCAGCACAACTGCCATCTATGTGTTTACTATTTACCTGCATCAGTGTTTTACTTCAGCTAACATCTGGAAATATGCCTGAAGAAGGGGTCTAGATCCCAGAAAGCATGCATAATTTAACTTTATCAGTTAGCCATTAAAGCGGAATATAACCCTGCATTTCAACTTTGCTCTAAAACATTATTTACAGCATATTATATGCAAAAAGCATTTTTTTTACTAGACCAGCATTGGAAGGGTTAAACACAGAGGTTTAAAGTTCAGTGGAGAGATATGCAGAAGTTCAGATTGTTACATTCTATTTAGTTAAATGTATCTATTGAGAAATGTTACACACTCTTTTGCTGTCCTCCAGCTCCTTCTCAGTCAGAGACAGTGAGTCACATTCAACACTTAGATACATTTATGTAAACAAAATGTATCTATGTCAGCTTCGGATGCGTCTGTATAAATCTCCAGGAACTTTAAAGCCCTGTGTAACCCTTCCAATGCTGGTCTAGTAAAAAAAAAATTCTGGTTGCATATAATATACTGTAAATAATGTTTTAGAGCAAAGTTGAAATGCAGGGTTATATTCCGCTTTAACTACCTAACGATCGCGTCATGCCAATGGGCGTGACCACGGCCGCAGCCCCAGGACTGCCTAACGCCAATTGGTGTGAAGTCCTGAGACCGGCTACTGCAGGAGATCGCGCGCAGGCTGGGTGCGTATCTCCTGCTTGCTCCGCCGTCAGTCTCCTAGCGGAGACAGGTTTGATGGCTTCCAAGCATAGGCAGCTCTCTTTACCTCACATCACAGATTTTCAATTATATTCAGGTCTGGGGACTGAGATGGCCATTCCAGAACATTGTACTTGTTCCTCTGCATGAATGGCTTAGTGGATTTTGAGCAGTGTTTAGGGTCGTTGTCTTGTTGAAAGATCCAGCCAGGCGCAGCTTCAGCTTTGTCACTGATTCCTGGACATTGGTCTCCAGAATCTGCTTATACTGAGTGGAATCCATGCGTCCTTAACTTTGACAAGATTCCCAGTCCCTGCACTGGCCACACAGCCCCACAACATGATGGATCCACCACCATATTTTACTGTAGGTAGCAGCACTGGCGTGCCAATAGGCCCTGCAGGCCCTGCGCCTGCGGGGGGGCCCGGCCCCCCCCTGGGGCCCGTTCAGGGCCGTTTTGTGGGAGATGGAGGGGTGGCAGCATGAGGAGAAAGCCTTGGCTACAGTCGGCGGGGAGAGGGGAAGTTCCCCCCCTCTCCCTCACCTCGGGGCTCTCCCCTCTGCGCTCCCCTCCAGCTAAAGTTATAGTGTGGGCAGCGGGCAGATACATACCTTCCATGCGTTCCACCGCATAATCTTCGCTCTGGCGTATGACGTCACTTCCGGAAGTGACGTCACTTCCGGAAGTGACGTCAGACGCTAGAGCGAGGAGTATGCGGTGGAACGCACGGAAGGTATGTATCTGCCCGCCGCTGCCCACACTATTACTTTAACTGGAGGGGAGAGCCCCGAGGTGAGGGAGAGGGGGGGAACTTCCCCTCTCCCCGCCGACTGTGGCCAAGGCTTTCCCCTCATGCTGCCACCCCTCCAACTCCCACAAAACAGCCCCGATCGGGCCCCAGGGAGAGGGGGGCCCCGCTCTGAAATTTTGCAGGGGGCCCCGTTGGGGCCTAGTTACGCCCCTGGGTAGCAGGTGTTTTTCTTGGAATGCTGTTTTCTTTTTCCTCCATGCATAATGTCCCTTGTTATGCCCAAATAACTCAAATGTAGTTTCATCAGTCCACAGCACCTTATTCCAAAATGAAGTTGGCTTGTACAAATGTGCTTTAGCATACCTCAAGCGGCTCTGTTTGTGCTGTGGGCGGAGAAAAGGCTTCCTCTGCATCACTCTTACATAGAGCATGTCCTTGTGTAAAGTGCGCCGAATGGGAAGCATGCAGGCCCAACTCTTGAAGCAACCGTGCCGGCCAATTATTCAATCTTGCACTGTGAGAGACAAGTCGGCAAGGGTGGGGGGGTTGCCATATGCTTCAGATCCTCTTTGAACATAAGGCCCCTGCCCATAGGCCCCACTGAAACCTTTGAATGTCTTGCAGCTCAACTGTCAGCAGAAGTAAACATCAACATATTGCTCATATACCGCCCCCCAAAAAATGGTCCAGCCTTTCTTAAGGAAATATCTGAACTCTTATCCTGCGTAACAGTGGAACACCCTAGATGGATCATCCTGGGAGACTTCAATGCATGGGTGGATGATCACGACTCCCAGCTAGGAAGTGAACTACTTCTCATAATGAGTGAACTGGGTCTCTCTCAGGCTGTCAACCTCCCCACCCACACGAAAGGGCACACCCTGGATCTTATATTTCATTCCGGACTTTTAATATCACACATGGATATAAACCCAGTGGTATGGTCAGACCACCACACCATCCACTTCTCTCTGACAGCACCAGCGATAAAACACAGAGGGAAAGAACTCATAAAATACCGTTCACTGAAAGATGTCTCACCCCAGCACGTTCAGAATATCCTCAACTTCGACGCATTAACCAATCATTGCGCAGACCCAGACTCCATGGTCCTGATATACAACCATGCAGTGTCATCTGCCTATGACGCCCTCGCTCCAGTTCGCATCAAACGATCTACACCACTTCACCATGCACGGTGGTTTGACAGCTCACTAAAGGACATAAAGAAAGAAGTGCGCAGACTAGAAGGGAAGTGGCGAAAATCTCAGAATTCAAAAGATAAACACACCCTTGTCTCTCACCTGGAAAGCTACCAAAATGCGATCACCAAGAAAAAATCCTCCTACCTATCACAGGAGATCGCAAAGGCTGCCAACAGACCAGCCCAACTATTCCGCACAGTTGATAGACTATGTAATCCATCCTGTCTAAAACCCACTATAACTCCCTCAAAGGAGCTATGTGAGAAATTTGCTTGCTACTTTGCTGACAAAGTATCTTCTATTCGGTCTCTCATTCAGTCCACAGCACCCAAGACTCATGCAACTAATGGAAATAGCTGCAAAAACAACCTAACACCCTGGACTGACTTCAAAAGTATTAGTGAGGAAGAGATCTCAGACATCCTCTGTCGTCTCCGCCAGACAACCTGCGACCTGGACCAACTAAACATATGCTGAAATGCCCTGACCTGCTTGGTCCAGCATTTCACAAAATAGTAAATTGCTCTCTGCAAGCAGGGAGGTTTCCTAACTCTCTAAAAGAAGGAATCATCAAGCCCCTTCTTAAAAAACCTTCCATGGATCCAGATGCTATGAGCAGCTACAGACCTGTCTCCAACCTCCCCTTCTTAGGTAAAGTTATTGAAAAGGCTGTCTATCTGCAACTTGAAACCAGGCTGTCAGTAAACAACATCCTGGACCCTCTACAATCTGGCTTTAAGAAACACCACAGCTGTGAAACAGCCCTCATCCAAGTCTGCAACGATCTGCTCATGGCAAGGGACAGAGGGGAATGCTCCATCTTAATCCTGTTGGATCTCTCAGCTGCTTTTGATACAGTTGACCATAAAATCCTGCTTAACAGACTGCAGGAGTACTGTGGCATCAGTGGATCAGTCCTCCAGTGGTTCAGATCATTCCTGACTGACAGAACACAGAGAGTATCCCTAGGACCTATAATGTCCAAACCTGCACCTCTACAATTCGGAGTGCCACAAGGATCAATCCTATCCCCTCTGCTGTTTGCAATCTACATGTTGCCAATCGGTACACTTATCCAACGACATGGCCTGACGTACCACTGCTACGCCGATGACACACAGCTATACCTGTCCTTCAAACCTGGTGGAACAGACCCTACCCCAAAAATAAACTCTTGCTTAGCTGAGCTTCAGGCATGGATGAATGATAACTGGTTGAAACTGAATGCTGACAAAACTGAGGTCCTGTTTGTCCAAAGCCAGTGCTCGCCATCAAAACAGCTCTATCCTAAAGCAACACTAATCAGGATTGGGAATTCAGACATAAACAGCTCCAACCTTGTGCGCAGCCTTGGCGTACTAATCGATGGGGAATTGAGTTTCAGAAACCAAATTTCATCTGTAGTTAAATCTTCCTTCTTTCATCTGAAGAACATTGCAAAGATTAAACATCTGATTCCCCCAGAGGATCTTCAAACCCTAGTCCACGCCTTCATCACATCACGGCTGGACTACTGCAATGCCCTTTATGCTGGCCTCCCCAAAAAGGACCTGCGTCGCCTGCAATTAGTGCAGAATGCTGCTGCCAGATTGCTAACAAACCAGCCTCGCCACTGTCACATTACACCGATCCTTCGCTCACTGCACTGGCTACCAGTAGAATGGAGAATACTCTTCAAGATTGGACTGCTGACATTCAAATCCCTGCACAATCTGGGCCCTGGATACATGAAGGACTTGCTGAAGCTGCACCACACCTCTCACAACCTCAGATCAGCAAGTTCTATAAACTTGGTCACTCCCAGAGTGCACCTCAAAAAATCTGGAGACAGAGCCTTCTGTCATGCTGCCCCTACTCTTTGGAACTCCCTACCACATCCAGTAAAGACAGCACCATCCCTGGAGCTATTCAAATCCAGACTGAAAAGCCACCTGTTTAGCCTGGCATTTCCAGATTTATAAAATTCTTCCTCTGTACCACGATGGTCGGAGCCATGCTTATGCGCTTTGAGTCCCACGGGAGAAAAGCGCTTTACAAATGTTATTTGTTGTTGTTGTTGTTGTTGTTAAACGATGCACAGTGACTCCATCTGCAGCAAGATGATGTTGTAGGTTTTTGGTGCTGGTCTGTGGGTTGACTCTGACTGTTCTTATAATTCGTTGCTTCTGTTTATCCGAGATTTTTCTTGGTCTGCCACTTCGAACCTTAACTTGAACTGAGCCTGTGGTCTTCCATTTCCTCAATATGTTCCTAACTGTGGAAACAGACAGCTGAAATCTCTGAGACAGCTTTCTGTATCATTCCCCTAAACCATGATGGTGAACAATCTTTGTCTTCGGGTCATTTGAGAGTTGTTTTGAGACCCCCATGTTGCTACTTTTCAGAGAAAATTATAAGAGGAGGAAAACTTACAATTAACCCCCCTAAAATACTCTTTCTCATAATTAGATTCACCTGCGTATGTAGGTCAGGGGTCACTGAGCTTACCAAGCCAATTTGAGTTCCAATAATTAGCTCTAAAGGTTTTGAAATAAATAAAATAACAACAGTGCCCAAATGTATGCACCTGCCTAATTTTATTTAAACAATTATTGCGCACTTTCTGTAAATCCAATAAACTTAATTTCACTTCTCAAATATCACTGTGTGTGTCTCCTATATGATATATTTAACTGACATTTTTTATCGTAACAACCAACGATTTATACAGGAAAATCATGATGATTAACTAGGTTGCCCAAACTTTCGCATCCCACTGTATGTTTTGTACATACAGTGTCATGTGTACAGACTGATGTGTGCATGCAGTATGATACATTTGCAGTTGGATGTATTGTACGCATAGTGGGCAGCACAATGGCATAGTGCTTAGAACCCTCGCCTTGCAGCACTGCGTCCCTGCTTCAAATCACAGCCAGGGTACTATCTGCATGGAGTGTGTATGTTCCCCCTGTGTCTGTGTAGGTTTCCTCCAGGCACTCCGGTGTCCTCCTACATCCCAAAAACATACAGTTGGCTTCCCCCTAAATTGGCCCTAGACTACAGTACATACATTACATGATATAGACATACGGCTATGGTAGGGATTAGATTGTGAGCCCCTCTGAGGGACCGTTAAGTGACAAGATAATATACTCCGTACATCACTGCAGAAGATGTCAGCGCTATATAAATAATAATAACAATGTAATGTATTAGAGGCCTGTGCGGGTCTAATTTTTCAGACCTGCACCTGACCCGCACCCACAGCCCTGTTACCCGCACAAGACCCGCAACCCACTTTCTGGTGAATCTGGTTCCCGCACCTGCAGACCCGATATCTGCACCTGACCTGCAACCTGATTAAATCAAACCGGGTACCTGAACCGCATTTCGGGTAACCCGCGGGTACCCAACTTTATGCCCTGTGTGGGCCTAGTTTTTCAGCCCCGCACCCGCAGCCCGACTACCCGCAACACGCTTTCTGGTGAATCTGTTACCCGCAGACCCGCTACCCGCATCCAACCCGCAACTTGATAAAAATCGAAAAAACAGGTACCCGGACCTGACCCGCATTTCGGGTAACCTGTGGGTACCCAACTAAATGCAGGCCTCTAATGTACAGTGGCTTGCAAAAGTATTCGGCCCCCTTGAAGTTTTCCACATTTTGTCATATTACTGCCACAAACCTGAATCAATTTTATTGGAATTCCAGCTCAGGTGGGGGAATCTGTCCATAGGACAACTATTAGTAGTGCACTGCACAAAGTTGGCCTTTATGGAAGAGTGGCAAGAAGAAAGCCATTGTTAACAGAAAAGCATAAGAAGTCCCGTTTGCAGTTTGCCACAAGCCATGTGGGGGACACAGCAACATGTGGAAGAAGGTGCTTTGGTCAGATGAGACCAAAATGGAACTTTTTGGCCAAAATGCAAAACACTATGTGTGGCGGAAAACTAACATTGCACATCACTCTGAACACACCATCCCCACTGTCAAATATGGTGGTGGCAGCATCATGCTCTATACAGGGTGCTTTTCTTCAGCAGGGACAGGGAAGCTGGTCAGAGTTGATGGAAAGATGGATGGAGCCAAATACAGGGCTGCAAAAGACTTGAGACTGGGGCGGAGGTTCACATTCCAGCAGGACAACGACCCTAAACATAAAGTCAGGTCAACAATGGAATGGTTTAAAACAAAACATATCCATGTGTTAGAATGGCCCAGTCAAAGTCCAGATCTAAATCCAATCGAGAATCGGTGGCAAGATCTGAAAACTGCTTTTCACAAACGCTGACTATTTAATCTGACTGAGCTGGAGCTGTTATGCAAAGAAGAATGTGCAAGGATTTCAGTCTCTAGATGCGCAAAGCTAGTAGAGACATACCCTAAAAGACTGGCAGCTGTAATTGCAGCAAAAGGTGGTTCTACAAAGTATTGACTCAGGGGGCTGAATAATTACGCACACCCCAATTTGCAGTTATTTATTTGTAAAAAAATGTTTGGAATCATGTATGATTTTCGTTCCACTTCTCACGTGTACAAGACTTTGTATTTGTCTTTCACGTGGAATTCCAATAAAATTGACTCATGTTTGTGGCAGTAATGTGACAAAATGTGGAAAACTTCAAGGGGGCCGAATACTTTTGCAAGCCACTGTATGTATTGTGTGAAGTTTGTGATATGTGTTTGATGTGAAATCTTTAATTTGAACAAAAACTTCTTTTTTTGTTACCTCAGCTAAACACATCCATTATTTTTCTTCTAGGATAATAGATGGATTTCAGCAATCACTAATCAATTTTCTCCTTATTTTATACCTTTCCGTCTTGCTGACATGAGGCAGATTGGGTATTAAACCTGACGTTGTATATTGCAGTATAAGCACATAAAACCTATCCGCAGCCCAGGCCGCGTACAGGAAGGAGGGAGTGAACTACCGCACATAACGCTGCATCTTAATGGAGAATACTCCCCAATTTCCAGTATTCTACATACATTCTGGGGGGCTGGAGACCACCTACCTCACATCTGAACCACAAACACCTCTGGATGAAGCATAAAATCATCCTGCCAAACATTAAAACTGCCTCTTATTAAACGTCTATGAAAATGTTCCTCCTAACGTCTCAGTTCGGGGTTATGGCCTCAGTGTTTCCATCTCTGATAATGGATCCAGCGATAAGCACATAGTTAAAAATTAGGAGGAATAGGTAAAAAGATGAATATGTGCTGGGATGGAACATGAACATTTGGCAGAATTCTAAGACAAATAGACAAGAGTACAAAGTTGAACATGAAAATGGAAAGCATAAAAAGAACGAAGGAAGAGAATTGGTAGAGACCCTCTGAGACTCCCACCAGGATTAACAATGGGGAAGGTAATGTTTTGTGCCGTAAAACTATCATACGGAGGAGGTGTCTGGCACGAGATATAAGACCAATGATAGCAGAATGTAGACATGACTGGGGCAGAGCCTGTAGGCTTAGGAGGATAATTGATAAACCCAACCTTGATGACTTCCATCTGCTCTCCTTATGTTTTTAGGAATCAATTATCAATATTTCCAGGTCCACACTATAAATTACGATAGGTCTTCTTAGGCCATCGGAAGAGAACAGCCATCAAAAATACCACAAAAATGTAAATAAAGTCTGCTTAGGTTGTGGTGCGAATCATCATCCGAGGGTCCACAATAGTGAGACGGCTGCACGGGGCAGGAGAAAGGAAACAGGACAATCCCCACCATGGGTTGGAATGAGATGAAGAAGAAAAAAGAAACCCATGAAGGTTAAATGGAAAAAATAACAGGAGAAGCAAATTATGGAAGGCCATTCACATGACACTTATGGACAGAAGCACCAAAGGAAGAAGAATCAAGGCTGTGCCAAAAACATGAATACGAGAAATACCGGATAATTTCTGATAAGTCATCTGTTCTTACACGAAATGGCCAATAGGTGTCTTGTTCTCATCTGCCCACACCTGTGTGTGGTCTGCAAGGTGTCATCTTGGTAAATACAAATGCTGGTGCGTATGTTGCCCCTCATTGTCTTATGTCCACCTTCATATAGTTTTGCTTTACAATGCTCAATATGAATTGACACAAATAAACTGTTAGGGGTGCTCTCATTACTTTCCAAATAGACCATACATGTCAAACTCCGGCCTGCTGACCAAATCTGGCCCTCAGTGGTTTCCCCGCTTTGCATTATGTTTGGCCCACTCTAGACCAGCAGGGAAGCTATATTGGAGGTGAAGCCCTAGAACACCAGGAAAGCCATTAGAAGGAGGTAGGGGGAAAGCACTAAACACTAAGGAATTGTAAAGGGGAGGGTGGGGGCCATTAGACACCAGGGAACTATATAGGGGAGGGAGGAAGGGAGGACCACTACGCACCAGAGAACTGTATAGGGAAGGAGGAGGACCACTAGGCACTGGAAAACTGTATAGGAGTTGGAGTGGAGCCACTAGAAACTGGAGAACTTTATGACATTGAGGTTGGCCCCCTACTAGGTCCCAGTGTTCAATTCTGGCCCACGTTGTATTTGAGTTTGACTCCCCTAAAATAGAATATAGTAAAAATTCCTCTGTGGTCTACCAATGAACTGACACATTTCCAGCTAATTCTGCTTTGTGGACTGCTAATATACTGCTTTGTGGACTACCAACTAACCAACTGGCACTGCTCCAATCTGTACTGATCTCAGCTGGTTGACTCTTAATTCATTTTTCCTCTACTGCTCCTCTCTGTCAAGCTCTTCATCGGCTGCCAATCAACCAGAGGATCCATTTCAAACTCTTATGGCTAGAATACATGGGTCGACTGGTGCCTCGATTAGCCGCCGGATGGACCCCCGCCATGTCCCCGCTCGTCCGCGCGGATCGATTACCGCTCGTCCCCGCCGTCGCTTCCTTATCAGCGCTCGATTCCCTGCCATTATCCGCCAGCAGGGAACGAGCGGGCGAGGGTCGAGCATCATGATCGGGCCAGCTGGCCGGATCAGCTGGTCGATACACGGTACAGAAATGTACCATGTATCCCCAGCATTAACCCTAATCTACAAGGTGCTTCACAATTTCTCTCCCCTGTACATCTCCTCACTACTTTCTAGATACCAACCCAACTGTAATTTCAGATCTGCACACAACCTTCTTTTGTCCTCCTCTAGAATCACCTCCTTGCATTCACGTACACAAGATTTCGCAAGTGTTACACCCCTGCTCTGGAATCCCCTTCCACAACACATTTGCCACTCTCCAACCTTTTAAATCTTTAAACGCTCACTCAAAAATTACTTTTTCCAACAAGCGTATGCTCTACGTTAGGCAAATGCCCCTTCCACCTCTGGCCAAGTTGTACTTCTTACCAGATACTTACCTAAAAACACTCTCCCTCTAGATAGAAATAATGTATATGTATACTATTCCACCTCTTGTTCCCCACTCTTGTTATCAGATCACAAGGATAGGGTTCTCTCACTTTTTTGTGTCATGGAATTTGTTATACATTTAATCATCAATTAATCATGTTATTTTTGTCATTGAATTATCAATTCTGTATTTTGTACCAAATCTGTATTTATACCATTGTCTGTATTATTTTGTACCCCATATTTGTTTCTTACTCTGTACAGCGCCACAGAACATGCTGGCGCTTTATAAATCAATAATAATAATAGATCTTTGACCTTCACCTTTATTTCATGACTCTGTTGGCCACTGCTTTGTATTAGTATGTTCACGGGTTGTCCATCAAATGGACAACACTGTTCAACTACTTGAGGACCGCAGTGTTAAACCCCCCCCCAGTGACCAGGACATTTTTGGTTAAAATGGCCCCTGCAGCTTTAAGGCCAAGCTGCAGGGCCGCACAACACAGCACACGAGTGATCCCCCCCCCCCCCCCCCCCCTTTTCCCACTACCAACAGAGATTCCTGTTGGTGGGGTCTGATCCCCCGCACAATGTTTATTTTTTTTTTCACAAATATTTTTATTAATTATTTTTAAATAAATGTGTTTTTTCCCCCCTAAACCCTCCCTCCCCCTGCTAGCCAATCATTGTGATCGGCTTTCATAGGCTTCAGCCTATGACAGCGGATCACCGCTGACACTCTGGAGGAGACAGCCGTGTCACACGGCTGTCCCCAGTACAGCGCTGCTGCAGATCACAGCGCTGTACAAAGTAATTAGACAGCGGTTACGCCGTCACAGTCTCCCAAGCGGTGATCGCCGCTGGGAGACTTCCGCCTTCCAAGCAGGAGATGCGCGCAGCGTACGCGCAATCTCCTGCTAGCCCCAGCTAGCCGTTCACGCCAATCAGCGTGGAGCGGTTCTGGGGCTGCCGCACTGCCACTGCATGGAGCAGTCGGCAACTGGTTAAATTTCTAAGTCTCACACCTAGGCCATTACCCTATTAACTTTTCTTCTGAGTTTTCTGCAAGGAGATATTTTCAAACATTACCAATCAAACACCTATAAAGCTCTCATGCAAGAAAAAACTCAAAATAAGTTTGATATTACCTTTTCACCTACATTTTAGTACCTTTTCAATTGCTAAGTGCCTAAAAAAATATTTTTTATATCTAGGCAACCGCCTAGATTTGCCTTGTGGATGATCCGACACTGCCCCTGATGATGCGATCAGCAGAAGTCGGCACTAGGGGAACAGTGAAAGATAGAAGTTTTTGATCGCCATGGGCTCTGATGGCTGTCCCAGCAAGTTTGGTAAGAGTATAGAAGTATAGAGCATGAGAAGCTGACAGAAGTCTCTAAGATAAACAGAATTTCTTCACACGTCCTATAAATAGCTCTCACCGCCATTTTTCATGCCCATGTGCACGAGCCTACTAATGGAAAGAAACCACATAGTTTCAATCTACGTAGGAGGAATTCCAGGAGGAAACCCTTCTGTCCAGAAAGAACATCAGGGCAACATCAACATTTGCTCATGAACAGCAAGGAAAAGATTAAGAGATTTTTGGAACAATAAACTATAGACAGACAGAGTCATTATGCCAAAGTCATAGACAAGATACTTGGTTACAGCCAAAGATAGCATGTTACCAAAATAACCTGATACCAACTGGAGGAAGTGGGTATTAGAGCTAAGCGTTTACTTTAATTTTCCATCAAAGAAAATGTTGGAAGTATCAACAGAATTGCTTACACTGCAGTATAGTAAAGCAACCAGAAGATGTCACTGTGTAGTTAAAGTGCTGCAATTATCTCTGTGGTATTGTGATTTCTGTATACTTCCAACAGGAAATTGCTTTTCTATTTGTTTTTTTATTCCATAACATTACCTTTATCTTTCTTCTACTGGTATGCAAATAAAATATTGATGAATCTGCATTTATTTAAAAAGAAAAAACTTACACCGGGTGCACTTACTTGTTCATGTGACTGTACATTCAGTGGCATGTGCAGCTTTTTCTCTGGTTGGTGTGATGTGGCTTAAAGTTAACGTGTCGGGTGTGTAAAACACAGCTTAGTTATCCCTATTTCCAGGGCAGGCAATGCTAGTGTGGGGTTGTCCTGGAAGGTGGCTTTTTGGTCAGATATGACGAGAGAAGCTGGAATGAATAAAGCAGTGGAGTATGAGAACAATGTGGTTTTGGGTATGAAGGTCTCTCTGCCACCGTGGTAGGAGGTGAGTGAAAAGAAGCAGATATGTTGAAGGTTGGATGACTTAGACCATGGGAAGGAACTACTGAGTTGTTGAGGTTGGTAAAGGCGCAAAATATACTGTAGATGAGCCAAAATCAAGGTTATGCTCAGAAAGGAGTATGGGACTGTTTTTGTTGTTAAGCTAAACTCAAGGTCTGATTTATACTTTTTGTGCCCCTAAGCCAAGTATGTTGTGATGTAACTTTCTTGTGCTGCAGGGCTCCTCTCATTCCATGCATATCATCCATGTACAGCAGACCATTTCTTTCATGAGCAGCTCTCTTGAACATCAGTTTCATCTTTCATGTGTTGCTTCCTATTTTCACTCTCCTATTTCATATGTAGTAACCCCTCCTTCATGTTCAGGTGCCCCTTGGCCTGCAGCCGCCCACGGCCGAGGCCTTTGCGGCCATTCCAGAAATCCGTCCCTTACCAAACTAGCTGGTAAGAGTCCTCATACAAAGCATCATACATGGGTGTCCTTAGTCCTACAGCTGTAAAAAAGGAACTGGGTATCCACAGGACACACTTCATAAATAAGCACAGATTACATTAGAATTGTTTCATCACCGTCAATATATATGGAGGCTATTTCTTGCCAGCTTTGTATAAAGATTAGATATCACACAAGGGTTTATGGCTCTATTCTGTTCACACCGACATGAGAAAATTGAATTTTATATTATTTAATCTAGGCCTCTAACCCTCTCCTGACTCCAATAACCTAGGTAGGTATCCTACACTGTAGGTGGACCTCTGGAAAGATGATGTACTGTAGGAGTCTTTCACGAGGTCCGACTCGTGCGGTTTTCCAGTCTGCTGTAGAGATGTCACAAGCGGCCGCGTCTGACGGATATTGTTCACAGACCTGATAGCACGTTGCATATCGCACCTAAACATTTGATTTATATTTAACCAGCTCTAAAGGCCTCACTAAGAAGCC
The DNA here is from genome assembly GCF_040937935.1 of Hyperolius riggenbachi. Lineage (NCBI taxonomy): Eukaryota > Metazoa > Chordata > Amphibia > Anura > Hyperoliidae > Hyperolius > Hyperolius riggenbachi. The sequence continues at coordinate 399,534,202 of NC_090650.1, read as the reverse complement.
TACCCAAATCCCCAATCTAAACATCTGGGAAAGATCCATATGTTGCCTGTTTTATGGTGAGCTTCTCAGACCCTCTCTGCATAGGAGGATCACATGCCTCTCAGATGTGGAATAACAGAAGAAGTCCCTGGTGGCCAAGATATAAACCGTTTTCTTGGCAAAGCATTTTTCATTAACATGGCTTGTCAGGGGTCTGATAAGAGATTCCATCAATCAATCTGCAGGACTACTCGCAGGGTTCACCACGACGACTCTACAAAGTTATTCTGAGGAGAAAAGTCACTTCCACACAAAAAGGAAATTTTATTCCAAACAATTGTACATTCCGAAGCGGAGAAATGGAAGAAGGAGCCGTAAAACTTAGGCGAGGACAATTATCCGAGGTGACCCTACGACATAATTGGCTCTTCATCTAATGGAGCAATTAATGTGCAACAAGTGACTTGTAAACCAGAAATACAATTAGATTCTGGCTACAATCAGATCAATCTGACCCCAAATCATCTTTCCTTCCTCGTCCTGCGAGATACCGAAATCAAACTCTATTAAGAAAAAGCAGATTATAATAATTTCTGTGGAAAGACTAGAACACATATGTCATCCTGCCGTAATAATAATATTATGTGTTCTACATTGAATCCTAATACGATTTTAATTGGGGTTTAGCTATGATGGGATATTCCGTCATTTTGGGAAATCAGCGAATAGGCTGAAATTTGTCGTTTGATATTCCTGCCAAAGTTTAAGCCAAGAGGACGACTGCTGTGTAGATGCTGAGTGCAAGAATAGGACTATCACAATGCGCAGACTGGACGTAATTCATTGCTGGATCTCTATGTTGATTTAAAAAAAACACAACAACAATAAATAAGTTGACAAAAAAGGATAATTCTTGAAAACAACAACATCCTTACTTTTTGGTTTGCAATATTTTATAGTTTGTTTTTTTTAACCATAAGTAAAGAATTGGGGGGGGGGGGGAGGAAGAACATAAAGGAAAAGTAATCAATACACTGGAAGTTTTGAAAGTCCTCAGCAAGATATTTACAAAAAGAAAAACTTATATCATAGCAACAACGTGGATAAGTAGGGGTCAAATGAAAAGCTACTCCTCAACTTGAACCAGTGGAGAGCAGGGAGGTAAAAACCATGGTAAAAACAGCACAAAAGGCTGCTTGAAGTTTGGGTGCCATAGGCCGTAGTGTGAATGATGGCGATAGCGGCACACAGACAGTGATTTGGGCAGCGTCAAAAGATAGAGCACACATTACTTTAAAAACAGCATTAGCTTGCAGCCGAATTACGTCTTTCCAAGTCCATGGCAGCCTGGAGGAGGAATACAAATTAACGCCACCAGAGCTTTTTCAGGAGCAGGTTGAGCTTTTTTTTCTGCTTCACCCTGTGCCCAAATTTCCTGGCGCCGCTTTTGTATATACGCGTTATAAACTTTCTATGTAGGCAATTTACACAGCATCCAGTGATGTCACTAAAATAGGACCCCCCCAATGCTCACACCCCTTCCCTTTCCTTCCCCCTGGTGACCCTCTAGTTACGCCCCTGACAGCATCTCTATTGCTGCTCACATTTTTTTTCCATTGATGTGAAGCATACTTTAATTGGACAAAGTTGCCCAAAATTAAATCATTGTTTCCTATTTTGGGCTGTGGTAATAACCCCTTTACCAAAATATGCCAAGGTAGCCGAGTTCTGCTGCTGTAGAAAGTAGTGGTGCTCAGCAGAGCTCGAATATTCGAGTAGCTCGAATATTCGAGCTCTTTTTCAGCTATTCGAGCTCGGTATTCGAGCTCCGAATAGCTGTAGCTATTCGAATGGGCTATTCGAGAACACTCGAATAGCCCATTCACTATTCGAGCTATTCGAGCAAACCGGCGCTATTCGAGCTCGGTACCGAGCTCGAATAGCGTCATAGCCCAGATTGATGTGCTTAGAGCCAATCAGAGGGCTCCCAGGCCCTCTGACGGCAGCCAATCACAGAGGGGGACCCTGGCCAGCCCCTACCCTATAAATAGCGGCCGCCATGTTCGGGTTTTCCATGCTTGCCTGAGACTTGTACAGAGAGAGATCTGCTCCTTTGTGCTTTGGCTTAGCAAGTGCTCTATTGTGTTCATTTACCTAGCGTTTTTGCTCACCTACACCTGCCATATACACCTGTATTGTTGTTATTTAGATAGACATTGTATTTTAGTTAGTAGCTTGTGTGTTACATTAGAGACAGGCAGCTGCTGCAAGCTTACAGGTTTAGGCCTCAGGGGGGCCTTGCCTCTGTGGGCAGCTGTCCTCTGTTTATTTCTCTCATCATCTATACCAGTATTTCTGCTGTCCTTTACTAATAGTATTGTAGTTATACTGTACTAGGAGTAGGACACTCACTGACTGTCACTGTTTATAGGCTACTAGCTAGCTCCTGCGTGTGTGCACTCACTCACTGTCTGTGTGTACACACACTCTATTTCCTTCTGATTACTGATTGATTATTGTTAGTTGTACTTACTTACTACTTACTCTTACTGTACCCGTAGGGACACTCACTGTCACTGTTCATATAGGCTACTAGCTCCTGCGTGTGCGCACTCACTGTCTGAGTGTACACACACAACACACACTCTATTTCCTTCTGATCGCTGATTGATTATTGTAATTAGTTAGTTCTACTTACTGTTACTACTTACTCTTACTGTACTAGGAGTCTAGGACACTCAGTCACTGTGTTCATAGGCTACTAGCTCCTGCGTGCGTGCACTCACTGTCTGAGTGTACACACACCCACACTCCATTTCCTTCTGATCGCTGATTGATTATTGTTATTAGTTAGTTCTACTTACTGTTACTACTTACTTACTCTTACTGTACTAGGAGTCTAGGACACTCAGTCACTGTGTCCATAGGCTACTAGCTCCTGCGTGCGTGCACTCACTGTCTGAGTGTACACACACCACCCACACTCCATTTCCTTCTGATCGCTGATTGATTATTGTTATTAGTTAGTTCTACTACTTACTGTTACTACTTACTGTACTAGGAGTCTAGGACACTCAGTCACTGTGTCCATAGGCTACTAGCTCCTGCGTGCGTGCACTCACTGTCTGAGTCAGTGTACACACACCACCCACACTCCATTTCCTTCTGATCGCTGATTGATTATTGTTATTAGTTAGTTCTACTACTTACTGTTACTACTTACTTACTCTTACTGTACTAGGAGTCTAGGACACCCAGTCACTGTGTCCATAGGCTACTAGCTCCTGCGTGCGTGCACTCACTGTCTGAGTGTACACACACCACCCACACTCCATTTCCTTCTGATCGCTGATTGATTATTGTTATTAGTTAGTTCTACTACTTACTGTTACTACTTACTTACTCTTACTGTACTAGGAGTCTAGGACACCCAGTCACTGTGTCCATAGGCTACTAGCTCCTGCGTGCGTGCACTCACTGTCTGAGTGTACACACACCACCCACACTCCATTTCCTTCTGATCGCTGATTGATTATTGTTATTAGTTAGTTCTACTTACTGTTACTACTTACTTACTCTTACTGTACTAGGAGTCTAGGACACTCAGTCACTGTGTCCATAGGCTACTAGCTCCTGCGTGCGTGCACTCACTGTCTGAGTGTACACACACCACCCACACTCCATTTCCTTCTGATCGCTGATTGATTATTGTTATTAGTTAGTTCTACTACTTACTGTTACTACTTACTGTACTAGGAGTCTAGGACACTCAGTCACTGTGTCCATAGGCTACTAGCTCCTGCGTGCGTGCACTCACTGTCTGAGTCAGTGTACACACACCACCCACACTCCATTTCCTTCTGATCGCTGATTGATTATTGTTATTAGTTAGTTCTACTACTTACTGTTACTACTTACTTACTCTTACTGTACTAGGAGTCTAGGACACCCAGTCACTGTGTCCATAGGCTACTAGCTCCTGCGTGCGTGCACTCACTGTCTGAGTGTACACACACCACCCACACTCCATTTCCTTCTGATCGCTGATTGATTATTGTTATTAGTTAGTTCTACTTACTGTTACTACTTACTTACTCTTACTGTACTAGGAGTCTAGGACACTCAGTCACTGTGTCCATAGGCTACTAGCTCCTGCGTGCGTGCACTCACTGTCTGAGTGTACACACACCACCCACACTCCATTTCCTTCTGATCGCTGATTGATTATTGTTATTAGTTAGTTCTACTACTTACTGTTACTACTTACTGTACTAGGAGTCTAGGACACTCAGTCACTGTGTCCATAGGCTACTAGCTCCTGCGTGCGTGCACTCACTGTCTGAGTGTACACACACCACCCACACTCCATTTCCTTCTGATCGCTGATTGATTATTGTTATTAGTTAGTTCTACTACTTACTGTTACTACTTACTTACTCTTACTGTACTAGGAGTCTAGGACACCCAGTCACTGTGTCCATAGGCTACTAGCTCCTGCGTGCGTGCACTCACTGTCTGAGTGTACACACACCACCCACACTCCATTTCCTTCTGATCGCTGATTGATTATTGTTATTAGTTAGTTCTACTTACTGTTACTACTTACTTACTCTTACTGTACTAGGAGTCTAGGACACTCAGTCACTGTGTCCATAGGCTACTAGCTCCTGCGTGCGTGCACTCACTGTCTGAGTGTACACACACACCACCCACACTCCATTTCCTTCTGATCGCTGATTGATTATTGTTATTAGTTAGTTCTACTTACTGTTACTACTTACTTACTCTTACCGTACTAGGAGTCTAGGACACTCAGTCACTGTGTCCATAGGCTACTAGCTCCTGCGTGCGTGCACTCACTGTCTGAGTGTACACACACTAAATTTACTTGTGATTACTACTACTGATTATTGTAACTGCTAGTTGTACTTCCTGACTGTTAATACTTACTTACTGTACTAGGGGACACTCACTCAGTCACCTCACCAACCAACCCACTCCATTAAAGTACCCCACTTTTCACCCGCCCTTTTACAAAACTTTTGTCTATACGCCCAAAACATTGAAGATGTCTGGAAGTGGCAGCCAGCGCGGTTTGGGCAAGGGGAAGGGCAGCAAGGGAATCAGGAAGAGAGGGAGCAGCATTGTGGCAAGCCGCGGCCGCGGGCGCGCCACCATGCACAGTTCCGCAGCAGCAGCAGCAGCGTCAGTGGCTAACATTCCTCCCATAGCCACTGGCCGTGGACGCCTTGGGCGCCGCCCAGGAGGAGCATCTGCAACTCACGCTGCAGAGACACAGCAGCAGCAGCGTGTAGCACCTGCTCCCATTTTCCTCCAGCCGGGTCGGAAACGTCCCATTGAGGAAAAGGATGCAGACACTGTGGTGCAACTCATGACGGAGGATGAGCAGCCCGCCATCAGCTCTGCATCCGAGGCCTCCACCCTCACCACCACCACCACCACCACCCCTGTTCGCAGCAGCCGCCCAGCAGGGTCTGGGGAGGAGGCCAGTTCACCGTCAGTCGCCGACCTCTCATTCAGCACTCTTTTGACCCCAGGCATGATGAGTCAATTGAATGCTGTTGTTGGCGATTTGGAGGAGGAGATGCTGATGGGCACTTTGGGGGAGGAGGGATTGGACAGCAAGACTGTGGCGACAGTCAAGCGTCCCATCCATGCATCAGCAGAGGAGTTTGGGGGGTCATCATCAGAGCAGGACATGTTTCAGGAGGGGCATGATGATGATGACCCGGTGACAGACAGAGACTGGGTGCCAACACATCCAGAGGATGTCGTCCTCAGCAGCTCTGAGGAGGAGGAGGAGGATGCGGTTGTGGGCCTTGCAAGGAGGCGCATCATTGCAAGCATTGGCAGCGTCCCACAGCCTGCTGGTGTCTCAGGCTCAGCAGCAGCAGCAGCAGCATCAGCCAGTACCACCACCAGCCGCACCCAAGACCCCCCCCCCCCCCCAACCACCACAGGGAAACAGGCAGCAGCGCTTCCATGCCGTAGGGGGATGTTTTTGTCACCAATCTGGCGGTTTTTCACCATGCCCACAGTGTACAGCAAGTACGCCACTTGCAACCACTGTCAGCGGAAGTTGAGCAGAGGTGCAGACCCCTTGAAGTTCAGCACCAGCTCGCTGATCAACCACCTTTCTGCGAAACACTTCCACCAGCATGAGGAGTTCCAGAGGCTGAAGGCATCTGGTGCTGGCAGTGGCACCAATCCCATCACTGCACAGCCTTCAGCAGCAGCAGCAGCAACAGCAGCCACCCGCCCTCCTGCTCCTCCAGCAGCACCAGCAGGAGTGCGGAAACGCCCTGCTCCTCCCCCCTCTGCAACTCCTGCCGCCGACACTGAGGCCTGTTCTGGCAGCCAGTCCTCAGTGGCCTCCTCTGCTCCGTCTGCTGATTCCCGTGCCAGCAAAAAGGCACGCCAGAGCCTTTTGAGCGAGTCCTTCCAGGGGGTGGTTAGGGCTCTGCCTCCCAGCAGCCGTCGCGTGCGGCAGCTGAACGGCTTGCTGGCACGGGCCATGTGCTCCCAACTCCTGCCGTACACGCTCGTGCAGGAGGGGAGCGACATGCGGGCGCTGCTTGCTTGTGCAGCCCCAGACTGGCAGCTCCCCAGCAGACACTTCTTCGCCCGCAAGGCCATTCCTGCACTGCACCGCTTTGTGATGGCCAATGTGGAGCGAGGGCTGGAGCACGCGGTTGGTGAAAGGGTCCACGTCACCATGGACTCCTGGAGCAGCCGCTTCGGGACAGGCCGCTACCTGTCCTTCACTGTCCACTGGGTCAGCTTGGTGGAAGGGGGTGAGGATGGGAGAGCAGCAGCGGGCACAGCAGCAGCAGCAACACAGTGGGTGGTGCCACCCCGCAGGGTCAGGGGAACTGCAGCGGGTTCCTCCGATCCTCTGCCATCCTCCGCCACACCTGGCCAAACCCCCCGCCTCAGCAGCAGTGTGAAGGCCCGCCACTGCCAAGCGCTGCTGCACTTGGTCAGCCTTGGCAAGACCAAGCTGACGGCAGCCCACGTGTTGGCCAAACTCCAGGAGCAGGAGCGGATTTGGCTGACCCCCAGAGGCCTCAGAGTCGGAGAGGTGGTGTCCGACAATGGGGCCAATCTGGTTGCTGCCATAGACAGGGGAAACCTGACCCACATCCCCTGTCTTGCCCACGTGCTGAACCTGGTGGTGCAGAAGTTCCTGCGCACCTACCAGGGGATGGACGAGCTGCTGGAAACGGCAAGGAACGTTGTGCGTCACTTCCGGCGCTCGGCTGCAGCCTGTGCGAGCCTGGAAGACGTGCAAAAGGAGCTGGATCTGCCACGCCATCGGCTGATCATTGACGTTCCGACTCGCTGGAACTCCACCCTGGCGATGTTGGAGCGTCTGGTTGAACAGAAGCACGCTGTCAACCACTACCTTGCCCTGGCCACTGTTTCCGCAGCTCAGAGAAGGGACAAGACCAGCAACATCCCGTCCATCGTCCCCGATGATGACTGGAGGCACATGCAGCAGGTGTGCTTAGTGCTGGCTCCCTTCCTGCAGGCCACAAACATGGTGAGCAGGGACCATGCTATGGTCTGCGAGTGGGTGCCCCTGGTTTCTCTGCTGAACAGGGCACTCGATGCTTTGCTGGCACAGGGAGCGGCAGCCTTGGACCAGCAGGAGCGGCAAGCAGCTGCACAGTCCACCTCTGAGGGGGAGGAGGAGGAGGACTTGGTGGAGGTCCCTGACCTGGCTGCTGATGAGGGGGATCAGCGCAGTGCAGCTGAGTTGGTGCGGGGGTGGAGAGAGGATGAGGCAGCAGAGGAGGAGGATGAGGAGGACAGCACTGACGTCGATGTGCCAGCAGACGTGGCCCGCCTCTTCCCAATGGCAGCGCACATGCTGACGTGCCTGCGCAGGGACCCCAGGGTGATCCAGATGAAGCAGAGGGAGGACATCTGGATCAGCATGATGTTGGACCCACGCCTCAAGGGGAAGTTGAGCCAGTTCCTGCCGCCTGCAGGAGGAGACCCAGCGCAACAAATAAGGAGCTTGCAGCAGGCCCTTGTTGAGCGCTTGGAGGAAGCCTTCCCCCAGCCTTCCACCCCCACTGTCCAGCAGCCAGCACAGAGGCAGCAGCAGGTGCCTGCATCCAGCAGCAGCGAGCGCCCCACAGACCTGCTGTCTCTCAGCCACGAGCTCTACAGGACTGTAGAGGCTCCGGCAGCAGTGACTAGAGAGGAGATGCATGCAGCAGCATCCTCCTCCGGTCACAGCCAGCGCCTGACCCGCATGGTGGCTGACTACATGGGGTCCTACAGCGGGCTTGACAGCGATGCCCCTGTTGATCCCATGGAGTATTGGGTCAAGCGCATGGAGATCTGGAGCGAGCTGGCGCAGTACGCCCTGGAAGTGCTGTCCTGCCCCCCTTCCAGCGTGCTGTCCGAGCGCTGCTTCAGTGCAGCTGGTGGCGTGGTCACCGAGAAACGCTCACGTCTGTCTCACAAGTCTGTGGACAGACTGACGTTTCTCAAGATGAACCAGGCGTGGGTGGAAGGCGAGTTCCTGGCCCCTGTTGTCGGCGAGAGGGGGACATGAACTGGCTGCCGGAACTTAGTACCATCGTTAATGTGCCTTACCACCCTTTACCACCTCCTGGCTCCTGCTCACTAAGCCAGCCTGGTTCACTTTGACTATTACGTCGCCTGCAGCCACACATTTCACACCTACAGTGGGCTGCTGCTGTGTACTGCCCTTCTGCTGTCTGTCTGTGTTTCCCACTGCCAGGGTACACAGAATTACCGTCTGCTGCCACTCTGCCACCAGCTATTACGTCACAACAATAGCTGCTCACACTGCTCCTCCATTCCTCCTGCTGCTGCTGTCTGTCTGTGTTTCCCACTGCCAGGGTACACAGAATTACCTTCTGCTGCCACTCTGCCACCAGCTATTACGTCAAAACAATAGCTATATTGGTTGTAAAACCAAAACCAAAAAAAACCAATAAAAAAAAAAAAAGGTTTAATTTTTCTGAGGTGCCCGGGTTGAAAACTGTGTTGTCCCAGTTGTGTATTGGACACAATGTGGGCTGCACGACCGCTGTCTGGGACCTCCTGTTGTGTTTATTTACAGCCCTGGTATCACCGCTAGGTACCAGGGCTATTATGTCACGCTGCCTACCTGCTGCCACACTCACACTGCTCCTCCATTCCTCCTGCTGCTGCTGTCTGTCTGTGTTTCCCACTGCCAGGGTACACAGAATTACCGTCTGCTGCCACTCTGCCACCAGCTATTACGTCACAACAATAGCTGCTCACACTGCTCCTCCATTCCTCCTGCTGCTGCTGTCTGTCTGTGTTTCCCACTGCCAGGGTACACAGAATTACCTTCTGCTGCCACTCTGCCACCAGCTATTACGTCAAAACAATAGCTATATTGGTTGTAAAACCAAAACCAAAAAAAACCAATAAAAAAAAAAAAAGGTTTAATTTTTCTGAGGTGCCCGGGTTGAAAACTGTGTTGTCCCAGTTGTGTATTGGACACAATGTGGGCTGCACGACCGCTGTCTGGGACCTCCTGTTGTGTTTATTTACAGCCCTGGTATCACCGCTAGGTACCAGGGCTATTATGTCACGCTGCCTACCTGCTGCCACACTCACACTGCTCCTCCATTCCTCCTGCTGCTGCTGTCTGTCTGTGTTTCCCACTGCCAGGGTACACAGAATTACCGTCTGCTGCCACTCTGCCACCAGCTATTACGTCACAACAATAGCTGCTCACACTGCTCCTCCATTCCTCCTGCTGCTGCTGTCTGTCTGTGTTTCCCACTGCCAGGGTACACAGAATTACCTTCTGCTGCCACTCTGCCACCAGCTATTACGTCAAAACAATAGCTATATTGGTTGTAAAACCAAAACCAAAAAAAACCAATAAAAAAAAAAAAAGGTTTAATTTTTCTGAGGTGCCCGGGTTGAAAACTGTGTTGTCCCAGTTGTGTATTGGACACAATGTGGGCTGCACGACCGCTGTCTGGGACCTCCTGTTGTGTTTATTTACAGCCCTGGTATCACCGCTAGGTACCAGGGCTATTATGTCACGCTGCCTACCTGCTGCCACACTCACACTGCTCCTCCATTCCTCCTGCTGCTGCTGTCTGTCTGTGTTTCCCACTGCCAGGGTACACAGAATTACCGTCTGCTGCCACTCTGCCACCAGCTATTACGTCACAACAATAGCTGCTCACACTGCTCCTCCATTCCTCCTGCTGCTGCTGTCTGTCTGTGTTTCCCACTGCCAGGGTACACAGAATTACCTTCTGCTGCCACTCTGCCACCAGCTATTACGTCAAAACAATAGCTATATTGGTTGTAAAACCAAAACCAAAAAAAACCAATAAAAAAAAAAAAAGGTTTAATTTTTCTGAGGTGCCCGGGTTGAAAACTGTGTTGTCCCAGTTGTGTATTGGACACAATGTGGGCTGCACGACCGCTGTCTGGGACCTCCTGTTGTGTTTATTTACAGCCCTGGTATCACCGCTAGGTACCAGGGCTATTATGTCACGCTGCCTACCTGCTGCCACACTCACACTGCTCCTCCATTCCTCCTGCTGCTGCTGTCTGTCTGTGTTTCCCACTGCCAGGGTACACAGAATTACCGTCTGCTGCCACTCTGCCACCAGCTATTACGTCACAACAATAGCTGCTCACACTGCTCCTCCATTCCTCCTGCTGCTGCTGTCTGTCTGTGTTTCCCACTGCCAGGGTACACAGAATTACCTTCTGCTGCCACTCTGCCACCAGCTATTACGTCAAAACAATAGCTATATTGGTTGTAAAACCAAAACCAAAAAAAACCAATAAAAAAAAAAAAAGGTTTAATTTTTCTGAGGTGCCCGGGTTGAAAACTGTGTTGTCCCAGTTGTGTATTGGACACAATGTGGGCTGCACGACCGCTGTCTGGGACCTCCTGTTGTGTTTATTTACAGCCCTGGTATCACCGCTAGGTACCAGGGCTATTATGTCACGCTGCCTACCTGCTGCCACACTCACACTGCTCCTCCATTCCTCCTGCTGCTGCTGTCTGTCTGTGTTTCCCACTGCCAGGGTACACAGAATTACCGTCTGCTGCCACTCTGCCACCAGCTATTACGTCACAACAATAGCTGCTCACACTGCTCCTCCATTCCTCCTGCTGCTGCTGTCTGTCTGTGTTTCCCACTGCCAGGGTACACAGAATTACCTTCTGCTGCCACTCTGCCACCAGCTATTACGTCAAAACAATAGCTATATTGGTTGTAAAACCAAAACCAAAAAAAACCAATAAAAAAAAAAAAAGGTTTAATTTTTCTGAGGTGCCCGGGTTGAAAACTGTGTTGTCCCAGTTGTGTATTGGACACAATGTGGGCTGCACGACCGCTGTCTGGGACCTCCTGTTGTGTTTATTTACAGCCCTGGTATCACCGCTAGGTACCAGGGCTATTATGTCACGCTGCCTACCTGCTGCCACACTCACACTGCTCCTCCATTCCTCCTGCTGCTGCTGTCTGTCTGTGTTTCCCACTGCCAGGGTACACAGAATTACCGTCTGCTGCCACTCTGCCACCAGCTATTACGTCACAACAATAGCTGCTCACACTGCTCCTCCATTCCTCCTGCTGCTGCTGTCTGTCTGTGTTTCCCACTGCCAGGGTACACAGAATTACCTTCTGCTGCCACTCTGCCACCAGCTATTACGTCAAAACAATAGCTATATTGGTTGTAAAACCAAAACCAAAAAAAACCAATAAAAAAAAAAAAAGGTTTAATTTTTCTGAGGTGCCCGGGTTGAAAACTGTGTTGTCCCAGTTGTGTATTGGACACAATGTGGGCTGCACGACCGCTGTCTGGGACCTCCTGTTGTGTTTATTTACAGCCCTGGTATCACCGCTAGGTACCAGGGCTATTATGTCACGGCGAGCTGCCTGCCTCATTGACTGCCTGCTGCCACACACTCATCCTCCTCCTCCTGCTGCTGAATTTACCTCCTGCTGTCTTTGTGTTTCCACTGCCAGGGAGCACATACAATGGCGCTTCCAACATGCGTGCGCCCACCAGCTATTTGTTACGCTCAAAAATAGCTGCATTTCTTTAAAAAAAAATTTGAAAAGAGAAATACGTGAAGAAGAAGAAGAAGACGATATTGAAAAAGAAGGAGAAGGAGAAGATGAAGAAGAAGATGAAGAAGAAGATGAAGAAGAAGAAGATGAAGATGAAGATGAAGAAGAAGAAGATGAAGAAGAAGATGAAGAAGATGAAGATGAAGAAGAAGAAGAAGATGATGAAGAAGATGAAGAAGAAGAAGAAGAAGATGAAGAAGATGAAGAAGAAGAAGAAGAAGATGAAGAAGAAGAAGATGAAGAAGAAGAAGATGAAGAAGAAGATGAAGAAGATGAAGAAGAAGATGAAGAAGATGAAGATGAAGAAGAAGAAGAAGATGATGAAGAAGATGAAGAAGAAGAAGAAGAAGATGAAGAAGATGAAGAAGAAGAAGAAGAAGATGAAGAAGAAGAAGAAGAAGATGAAGAAGATGAAGAAGATGAAGAAGAAGATGAAGATGAAGAAGATGAAGATGAAGAAGATGAAGATGAAGAAGATGAAGAAGATGAAGAAGAAGAAGAAGATGAAGAAGAAGAAGAAGAAGATGAAGAAGAAGATGAAGAAGATGAAGATGAAGAAGAAGAAGAAGATGATGAAGAAGAAGAAGAAGAAGAAGAAGAAGATCTAGAAGAAGATTAAGAAAGATAAAGAAGAAGAAGAACAAGTATATACAGTAACACTACACTACTGAACCAAATTAAGGACACAACTTCTCTTTCCACATTTTTTTTTAAAGGAACATCCCCACATAATCACTTGCTGTTGTTACTTGGAAAAAAAGATGTTTCTTGCATCATTCACCCTCAAAACAAGTGTTGGAAGCTATTTTGGGCCAATTCGAATAGTCAGCTCGAATAGTGAGCTCGAATACCGACTCGAATAGTGAGCTCGAAGTCCGAGGTCGAATCGAATAGTAAAAAATATTCGACTCGAATATTCGACTGACCTCGAATAATTTACTATTCGAATTCGACCAAATTCGAATTTTTAAAAGGGGTATTTGAGCACCACTGGTAGAAAGTGGGAGTGGTTAGTCTGGGTTCACGCAATGCTGGGCCAGGCTGCATCCACTTTCATTGCTGAAAGGTTCCACTGCAAATTCTGCTGCCAGTCCAGGGAAAAGCTTTACCCCCTAAAGAGTAACTGTCTGTCGGGCATAAAATAAAAAATCAATTCTTTATTTTTATCTGGTAAACAAGTAATAAGGATGCTAACCAGGAAATCCAAAAGTTAAAAATCACTATTACTTTTCTTGTTGATAAAAGATCATTGCCCAGTTTACCTGACTCTTATTTGGTACATTGCCACACAAAGAAAGTTGCAGGGCATGCTGGGTTGTCTTTTTTTGCTTCTTTACTTTCCAGACTTAACTAATGCAGCCTGATTGGCTGAAGCCTCTTCTCCACCCCCCCCCCCCCCCCCCTGGTTTCCCCTCCCACACCTCTGTTCCTCTTTTATTGGCCAATATTTATCATGCTGAGACAATGCACTGCACTTTCTATTGCAGAGCTGGATGGGAGTGCCTGAAGACTGGGAGGCAGGCTGGCAATGCTTACACAATCAGGCAGAGGAGGGTAAGGGAGGAAATAACATCAGGATTGGCTTCAAGATAGACACAGTTAAAATGGAGAATCCTAAGAAGGATTTTTTTTTACTATAGAAAAATCACTAAAATCAAAATGTGGACATACATATGTTATGTAAGTAGAGCAAGTATTTATCTGCTTATATATGTGTTGTTTTTTCTGAGATAGTATGGCTGACAGCTCCTCTTTAAGGAATAAACAGTAAATGGCGACACAATCTGGAAACAAAATTTCATGCAGTTAGATTTTTCCACAACATACTGCAATACAAAAAAAACCCAAACAAAAAAAAATTGGGAAAATGTGAACTGGTCCATAGAAAAGCACTGCAGTCTGAAACCTGTTCGTTTTCACTCTGCTGCTTGGTCCAGTAATCAAATCAAATCAAAGATAGCTTTATTGGCATGACCAAGATTCATACAGGTATTGCCAAAGCAAGGGGAAAAAGGGGGACATGGGAGGGGGTGGGGTAGGGGGACAATGGCTAAGCAGTCTGTGGACATTTTTAGGTTTACAGTTCCGTTATGCTCCTCTCAGTCTGTGGCATGCTGTGACATAGCATCATGGAGAACAAGAACCACTAGGAGTTTTGTAGAGGGCCAAATAATTTGTATATTCACTGACTGTACTGAAGTGGTGCATTATGGGGGAAACGTCTTGCTCGTATGAAGCTGAATAATTATTAACAAGAGTCACTGCAGTAAATGCCAGTGCTCTATAAAATACACAATTAGTCTTAAAAATACCTGCTGTCTGCAGAGGCAGAATTCAACTTGGGAGCATGGGCGTCCGCAGAAAAATTTCCAGGGGGGGGGGGATTGGCGAGCAAGAGCACGCTGCATCAAAAATGGGTGTTGCCATGGACTAGAATGTGGGCGTGGTTACGGGTAGAGCCAAATTTACAAATTTACATGAACTTAGCAGTGGTGGGACATTAGACTAGGACACAGGTGGCGGTGACAGCTTCCCCCCAGTTTAGGTAGTGACAGGGACCCCCAGTCTAGGTAGTGATCGGGACCTGTCATGAACAATACGGAAAGTCGTGCATAATCGCCAACGATTTTCGTATGGTCCAGCATCGTTACTGTCATTCTCATTTTAAACGTACAAGAAGTGCATTTTTTGCTCTCTTCTCTATGGCTTCCCCATCACCCACACTGAATGTGAGCAGAATTCACACGTAGCTCTTTCACATGTACACAGTGGCGGCTACAGGAATTTTTTTTAGGGGGTGCTATGCAGGTGCTAGACCAATTTCCGGGGGAGCTGACGCGCGCCGCGGCAAAAAATGGGTGAGGCTACAACCATGGGCGTGGTCATGACCGGATGAGGGCGGGGCTAACTGTAATTTAAAGTGAACCCAGGGTGAGAGTGATATGGTGGTTGCCATATTTATTTCCTTGTAAACAATTCTAGTTGCCTGGCAGCCCTGCTGATCTATTTGGCTGTAGTAGTGAACTGAATTACACCAGAAACAAGCATGCAGCTAATCTTGTCAGTTCTGACAATATTGTCAGAAACCCCTGACCTGCTGCATGCTTGTTCAGAGTCTATGGTTGAAAGAATTAGAGGCAGATGACCAACACGGCAGCCATGCAGCTGGTATTACTTAAAAGGAGATAAATATGGCAGCCTCAATATTATTCTCACTTTGGGTTCCCTTTAAAAGTGCAACGCAAAGACAGAGGGCCCAAGTTTTGGTGACCCTTTCCCCAGAAAATTCACATAATTGTGCAGGTTTTCTCAAGAAAATACACGTAATGTGAGCAGATTTTAACAAAAAACACGTCCAATGACCCCAATATGCACAATCGTTATCAGATATGGCCCCAATATGCACAATCGGTAGCAGATATGGCCCCAATATGCACAATCGGTAGCAGATATGGCCCCAATATGCACAATCGGTAGCAGATATGACCCCAATATGCACAATCGGTAGCAGAAATGACCCCAATATGCACAATCGGTAGCAGAAATGACCCCAATATGCACAATCGGTAGCAGATATGACCCCAATATGCACAATCGGTAGCAGATATGACCCCAATATGCACAATCCGTAGCAGATATGACCCCAATAAGCACCACCTGAAAAAGAAAAGAAAAACCCATTTACTCACCTACAGCCAGAAGACCTTCTTTCCCGACCTCCTTGTGGCGCGCAGCGCCCGCGCGCCCACGATCCTCTTCCTTCCCGACGTCACGACGAGACTTCCTGCCTGCATGCAGAGAGTAGTGTTGGGCGAACAGTGTTCGCCACTGTTCGGGTTCTGCAGAACATCACCCTGTTCGGGTGATGTTCGAGTTCGGCCGAACACCTGACGGTGCTCGGCCAAACCGTTCGGCCATATGGCCGAACTAAGAGCGCATGGCCGAACGTTCCCCGAACGTTCGGCTAGCGCTGTGATTGGCCGAACGGGTCACGTGGTTCGGACCCGAACGCGCTCTGATTGGCCGAACTGTCACGTGGTTCGGGTAAATAAATACCCGAACCACGTCATATCTCCGCCATTTGTCTGTGGGTTTAGCTTTGGGTAGGCAGGCAGGGTAGTTCGCGCTCCAGCCACGCTAGCCAGGGTCCCCCCCAGTCATTGTGTGTCGCTGCTGGGAACAGTAGTACACCGCTCGTTCAGCCACACTATATAGCATTCTGTGTACTGTTCTGTGTCTGCTGGGAACAGTAGTACACCGCTCGTTCAGCCACACTATATAGCATTCTGTGTACTGTTCTGTGTCTGCTGGGAACAGTAGTACACCGCTCGTTCAGCCACACTATATAGCATTCTGTGTACTGTTCTGTGTCTGCTGGGAACAGTAGTACACCGCTCGTTCAGCCACACTATATAGCATTCTGTGTACTGTTCTGTGTCTGCTGGGAACAGTAGTACACCGCTCGTTCAGCCACACTATATAGCATTCTGTGTACTGTTCTGTGTCTGCTGGGAACAGTAGTACACCGCTCGTTCAGCCACACTATATAGCATTCTGTGTACTGTTCTGTGTCTGCTGGGAACAGTAGTACACCGCTCGTTCAGCCACACTATATAGCATTCTGTGTACTGTTCTGTGTCTGCTGGGAACAGTGGTACACCGCTCGTTCAGCCACACTATATAGCATTCTGTGTACTGTTCTGTGTCTGCTGGGAACAGTGGTACACCGCTCGTTCAGCCACACTATATAGCATTCTGTGTACTGTTCTGTGTCTGCTGGGAACAGTAGTACACCGCTCGTTCAGCCAGACTATATACCATTGTTTACTGACACTATATAGCAGACTATATAGCATTGTGTGTACACCGCTCAGCCAGACTATATACCATTGTTTACTGACACTCTGTGTACACCGCTCAGCCAGACTATATACCATTGTTTACTGCCACTCTGATTCTGCTGGGAACAGTAGTACACCGCTCGTTCAGCCACACTATATAGCATTCTGTGTACTGTTCTGTGTCTGCTGGGAACAGTAGTACACCGCTCGTTCAGCCACACTATATAGCATTCTGTGTACTGTTCTGTGTCTGCTGGGAATAGTGGTACACCGCTCGTTCAGCCACACTATATAGCATTCTGTGTACTGTTCTGTGTCTGCTGGGAATAGTGGTACACCGCTCACCCGTCACTGTATAGCATTGTGCTCTGTGTCGCTGCTGGGAATAGTGGTACTGTATAGCATTTCTGTACTGCCACTGTACTGCTGCCAGTCAGCGTGTACTGTAAGGATAAGTGAAATGAGGAAGAAATCCGGTGAAAGAGGGAGGGGCAAGGGAAGAGGTGTTTCCCCTGACGGTTCACGTACAGGCCACAGGGGAGCACCCAAGAAAACCCACTCAATACCGCCCATGTTGTCCAGGACAACAACCCTCACAAATCCAAAAGAACAGGACCAGATAATTACTTGGATGACCTCTCAAGCGTCCAGCAGTGGGTTAAGCAGCACCAGCACATCACGCACGAGGTCCGAGTCCTCAGCCAGTTACAAGGAGCCAGTGGGCACAAAGCTGACACAACCGGCAGCGACACCACGCACACAACTGCCAGATAACCAGTCCGATGAATTACCTCAGGACACAATGGGGTATTCGCAGGAGCTATTCCCAGCCCAACAAACTTCCACCTTTCAAAGGTCAATGGAGGAACAGCCAGAAATGTTGTGCCTGGATTCACAACCGTTAACTGTGGGAAATGCACCGCGCACTGAAATACAAGGCGAGTCCGAAGAGGACTCGGAAACCCAAATCCCAGAGCAATTTGGGCAGGAGGGGTTGCAATTGCAGGAGGTCGGCCGACAAGATCTGGAAGACGACGTTGGAGTGTGCTGCGCAGAGGTTGTTGTGGGGAGCTCTACTCCACGGCGGTGGCCCACAATGACATATGACGAGTTTGAGGAGATGGAAGAGGAGGGTATGGACAATGTGGACAGAGACCCAGATTTTGTTTGTGAACGAGAACATCGCCGTCGTAGCAGCAGCACAGATGAGTCTGTTGAAGAACACACTGCTGCACGAGTTCGCCTTGTGCCACAAGGTAGGCGGCGCGCAATTTCAGGCACCACAAGCGTGGAAGTTCAAGTGAGAGGCAAAAGAGGAGCAAACAGAAATCGCCAGCAAGGAGGCAGGTGCTCCAAAGTCTGGGCTTTCTTTGAAGACTGCACTGAGGATGTTACCATGGCGATTTGCAAGGTGTGCAAGACCCGCCTGAGCAGGGGGAAAAATATTAACAACCTCTCCACCACCAGCATGAGCCGTCACATGCTATCCAAACATCCCACTCTTTGGGCAAACGCGTCAGGACAGGGTACCAGAAACAACACTGCCTCCCTTGGGTTCACCAGACCCGCCTCAGCAGCAGCAGTAGCCCAGCCATTGCGTGGTTCACAACATTCACAAACATCAGACGACGCTGACACTGTCACTTTCCGGAGTAGTGCTCTTGAGGTCTCCCAGTGTTCATCAAACACAACAACCAACAGCCCTTCCGTGTGCAGCGCTACGGTTCAGTTGTCTGTGTCGGAGATGTTTGAGCGCAAGAGGAAATTGCCAGCAAATGACCCCCGGGCCGTGGCAGTAACAGCCAGCATAGCCAAGCTTCTGGCCTGCGAAATGCTGCCATATCGATTGGTGGAGACAAACAGCTTCAAGGGCATGATGTCAGTGGCCATCCCACGTTACGTGGTTCCCAGCCGCTACCACTTTGCACGCTCTGCAGTGCCTGAGTTGCATGAGCACGTGGTCAGCAAAATAACCCGAAGCTTGAAGAATGCCGTTGCCTGCAAGGTTCACCTCACCACTGACACCTGGACGAGTGCGTTCGGCCAGGGTCGATACATCTCCCTTACCGCGCACTGGGTGAACCTTGTGGAGCCTGGCAGCGATTCCTCACCTGCTACGGCACGGGTGTTGCCCACGCCACAAACAGCTGCACCGCCGTCCCTCCCACTGGATAACAACAGCAGCACCTACCTCTCTGACTCCTTCTCCTCCAACGCATCTCAAAGCTGTACCTCATCCGGAAACGCTAACCCAGCAGCAGTAGGATCGTGGAAGCAGTGCAGCACAGCTGTTGGCATGCGTCAGCAAGCGTTGCTGAAGCTAATCTGCCTTGGGGATAAGCAGCACACAGGGGAGGAAATTTGGAGGGGAATAAAGGAACAGACGGATTTGTGGCTGGCACCGCTGGACCTGAAACCGGGCATGGTTGTGTGTGATAATGGGAGTAATCTCATTCGCGCTTTAAGGTTGGCTAAGCTGACACACATCCCTTGCCTGGCGCACGTGATGAACCTAGTAGTTCAGCGGTTCCTGAGGACATACCCAGGCGTGCCCGATCTGCTGTTGAAGGTGCGTCGAGTGTCCAAACATTGTAGAAATTCCAGTACTGCTTCGGGGGCACTCGCCAAGATGCAGGAGCGCTTCAATCTCCCCCACCATCGCTTGCTGTGTGATGTCCCTACGCGCTGGAATTCTACGCTGCACATGCTAGCCCGCTTTTGCGAGCAGAAGAGTGCAGTGGTCCAGTACATGACGGCGCAGTACCGAGGCGCATCCGGCCAGCTGCCAAGCTTCTGTGGATCCGATTGGGCCAACATGTTGGACCTCTGCCAAGTCCTCCAAAATTTTGAGCAATCCACGTTGCTTGTGAGCAGTGACAACTCTTCAGTCAGCATTACCATACCACTGCTGTGTTTACTGAAGAGGTCGATGTTAAAAATCAAGGAAACAGCTGTCATGATGCAACTGGGGGAATCTGAAGGAGAAAACGATCAGCGTGATGGTACCAACATCAGGCCATCCGCCTCAGGGAACGCTGGCCCCAGCAGCTATGACGAAGAAGAGGAGGAGGAACAGCTGGAGTTGGAGCAGGAATTTCATGCCACCACTGACGAGGGCCAGAGCGGTGCACGTTGGACTTCCACAATTCAACGCGAATGGTCAGCAGAAGCAGACCAGGAGGAAGGTGACGACTATGATGCATCACAACAACTATCACAACGCTCACAAGAGGATGATGAGGATTCTGGTAGGACTCTGGCACACATGGCTCAATTCATGCTAGACTGCATTGAACGTGACCCACGCATTGTGCGCATTCTGGACAACACCAATTACTGGGTTTATACCCTTCTGGATCCACGGTACAAACACAATGTTCCAAAACTGCTTGAAGAAAGAGTCAGACAGGTCAAAATGGAAGAATACCAGCAGGCCCTTGTGGAGACTTTAGAGAGGAGATTGACATCCTCCCCCTCCTCTAGCCAGTTGTACGCAGACAGACTGACTTCCGCAAACCCAGGACGACCAGGAGGGCAGCAAACAACGCAAGCCGCAGCTAGTACCCAAAAGGGAATGGTATCGGCAGTGTCCTTGGAGTGGGAAAATTTTCTGACACCCATGCAGCCGCAGCCCACTGAACAGCAAGCGTGCAGATCCACCTCCAACACCGATCGCCTGGAGAAGATGGTCAAGGACTACATGTCAGATGGCGTAGCTGTGTCGAACCATCCATCTGCACCCTTCAACTATTGGGTATCGAAGCTAGACACCTGGCACGAACTGGCAATGTACGCAATAGAGGTGCTGGCTTGCCCGGCAGCCAGCGTTATGTCGGAACGCTGTTTCAGTGCTGCCGGAGGCATCGTCACAGATCGGCGTATCCGCCTCTCTACAGAAAATGCAGACCGTCTGACTCAAATTAAAATGAATCAATCCTGGATTGGAAATGACTACGCAACACTCCAGGACCCCAACCAAGTAACATGACCAATGAACATCTGGGATGGTGTTGCGTTTCCGGGCCCTGTTTATTGAACCTCTCATCTGTATTACATTTATGACTGCATGGCGGTACAAAGCCTGCTATCCGCACGCTTCTTGCCCTCATGCAAGGCCGGGGTTGTTGTGTCTCACAAAGCGTGGCCTTCTTCTCCTCCTGCGCCACCCTCCTCCTGTTCCATCACGTGTGCTGCTGCTGGGTTAGCGTTGCCGCGTGGTCCCTGTTTATTGAACCACTTATCTTTATTACATTTATGACTGCATGGCGGTACAAAGCATGCTATCCGCACGCTTCTTGCCCTCATGCAAGGCCTGGGTTGTTGTGTCTCACAAAGCGTGGCCTTCTCCTCCTGCGCCTCCTCCTGTTCCATCACGTCTGCTGCTGCTGGGTTAGCGTTGCCGCGTGGTCCCTGTTTATTGAACCACTTATCTTTATTACATTTATGACTGCATGGCGGTACAAAGCCTGCTATCCGCACGCTTCTTGCCCTCATGCAAGGCCGGGGTTGTTGTGTCTCACAAAGCGTGGCCTTCTTCTCCTCCTGCGCCACCCTCCTCCTGTTCCATCACGTGTGCTGCTGCTGGGTTAGCGTTACCGGTCCCTTTTCCTGGAACCTCTTATATGTATTACATTTATGACTGCATGCCGACAAAAAACATGTTACCTGTGCAAAGAAAACAGACATTTCCCGCATTTAAAAGACAGTTTTCCCTTTGAAACTTTAAAATCGATTTTCTCAAAAACTATAAGCTCTTTTTGCTAATTTTTTTTTCCTCTTGTACCCACTCCCAAGGTGCACATACCCTGTAAATTTGGGGTATGTGGCATGTAAGGAGGCTTTACAAACCACAAAAGTTCGGGTCCCCATTGACTTCCATTATGTTCGGAGTTCGGGTCGAACACCCGAACATCGCGGCCATGTTCGGCCTGTTCGGCCCGAACCCGAACATCTAGATGTTCGCCCAACACTAGCAGAGAGCAGGGCTACGGGAAAATGGCCGCCCGAAGCCATGCACTGCAGACTCGAAGTCTGCAGAGCAGGGCTCCGGGCGGCCATCTTACCGTAGCCCTGCCTGCTGCTCCGTGCTGCCGCTGTGTGAACTGACTTGGCGTCTTTTAGACGCCTGAAGTCAGTTCACTCCAGGGGGTGCTTTGGGGGTGCTTGGACAATTCTAGGGGGTGCTCGAGCACCCCCTTGCACCCCCCTGGCACCGCCCCTGCATGTACATGAGAGCAAATGGACATTCCACTAGTAACCAGAGATTGTCCTGAAAGGCAGTTAAAACTTCCCGCCGAAATTTGAATTTAGACAATAGACAAACTTCCTTTATTAATAATTCAGGATGTGGGTATCGCAGACAAAAGACAAATATATTTTCGGGTTCCTAAAAATCAGCCTAATAACTAATCCAAATTATAGCCTGCTAGCTGCCAGGGGGACTGAACTATTTATCACTAGCAGACCATACATGCTAATCTAACCGTATTTGGTGTCATCGTATCAAACATCGAGCGCAGGATACAAATCTGCTTTCAGATTCGCTGTGCGCCACTCCGGACTGAAATGGAGCAGGTTATTGGTAAATTGTGTCGTACTGGACTGGGACAAAATCCTGCCTCTCCTGCTCCGCAGGAGTTAAAAACGCCCCTCTGTTTCTACAAGGACCGCCCACTAAGTCAGATTTTATAAAAGTCTGGTCCATCAGCGACCATTTTAGTCTCCAAATTCCATCACCTAAGATCTTCACCCACATGTGCTCTCCCAGAGATCAAAGCACATGGACATGGACCTTAATATGCTTTGTTTCAAGGACCTTTGATATCAATGCCTGCATTTGAACTGGACTTTATTTCATTCAATATCTCACAAGGACTGCATTCAGTTAAGTAAACTTCTCACAATGTTTCCCTTGTATATGTTAATTGGTGTATGTAAATGAGTGTAATGCATTTTTGTTATTAAAACATTTAAAAATCGTTTTAACGGTTATGACATGGTTCTGAACATACTCAATCGTACTTACTCCTCCGAAAACTTTACCTTGTGTTCTATAGTATCTTGTATTTACAACCCGTATGTTTGAATCGGGCACAGATAGACAGATCTGGTGCCGATCCCTACATACAGCTAAGGGTAAAGTTACTGTGTTCTCCGTGTGTTGAAATAGTTACAGTAGTGCGCTGACTCGCATGTGGTGGCAAGCATTTGAATTGTGTGTGTGTGTGTGGTGAATCCTTTGGAGTCAGAACGCTCCTCTCGGCTAGTCAGTTCATAGATTGTGAATCCACACATGGGCATCTATGCGCAAAGTGACAGCGAGATCGAGTTTCTGAATCTGAGCGATTCACCCAATCAAGGATCGGCCCTTGCGGTTCTTGACAGGACCCACCATGTTTTGTAACAGGGACTCCCCCAAGTTTAGGTGGTGACAGGTGCCCCCAAGTTTAGTGACAGGGACTCCCACCAGTCTAGGTGGTGACAGGGATTCCCTCCCAGTTTAGGTTAAGAAATGGACGCCCCACGTTTAGTGGCAGGTACTCCCCCAGTTTAGGTGGTGACAGGTGCCCACAAGTTTAGGTAGAGACAGGGAACCACACCCCACTCACCGTGATGTGTCAGACCTCAGATCAGTGCCGCACACCTGCTGTGTCCCATCCGTCAGCCGGCCACCAGTGAGAAGCAGGTGCATGGTAACCCCTGTGGACACCACGAAAGAGACATATGATGTCAATTCTGCATATCAGGGCGGT
Source organism: Hyperolius riggenbachi (assembly GCF_040937935.1). Taxonomy (NCBI): domain Eukaryota; kingdom Metazoa; phylum Chordata; class Amphibia; order Anura; family Hyperoliidae; genus Hyperolius; species Hyperolius riggenbachi. The sequence goes on along the minus strand of NC_090650.1, from coordinate 399,510,484 downwards.
GTCCGCGAGGTACTAGCGCCCGCTTCTCACTGGTCACTGGCTGATCGGAGGTCTGACCTTTACTCGGTCTGCAGCAGGGACGTAACTACAGGAGAGCAGCCCCTGCGATTGACTACAGGGCCCCCTAGAGCTGTAAGGAGGCCCCAACTGCTACTTTACTCCTTCTGATAAAATGGGTCCATCCTTCAGATCAGGCATATTTGTGGCTACACTTGTTATTGGTGTGAAGATTAAGATATCCACACTTGTTCTAGGACCCTTGCAAGATGGGCCCCTGGGCTTTAAGGGTCACAAGGGGTAGGCAAGGGTAAAGGTGTGAACATTGGGGGGGCCCATAAATGTTTTTTGAGGGGGGCCCAAGATTCATAGCGACACCCTGGTCTGCAGTGCAAGAAGAGGACCTGTCTATGTATTTCCTGGTGGGTCAAATACAGCAGAGAGCCTATTGTATTGAAATCTTTCTTCTTGCTTGCATGTCTTGGGTCATATTGGGGAGCATATCATGTGATATGTATCAGCGAAGGATGCATCACTAAAGTGAGATAATCGAGGACCTGCACTCACGCAACATGCTTCTCCTGTAGGGACAGTTTATGTGCTATTCTGACAAAGGAGGTCCTCCTAAGCTGACATATAACTACATTGATTCAGATATTATTACTCTGTATATGAAGATTATGAAGCCGTTACAGGTCTTTACATTGCAATGTAGCCCCTGCAGAGTCACCAGGCCTCCGAGACTCCCCTTATTACACTGAAACAAAAATTAATTCAGACTTTCAAACTCCTTCCAAATAAGTTGGGACTTTTGGCTGAAGGAGGAGCTGAGAAGATCTTCTGGCTGAGGCTATTCCCAGGGCTGTCACTGGGAGTTACAGGTGAGGACAGACAAACAGCTTTATTGTTTGCCGTTTCAGTTTACGCTGGAGATTAGGAACGCCGGAATGTAATTCTGTAGAGATGGAGCGGATCCAGCCCTGAATTCAGCTGCCAAATTAAATATAGATCAGTAATCCGCCCCGCTCTGTCATGATGTCTTGTTGGATCTGCCACAGAAGAGGTCAACTTTCTGTCCACCTGAAAGGATGCAAAGAACAAAATGCCCGTTACTTTCATACAATGGCGCTACTAAGTCCATTCTCAAATATGTGAAGGGAAGGATGCATTGGCCCCAATGTAAATCTGCAGTTGGGGCTCACAGAAAAGCTCACATTGTTCCTTCACATAACTACAGAAGGCCGCTTGCCATGGTAATAAGTTTCCATCAAGAACTCATCATGAAGCTGCTAGAATTAGCAGCTCTTTCTGGGCGCTGGTGTCCGTTATGTCTCGCCTTCCTCCAATATATCCCCATTCACCTCAGATCATTCCTTAATCACACCGATGGAAACATTAGCATCACTTCCTGTGACACCAGCAGGGGAGTCTATGCTATTCAAGGGTAGGTGTACATTGATGATGGCCATGTCATATTGGCCCTTCTTAATGTCACTTGGTTTTTCATTACGTCACCTGGCTCCTCTTCATGTCACATGATCCTTTCTCATTTACTTAGACATTTTCTGTGTCATAAGACTCTCTCATGTGGTCATTCTCTATGTAAGAAGTCTTTTCTCCATGCCACCTGGGTCCTCTATACCACTTAACCTTCTACATATCACCTAACTCTTTTGGCTTCCAGTATCACCTCTATGCAGATGACACCCAAATCTATCTCTCAGCTCCTGACCTGTCCTCACTACTATCCAGAGTCCCCGACTGTCTACGGACCGTTTCTGCATTTATGTCCTCCCGCTTCCTCAAACTTAACAAGAGTAAAACGGAAATTGTGATTTTTCCACCATCGCTATCTACACCTCCACCAATTGCAACCATAACGGTAGACAACACCCCAATAACCTCAACCACTAAGGCCCGCTGCTTGGGGGTTATACTCGACTCAGAGCTCTCCTTTAAACCTCACATTGCCTCATTAACCACCACCTGCTATTTCCAGCTCAAAAATATATTTCGTATCCGTCCCTTTCTCACACAAGAGGCTACCAAGATGCTTGTACATGCCTTAATCATCTCCCGCCTAGACTACTGCAACACCCTGCTCTGTGGGCTACCACAAAAAAGGCTAGCACCTCTCCAATCCCTTCTAAATTCAGCGGCCCGCCTCATTCACCTCTCCACACGCTCTTCTGATGCAGCCCCACTATGCCGTTCTCTCCACTGGTTACCCATTACCCAGAGGATCCAGTTCAAACTCCTGACTCTAACATACAAAGCCCTCCATCAGTTGGGCCCTCCATACATCTCATCACTAATCTCAAGATATTGTCCCTCCCGCAACCTCCGCTCCTCCCAAGAAATTCTCCTGGCCTCTAAGCTGATCACCTCCTCTCATGCTCGCATCCAAGACTTTACACGAGCATCATCTCTTATCTGGAACTCTCTTCCACAGCCTGTACGTCATGCTCCAAACCTGGACATCTTCCAACGCACTCTTAAAACACACCTTTTCAGACAACCTTATAACATTCTATAGTCCTTATTTACTTATTTGACACAATGTAATCAGAGGCAAAGGGTCACTGCCTCATCCATCTTTCACCCCCTTACCTAATGTGTCCCCCACTACCCACTAGATTGTAAGCTCGCAAGGGCAGGGTCCTCCTCCTAATGTTTACTGTTTTTGTCACAATATTTGCGCTGCTTGGAACTCTGTTTTACAATTTGTTAGTATATCTATGTTCCCCTTGTCATCTTATTGTGCTTTGTAAAGCGCTGCGGAATATGTTGGCGCTATATAAATAAAAAATAATAATAATAATAACCCTTATTTATGTCAGCTTTATGCATATGAGTTACTAGTCCTTTTCTGTGTCACTCATGCCATCTCCATGTTACCGGGTCCATTTTCATATCACCAGAGCAATCCATGCCACCTGGTCATTCTTAGTGTCACCTGGGGTCTCCATGCCACTTACCTTCCGTATAGCTTTATATCACTTAGGCACCCTATGTCACACGTGGTCCTTCTCTATGTCACCTGGCCCTCTGATGATCATCTTTGGTGATATGAGTGGGGCTGGAGGGGTTGCTATTAGCAACTACATGTTGCTTTCAATAAGGAAATTATTGTTATTATATTTCTAAGCAGGAGTGTCCTTTGTTTTATTATAGGGTATTTCTTGAAGACAGGACCTTTTTGTTTCATTTTTGAACTTGAGGCCTGCTGGTCGATTCTGTTTTGCCTCACATTTATGAGGCCTGTGAAAGGCTTAACTGGGCTTGATTGTCTCAAATAAGTTATATGCTAATGTAAAGAACACTCTGCTGTCGATAAACTACAATATTATATTCAGTACAGGTGCCTCAATATAATTCCTTCTCTTCCTCAGCAGGCTCTCATAAATCCTTAATTGCATCCAATCAAACGATACTTATCAGATATGAGACCAGAGTCTAATAGTGCATTGGGGAAATTCCCAGGTCTCCCTCGACCTATAAGACCAATGCCACTCCAAGTTCCTGGTCCAACTTCAACTTGCCATTCATGACCAATGTGATATCACCTCAAATAAAAACCTCCAAGCAAGGGAAACTGGGGCTCTCTGCAAGATAACAAAATACAGTAGCGAGATTTACCTTATTGGTAAACAGTGAAGGGAAATAGGTACACCAGAGGAGGTGGCTTTTGGGCTTCTAACTATAACAGGCCCTAGGGATCTCCCTATGTGCCTTGTGAATAGTCCAGCTTTGGTACATACGCAATTTATATCTGGCCTCTCATTTCCATACCTGTAATAGAAGTCACACTATACAGTGGGGTTTAACCACTTCACCACTGAGGGGTTTTACCCCCTGACCACCAGAGCAATTTTCACCTTTCAGCGCTCCTTCCATTCATTCGTCTATAACTTTATCATTACTTATCGCAATGAAATGAACTATATCTTGTTTTTTCCGCCACCAATTAGGCTTTCTTTAGGTGGGACATTATGCCAAGAATTATTTTTTTCTAAATGTGTTTTAATGGGAAAATAGGAAAAATGTGGGGGAAAAAAAATTATTTTTCAGTTTTCGGCCATTATAGTTTTTAAATAATGCATGCTACTGTAATTAAAACCCATGAAATTTATGTGCCCTTTTGTCCCGGTTATAAAACCGTTTAAATTATGTCCCTATCACAATGTTTGGCGCCAATATTTCATTTGGAAATAAAGGTGCATTTTTTTCAGTTTTGCGTCCATCCCTAATTACAAGCCCATAGTTTATAAAGTAACAGTGTTATACCCTCTTGACTTAAATATTTAAAAAGTTCAGTCCCTAAGGTAACTAATTATGTATTTTTTTTAATTGTAAATTTTTGAATTTTTTTTTAATTACAAAAAAAAAAAAATGGGGAGTGTGGGAGGTAATGAGTTAATTTTGTGTGTAAAAGTCATTTATTTGTATGTGAAAAATGTGTAGGGTGTAGTTTACTATTTGGCCACAAGCTGGCCACAGTAACTTTTTGCTTTATTGCGACCTCCAAGCCTCCTTCCGGAAGCTTGGAGGAAGAATAAGGATGCTGGACACGTGAGTTTCTTCTCACAATGATCGCGCTGCCCATAGGAGAGCAGCGGGTCATTGTGGGGCTTAGATCAACAAACGGGAATGGATTTTCCCGTTCATTGATCTCCGGGCGAGCGGGCGGCGGCGGTTTTACTAGCGGCGGGCGGCGTGTTTACGAGCGGGAGCGCGGACAGCGTCGGGAACGCGGAAAGTACGTGTTTCTCCGTCCCTGGTTTTTAAAGGATGGAAAAAGGGGCGGAGAAATACGTACGCGCGGGGGTAAAGTGGTTAATATCAATATGTTTTTGTGGCTACACTTGTTATGAGTGGAAAGATCATGATGACCACACTTGTTTTATGACCCTTGTGAGACGGGCCCCAAAGCCGTGAAGGTCACTAAAGGGAGGCAAGGGAAGGGGTGTGACCATTGGGGAATCCCATCAACGTTGCGCTAGGGGAACTTATAAACTATAGTTATGCCACTGGTCACAAGTCAATCTGGCCAATGACTGAGCTCTCCTCAGAATGACACATTGAAGATCCTGCAGAGGGATTCAGTCCGGCGTGGCTCAAGCATAGACATGGGCAAGGTTTAGGAAAGGTGGGGGGGAAAGGCTGCACATCCCTAAACACATGTTGCAATTGTATGGTTAATCGCACAGTCATACACCGCCTCTGCCAGACTGAAAAATGCATGCCCTGCATCCAAGACAAGTGCTAACATTTATTAAACTAGGAGGAACTTTAGCTTCCAATATGGTTTGCATGCAAAGTATATTATACTAGACACTTGCGTCACGGTGAGGCAAACCTCCAGGCAAGTGACCTAACCTAAATTTAAAACCTTGGGAGCAGCTAAGCAAAAAAAAATTGTAACTTACATTTGGTTGAACAGCAAGGAGAATGCCAGCGCATACCACTAAGGCTGCATCTGAAATGACCACCAGCTCAGCGTGCAGCACCTAAATAGATTTTCTGCACACTTCGCATTCAATTCAGATGCAAATCATATGCAAATCTGCTACTACTTATCACGCAAACAGGAAACTCAGGAGGAGGGGCTGGGAGCAGCTAACTTGACAGTTACATAGTTACAAAGTTAAGGAAAGGCGGGGGGAAAGGCTGCGCATCCCTAAACACATGTTGCAATTGAATGGTTAATCGCACAGGCATACACCGCCTCTGCCAGACTGAAAAATGCATGCCCTGATTCCAAGACCAGTGCTAACATTTATTAAACTAGGAGGAACTTTAGCTTCCAATATGGTTTGCATGCGAAGTGTTCAGAAAATCTATTTAGGTGCTGCACGCTGAGCTGGTGGTCATTTCAGATGCAGCCTTAGCGGTATGCGCTGGCGTTCTCCTCGATGGGCAAGGTTTAGCTAATGTAAATGATGGATTACTGAGCCTCTGCGTGTTTATAGGATGCATCGCTGATCTATGGAATATGGAAGAGGAATGGGAATGATAGGAACGCAACGGCTACTATAGCGAGACAGCCGGGGGGTGGAACATCTCTTACACAATTCGCTGGTGTCATTTGTTTGTCTTTGGCTGCTCTTATCTCCCAGCTGTGTAGAATTGTCAGACTTTAATGATGTAGCCGCTCTCAGGATGTAAACAATACAGAACGTTTACCACCGACACGCAGCCGCCATCCCATCCCGAGACTCAGCCCATAGACTTCAGCCAAATAGGGATAGGTTGGATTCAAAGCAAATCTTACATACAGAGCATTTCTGTGAGGAAGCAGGAAATATGGGCACCTGGGAAGTTTTGGTGCCACCACAGGTGCAAATGTCAATAGCCACGAACAGGCTGCTTGGCAAAGAACAGTGCAGAATGTCTGTAGTACAGCTCTTGCTCTAACTCACCTGACACAATTTAATCAGAGGGATGAAAGATCTCACTTACCAAGAAACGTTTGACAAGAAAGATCTGGGCTTATTTAGCTTGGATAAAAGGTGACAGAGAGCTGACCTGAGTAACATTTATAAATACATCACAGGGCAATAGAAAAGCTCAGCAGATGATCTTTTTGTCTCTAGAGTTGTATGACGGACAAGGGAACATGATTTGCATATGGAGGAAAAAAGTTTTGCCATCTACAAACGGGTCCTTTACAGTGAGAATGGTTCAAATCAAAATATCTTACCTTAGGAAGTAGTTGTGGCAAACTCTTTATCTGCATTAAAAGAGATTCAGAGCTGGATTAATCAAAACATTTTATACATAACTGGGGCTTCCTCCAGCCCTATACATTCCGATCGCTTCTACACCGCCATCCTCCAATGTCTGCAGATCTGGTACCCGGTCCCTGCACTTCCTCCAGTCGGCTCCACTCTGACGTAAGAGAAGTGCACTCTTTGCTTATCTCTCCAACAGCTGTTGGAAAGATACGTAGAGGGCGCACTTCTCCTGTGTAGACTGGCTCCGAATGGAAGTGGATGCTTTCCTTGCATTGAAGGGCATCCATGGCTATAATTATTAGATCATTCTCAGGAGAGTTGATCCAGGGATATATTTACTGTAACTGCCATCTGGAGTCAGGAAGGAATTCTTCCCTTTCAAGGCTAATTGGCCTAGACCTTGTGAGATTTGTTTCCTTTCCCTGGATCGGGTTCAGGATGGTGGTTTTTTTTTGTCTGTTTCTTTTCTGGGTGAACTTGATGGACGGATGTCTTTTTTCAAACAAACTAACAATGTAACTATGAAGTGTGTGGCTTCTCAGAGAAGATCACAACCACTGTGTGCTAACTGAAATACCTGCAAAGTCCCTCCTAGAAGCCCAGCTAAAAGAATATATTATTCCTGCAGAAGAAGAGGCAGCACAAAATGAAGGATGGAAATAATCACATGAATTTGAAATTTATTTGCAAATTTTTACCCGATTTATGGTGTCTGAATTTGCATCGACTCCCTAATGCCCTGCAAATCCCTTTCTCCTTGGTCAATGGACTTGCTAATGGCTATCAGCACTGGGAGTTGGCAAACTAAAAAATATTCCATCCCAGGTGATACTACAAGAAGAAACATTTTTAAATGCCACGTTTAAATTAACAGCATTCCTGTAGGAGGAGAAGCAAGAGGACTTGGTGTTGGTCACCTATATAGTCACCTGCTGCCTGCCATCTGCTCACTCATATAAGAGCCATCAAAGAAAAGGATGATTATTGGGTGGCCACCATCTTGGGTCCACACTATAATGCCAGATCTCCTAGATGTATTCCAGCAACAACACCAATCACTTTTCTTCATATTCACTAACACGGCTGCTACTACTTAATTAACGTAGTAGAGGACACTCTAGCGAAGTATCGCAGCTCCAAAATCTCCCCCTTATCTGACTTCTCAGAACATCTTATAAAGTTCCTCCACATGTACTTTATGAGCTCAAAATGAAAAAATATTTTATAGGTTTCACAGACACTGCCAGGCATCCAATAATCAGATTGATTGGCCCACCAGGATCCTGGGGCAGAGATCTGAGCCAACAACATATTGAAAGAAAGAGGGAGAGGTGAAATAAAAAATGAACTTTACTTATTCGAGCAACTGTAGAGAAATGAATGTATCACACATCTTCAGGTGTAGTGACAAGGCAGGACAGTAACATGCATAGAACGCCCCCTATTGGCTACAGCAGTGTGATAAAGAGGTCCAAAGTGGCCAACCAGCAATCAGCCTTTTCTGCTGCAATTAACATGAGGAAGAACTGGACATCTACAGAGACTCACATACTTCCAATACTTTTTAAATTACGAATGGTATAACAATCTAACAAGCATTTCCCAGCCTGCTGCCATCATTTGTAGCTGTACAGATTACCAAAACCATCATTTAGATAACCAGTCCGCAAAATCACTGCCACTGGCTTACTCCATTGGTGTCCACCTGCAAGGACTACAAGATGTCTAATATTTTGCAGCTTCAGGTGCTCCAGTCTAAGCTCCATGAGCACTCCACCAATACTTGCCTAAAATTGCAGACTGACAAAGAAAGGGCATTGAGGACAGCACTTTATAAGGAACTTGCCTGCTCTTGAAGTTTCCGCCGAGACCCGGGCGTAATCCGTCGCTTCCGGGTCTTGGCGCTTGTTCCCCACTGATGATGTTACTGCTGAGACACAAACGGCACATGCTGATCGGTGAAGGACGCATTCGTAATACACCCTCTGCAACCCTCCGGTCAGCTGACAGCACGGTGTTAGCTGACGTTACAGCAGCTGACACCTAGGTAGGTATTACGCAACAAGAGATTCAATGAAATGATCGCGCATCTAACCAAGATGCACCTGATAAACACTCACTGCATAGGGCTAATAAGCCTCACAAAGGCACAACTGTACTCATTGCAGAAGAACAGGTGCATTAAGGACTAATGCATCTCACAATACAAATAATGAAAGCAAACCTATGCATTATACATTATTCAACTTATTAGAGGACATTACCCTTCTCTTATTGAGAGAGACATCAGTTCCACGCTGCGAAGCATGTTTGCAGGGACGGCACGTGCAGCCTGCAGGTAGGGTGAACGCTGTGTGATTGGATGTGCGGAGTGTGGCCGGCCACTGATTGGTTGAAAGATGTATTTAAACCTGCAGAGTGCTCCCAGTTATCGCCCATGATAAGCATAGCTTTGGCTAGTTGCTGAGTGCGCACTCACTTGTTGATATTACTGGATCTTGAGCTTTGGCTTGTATTGACGATTCCTGTCTGCTGTGATTTACCCTTGCCTTGTTTCCTGGATAACCCTTGTCTGCTGCCTGGATCGACCTCTGCCTTGTTTCTTGGACAACCCTTGCCTGCTGCCTGGATCGACCTCTGCCTTGTTTTCTCGATAACCCTTGCCTGTTGCCTGGACTGACCTCTGCCTTGTTTCCTGGATAACCCTTGCCTGCTGCCTGGACTGACCTCTGCCTTGTTTCTTGGATAACCCTTGCCTGTTGCCTGGACTGACCTTTGCTAAGTTACTGGATACTTTAAGTAAGCCTGAACTAATCCTTGCATATTGAATACCTAGTAGCATGTGATCCTTGTATGAACTCTCTCCTTGCCTGGAGCATTCACTGCCTGTTGAATAACGTTGCATGTGGACTTGCATGAACTCTCTCAAATCTGCCTGGATCCCTCACTGCCTGATCCTCATACATCTTTCATTACTGACAATCGATGCGGAGGGCCTCATCCTCCTGAATCAAGGTAATTGCCCCGTGTGATACTTATGAACTATCTGAACTGTGTTACTAGCCTTAGTGGGGTCCTAGCAGGTTGTTGTTCTCTCTACATCAGTTTGTATGCCTTGCACGTTAAGATCTGGGGGTAACCGAAGTCAGGAGATATATTTAGTGTCCTGTTCAAGTGGGGACTTGTCTATAGATGAAGACGTGGGCCGAGCTCAGAGCTGCGGCACTAGATTAGGGCATAGAGACTGATTGGGAACATAACTTGTCAGGCCTTACACACTTATTGTGGAGTGGGTGCAGAGGAAAGGCAAGTATACACAACTGCATAGCTGTACAGTAAATCTGCTCACTAGCAGGGCTGTATTTCTGCAAAAAAACACTTAGGCCCTGAATTAGGGTGGATGCTCACCAAAGGGGCAAAAAGACATGGAAAATGGGGTAAAAAGACTATAGCTTCATATGGAAGAGCGGGCTACAATTTAGAGGCGACACATGGAAGAGGGGTGCTGCCACCCAAGGGAGCTGTACATGAAATGGGTGGGGGGATGTATGTGGATATTACATATGGAATGGGGGCTGCTAATGGAATGGGGTGGGGGCTGCTGCAGGTGCAAGGGGTGGTTGCTATATTCAGAATGGAAGAAGCACTTGAAATGGGAGCCACACCATGCTACTATTTTGTGGAGCCACAAGAAAGTTGGCCTAGAAGCAGGAAAAAAAGTATAAATGCAGCCATAATCTTTAGAAACTCTTTATCTCATAATACACCAGCGTGTTCAAGTCATGAGCCTTTTTATAGTACTAATGAGAATTGTCTCTGCAGTGTGGTACATATAAACATAACTTCACTTAAATGACGTACAATACTCAAAGCTGTAGAGTGCAAAAATAATTATAAATATTCATGTTCCCAGGGATCATGCAGGTGAGGTGGTGGACTAATAACCAGAGCATTTTTTAACCACTTAAGCCCGAAGGGTTGAAATTTTTTTACATCCGAGCAACTTTCACCCCCCATTCATTTGCCAATAACTTTATCACTACTCATCACAATTAATTGATCTATATCTTGTTTTTTCCACCACCAATTAGGCTTTCTGTGGGTGGTATATTTTGCTAAGAGCCACTTTACTGTAAATGCATTTTAACAGGAAGAATAAGAAAAAAATGGAAAAAATTCATTATTTCTCAGTTTTCAGCCATTATAGTTTTAAAATAATACATGCCTCCATAATTAAAACTCACGTATTGTATTTGCCCATATGCCCCGGGTATTTCACCGTTAAAATTATGTCCCTATCACAATGTATGGCGACAATATTTTATTTGGAAATAAAGGTGCATTTTTTCCGTTTTGCGTCCATCACTGTTTAGAAGCCCATAATTTATTAAATCATATTGATATACTCCTTTGACATGCATATTTAAAAAGTTCAGACCCTTAGGTAACTATTTATGTTTTTTTTTTTTATTATTATTGTAATTTTTTTTTTTTTTAATTTAAACTTGTATGTGGGTATTTTTTGGTGTGGGAGGTAAACAGGGTTTTTTTTTAATATATTTATATGTTTATTTGTAAAACTTTTTTTTTAAGGTGTAATTTGCTATTTGGCCACAAGATGGCCAGAATCAAAAAGTCCTGGGAGCGATCGATCTCGCTCCCAGGCAGAAGAAAGGAGACCAGAGCTCAGAAAAGCCGCAGCGTCTGAAGAGACGCTGTCGGCTTTTCTCCCGGGGGGTCCGATCAGCGAAAGGGATTTATAATCCCTTTCACTGATCGGTGGGCTAGCGGCCAGCAGCGGGGGCGCGCACGGGGGGGGCCCGCGGGAGCGCACGCGACCCGCGGGAGTGCGCGCAGCCCAACTGGACGAGAAATCTCGTCCAGTTGGGCTTAAGTGGTTTTAAAGGAGGAGGAGAATAGAAATAGCTTGCATAGGGAGGTAAAACCTGATATTTTCACTTCCTGCAATACCTCTGGCTACCACTAGATGGCAAATATTTTTAAACGCAACCTTGCCTGAATAGACCCAATAGAATCAGTAAATGGACAAAAGAAAGACACTCAGGTGTTCATAGGTAACATATTTATTGTAAAAATACAATGCATGTCAATTTAAGGAAAATAAAAAGTGGCATATGTAAAAAGTTCCTGCTCTGAAGCAGGGCCGGTTCAAGTAACAATGGGACCCTAGGGCAAAATTAGCCTGGGGGCCCCCCAACAGACACCCCCCGACCAAAAAGCGTCATTAGAGGCCCTTTGTTGCAGCCAAATTTTCCTCCTGAGCCCAAGAGCTGGCTGCTGACCCTCCCCCAATCACCTCCCAACTTAACAGACTCTACAGAGTCCCTGGGGAGCAACAGTTAAGATGGGGGAGGGACGCCTTGGGGGCCCCTACAGGCTCTTGGGCCCTGGGGCAATTGCCCACTTTTTCCTATGGTAGCTCGGACCAGGGCCGGGCCGAGGCATAGGCTGGAGAGGCTCCAGCCTCAGGGCGCAGTGTAGGAGGGGGCGCACAATTCATTCAGCTGTCATTCCTCATTGTGTATGAAGCAGAAAGAAATAAGAAAAGGGGATACATGGCAGTGACTGCAAGCCAGATAACTAGATATTAAGGTGTTGGGGAGGTTGTGGGCCCTGTGGCCCTCTTAGTCTAATAGCAATCAGTGTGTGACAGCTGAGGTGGGAGGGATGGAGGGGCGCACTTTGGTGTCTCAGCCTTGGGTGCTGGAGGACCTTGTCCCGGCTCTGGCTCGGACCCTGCTCTGAAGGATAGTGTCCTCTCAGACACTTCATAAGATGCTCTTTGGAGAGGCTTCACCAGAGGATATAGAAACTGAATTTATTTGGCAATGGCTTTGTCAGAAGCTTTTGGAAAATGCTTCACCAAAGGTCATCAGAGGAAGATAATGGGAGAGAAGAAGACATTTGGTGGCGTGTCACCACAGGCTACCTGAAAAAGCTTTTTTAGAGAATTCAGGGAGATGTTTTCACAGAGGCTGTAGGTTGAGGATTTTGGGTGATGCCATGCCAGAGGCAGAGGTTTTAAACATAGTGCGGTTGAAAAAAGACATCCCTCCATCAAGTTGAACAGGGAGGAAAAACAAAACACTGTCTTGAACCCTCACATATCCCCGTTGGTCCAGGGGATGTAAAAAAAAAACCTTACAAGGCCTAGGCCAATTAGCCTTAAAAGCCCAAAAATGCCTTCCTGACTCCAGATTGCAGTTAGAGATGGCCCGAACCTCCGATTTTAGGTTCCCGAACTTCCCGCGAAAGTTTGGTTTGCGTGAACTTTCGCGAAACCGCAATAGACTTCAATGGGGAGGCGAACTTTGAAAACTAGAAAAATGTATGCTGGCCACAAAAGTGATGGAAAAGATGTTTCAAGGGGTCTAACACCTGGAGGGGGGCATGGCGGAGTGGGATACACGCCAAAAGTCCCGGGGAAAAATCTGCATTGGACGCAAAGCAGCGTTTTAAGGGCAGAAATCACACTGAATGCTAAATTGCAGGCCTAACGCGCTTTCAAATATCTTGCATGTGTATACATCAATCAGGGAGTGTAATTAGAGTACTGCTTCACACTGACACACCAAACTCACTGTGTAACGCACCGCAAACAGCTGTTTGCGTAGTGACGGCCGTGCTGGACTGGTGCGCACCATGGCGAGATTGCTCTTCCTCACTCAGTGAAGTCAGGTAATGTCTGACTGCCTTATCAACTTTCAATGGTTCTTTCTCTACCATTGTTAAAGCTTACATCTATTTTTTGAAATACTTGTTCTGCTTGCTGTTCAGTACCTGCATTGAGAATCTTTTATGGAGGGCAAGTCTGCCATTGCGAGTGACCACGGGTAATGGCCGGGGAATCCTGGTTCGATTCCGGTCCGGAGTGGGAGCCTAAGAAACGGCTACCACCACTAGCACCACACATCCAAGGAAGGCAGCAGGCATGCTTTGGGCAAAGGAGCAGGAACGGCTACCACACATCCAAGGAAGGCAGCAGGCATGGCATGCACGTCACGAGGTAGTGACCAAAAATAACAATACAGGAGGACTTTCGAGGCCCTACTGTATATGACACTGATAGACAGTACTACCTTTAACGAGAATCTGTTATGGAGGGTAAGTCTGCCATTGCGAGTGACCATGGGTAATGGCCTGGGAATCCTGGTTCGATTCCGGTCCGGAGTGGGAGCCTAAGAAACAGCTACCACCACCACACATCCAAGGAAGGCAGCAGGCATGCTGTGGAGCAAAGGAACAGGAACGGCTACCACACATCCAAGGAAGGCAGCAGGCATGGCATGCACGTCCTGAGGTAGTGACCAAAAATAACAATACAGGAGGACTTTCGAGGCCCTACTGTATATGACACTGATAGACTGTACTACCTTTAACGAGAATCTGTTATGGAGGGTAAGTCTGCCATTGCGAGTGACCATGGGTAATGGCCTGGGAATCCTGGTTCGATTCCGGTCCGGAGTGGGAGCCTAAGAAACAGCTACCACCACCACACATCCAAGGAAGGCAGCAGGCATGCTGTGGAGCAAAGGAACAGGAACGGCTACCACACATCCAAGGAAGGCAGCAGGCATGGCATGCACGTCCTGAGGTAGTGACCAAAAATAACAATACAGGAGGACTTTCGAGGCCCTGCTATATATGTGAGATGAATGAACTTTAAATCCTTTAACAAGAATCTGTTATGGAGGGCAAGTCTGCCATTGCAAGTGACCACAGGTAATGGCCGGGGAATCCTGGTTCCATTCCGGTCCAGAGTGGGAGCCTAAGAAGCCTGAAGGGGGTAGCAGCCAGCGTGCGTACCACCGCTAGTCACTTCCAGCAATGCCACCCACTTGACCGACATGAGTGCTGTCTGGTGAAGCTGCTTCGCCCTGCCTCATGGGTGGCCCGGGGCTGACCCTAGGGAAAAGAGCTCATCTGCCAATCTTTTGTATTGCCCTCTGATCTATTTATACATGTTAATCAGGTCTCTCAGTCATCTTTTTTCCAAGCTAAATAAGCCAAAGTCATCCAACCTTTCGTAGAAAGTGAGATCTTTCAACCCGCTGATTAATTAAGTTGCCTGTATTTGTACTTGTTTTAGAGGGTCAGTTTCCTTTCTATAGTGTGGTGCCCAAAACTGTATTTCATACTCCAGATCTGGCCTCACAAGTGATTTTATACAAAGGTAGTAGTATACTAACATTAGTAATTTAGTAGACATAATATATTAGTACTAAATTATGAATTATTAATAAATACATTGAAAAGAATTGGGCCAAGTACTGACCCCTGTGGTACCCCACAGCTAACAGTTTCCCATTTTGTCACAGAGTTAGCAGCTGAGGCTGTCGCAGAGGTTTTGTCAGAGGCTATCACAGAGGTTTTGTCAGAGACTATAGGTTGGGCATTTAGGGCATTCTTTACCATAGGCTTTCACAGAGGTTGTGTCAGAGGCTATCGCCAAGGTTGTGTCAGAGGCTATATCACAGAGGTTGTGTCAAATTCCATAGCAGGGGTTTTGCTAGAGGCCATCAGAAGCAGAATTTTTTTTTTGCAGGGGGGCCCGGGGCTTTCTAGGTATGCCCCTGTTATTGGTATTTAGTCACTAATATTTTAAGCCAGTCTAGCCTGTCTCATACTTCTCTTCAATATGTAGTGAAAGCTAATGATGTGATCCTCTAGAATAATTTTTGATAATTTTTGATTCATTGTGAATCTGGTATTTGTTTTACACTTGTCACAGCTTATCGGGAAAGTTTTCATCAATATCTGGTCCTATTTCATCCGATGAGAACCCATAGATTCCAAAAAAGTCAGTAATGAAATGTCCAGAAGGATGTAAAACAGGCATCAATGTAGTGAACAGAGGTGTCAGTAGGATACAAATAGCTAAAATCTTTCAAAGTAAAAGAAGGCACTGGTGGACTTACCTCCTCCAAGCAGACACAAATTTAGAATTGATGTTGTATCGACAAATTAATTGTATTTATACACTCCAGGGATCAGTACGGTTCAGTCCGTTTTAAGTTTTAACTCCCTGCACACTGCATGCGATTCTGATTCCGATTTTTAATTGGTTTTTACATCCGATTCCGATTTTTAATTGTTACTGCATGCTGCGTTTTTTCCTTCATTTTTCTGTTGATTGCATTCAGGGAAAATTGGAATTCCAAATCATAATCGGAAATGTAATTGCAAAATGGATTTGCAGTGTGCAGGGAGCCTTAAGTAGTGTTGGGCGAACATCTAGATGTTCGGGTTCGGGCCGAACAGGCCGAACATGGCCGCGATGTTCGGGTGTTCGACCCGAACTCCGAACATAATGGAAGTCAATGGGGACCCGAACTTTTGTGGTTTGTAAAGCCTCCTTACATGCTACATACCCCAAATTTACAGGGTATGTGCACCTTGGGAGTGGGTACAAGAGGAAAAATTTTTTTAGCAAAAAGAGCTTATAGTTTTTGAGAAAATCGATTTTAAAGTTTCAAAGGGAAAACTGTCTTTTAAATGCGGGAAATGTCTGTTTTCTTTGCACAGGTAACATGCTTTTTGTCGGCATGCAGTCATAAATGTAATACATACAAGAGGTTCCAGGAAAAGGGACCGGTAATGCTAACCCAGCAGCAGCACACGTGATGGAACAGGAGGAGGGTGGCGCAGGAGGAGAAGGCCACGCTTTGAGACACAACAACCCAGGCCTTGCATGAGGACAAGAAGCGTGCGGATAGCATGCTTTGTACCACCATGCAGTCATAAATGTAATAAAGATAAGTGGTTCAATAAAAAGGGACCACGCGGCAACGCTAACCCAGCAGCAGCACACGTGATGGAACAGGAGGAGGCGCAGGAGGAGAAGGCCACGCTTTGTGAGACACAACAACCCAGGCCTTGCATGAGGACAAAAAGCGTGCGGATAGCATGCTTTGTACCGCCATGTAGTCATAAATGTAATAAAGATAAGAGGTTCCATAAACAGGGACCGGCAACGCTAACCCAGCAGCAGCAGCAGCAGCACACGTGATGGAACAGGAGGAGGCGCAGGAGGAGAAGGCCACACTTTGTGAGACACAATAACCCAGGCCTTGCATGAGGACAAAAAGCGTGCGGATATAGCAGCAATGCTTTTTGCCGCCATGCAGTCATAAATGTAATACAGATGAGAGGTTCAATAAACAGGGACCGGAAACGCTAAACCATCCCAGATGTTCATCGGTCATGTTACTTGGTTGGGGTCCTGGAGTGTTGCGTAGTCGTTCCCAATCCAGGATTGATTCATTTTAATTTGAGTCAGACGGTCTGCATTTTCTGTGGAGAGGCGGATACGCCGATCTGTGACTATGCCTCCGGCAGCACTGAAACAGCGTTCCGACATAACGCTGGCTGCCGGGCAAGCCAGCACCTCTATTGCGTACATTGCCAGTTCGTGCCAGGTGTCTAGCTTCATGCCCGGTTTCAGGTCCAGCGGTGCCAGCCACAAATCCGTCTGTTCCTTTATTCCCCTCCAAATTTCCTCCCCTGTGTGCTGCTTATCCCCAAGGCAGATCAGCTTCAGCAACGCTTGCTGACGCATGCCAACAGCTGTGCTGCACTGCTTCCACGATCCTACTGCTGCTGGTGCTGGGTTAGCATTTCCGGATGAGGTACAGCTTTGAGATGCGTTGGAGGAGAAGGAGTCAGAGAGGTAGGTGCTGCTGTTGTTATCCAATGGGAGGGACGGCGGTGCAGCTGTTTGCGGCGTGGGCAACACCCGCGCCGTAGCAGGTGAGGAATCGCTGCCAGGCTCCACAAGGTTCACCCAGTGCGCGGTAAGGGAGATGTATCGACCCTGGCCGAACACACTCGTCCAGGTGTCAGTGGTGAGGTGAACCTTGCAGGCAACGGCATTCTTCAAGCTTCGGGTTATTTTGCTGACCACGTGCTCATGCAACTCAGGCACTGCAGAGCGCGCAAAGTGGTAGCGGCTGGGAACCACGTAACGTGGGATGGCCACTGACATCATGCCCTTGAAGCTGTTTGTCTCCACCACTCGATATGGCAGCATTTCGCAGGCCAGAAGCTTGGCTATGCTGGCTGTTACTGCCACGGCCGGGGGTCATTTGCTGGCAATTTCCTCTTGTGCTCAAACATCTCCGACACAGACAACTGAACCGTAGCGCTGCACACGGAAGGGCTGTTGGTTGTTGTGTTTGATGAACACTGGGAGACCTCAAGAGCACTACTCCGGAAAGTGACAGTGTCAGCGTCGTCTGATGTTTGTGAATGTTGTGAACCACGCAATGGCTGGGCTACTGCTGCTGCTGAGGCGGGTCTGGTGGTGAGTCTGGTGAACCCAAGGGAGGCAGTGTTGCTGGTACCCTGTCCTGCCGCGTTTGCCCACAGAGTGGGATGTTTGGATAGCATGTGGCGGCTCATGCTGGTGGTGGAGAGGTTGTTAATACTTTTCCCCCTGCTCAGGCGGGTCTTGCACACCTTGCAAATCGCCATGGTAACATCCTCAGTGCAGTCTTCAAAGAAAGCCCAGACTTTAACTGGCTGAGGACTCGGACCTCGTGCGTGATGTGCTGGTGCTGCTTAACCCACTGCTGGACGCTTGAGAGGTCATCCAAGTAATTATCTGGTCCTGTTCTTTTGGATCTGTGAGGGTTGTTGTCCTGGACAACATGGGCGGTATTGAGTGGGTTTTCTTGGGTGCTCCCCTGTGGCCTGTACGTGAACCGTCAGGGGAAACACCTCTTCCCTTGCCCCTCCCTCTTTCACCGGATTTCTTCCTCATTTCACTTATCCTTAAAGTACACGCTGACTGGCAGCAGTACAGTGGCAGTACAGAAATGCTATACAGTGGTGGGTGAGCGGTGTACCACTATTGTCAGCAGCGACACAGAGCACAATGCTATACAGTGGCGGGTGAGCGGTGTACTACTATTCCCAGCAGACACAGAACAGTAAACAGAATGCTATATAGTGTGGCTGAGCGAGCGGTGTACCACTATTCCCAGCAGACACAGAACAGTAAACAGAATGCTATATAGTGTGGCTGAGCGAGCGGTGTACCACTATTCCCAGCAGACACAGAACAGTAAACAGAATGCTATATAGTGTGGCTGAGCGAGCGGTGTACCACTATTCCCAGCAGACACAGAACAGTGAACAGAATGCTATATAATGTGGCTGAGCGAGGTACACAGAGTGGCAGTAAACAGAATGCTATATAGTGTGGCTGAGCGAGTGGTGTACTACTATTCCCAGCAGACACAGAACAGTAAACAGAATGCTATATAGTGTGGCTGAGCGAGCGGTGTACCACTATTCCCAGCAGACACAGAACAGTGAACAGAATGCTATATAGTGTGGCTGAGCGAGCGGTGTACTACTATTCCCAGCAGGCAGCGACACAATGACAGGGGGGACCCTGGCTAGCGTGGCTGGAGCGCGAACTACCCTGCCTGCCTACCCAAAGCTAAACCCACAGACAAATGGCGGAGATATGACGTGGTTCGGGTATTTATTTACCCGAACCACGTGACAGTTCGGCCAATCAGAGCGCGTTCGGGTCCGAACCACGTGACCCGTTCGGCCAATCACAGCGCTAGCCGAACGTTCGGGGAACGTTCGGCCATGCGCTCTTAGTTCGGCCATGTGGCCGAACGGTTTGGCCAAGCACCGTCAGGTGTTCGGCCGAACTCGAACATCACCCGAACAGGGTGATGTTCTGCAGAACCCGAACAGTGGCGAACACTGTTCGCCCAACACTAGCCTTAAGGTGCGTACACACATGCGACTATAGTCGTTTGAAACGATCGTTCCCCGATCATTTCAAACGACAATCATTACAAAAAAGACGCAAACGATCATTAACTCCAATGACCAACGACTGATCTCGTTGGAAAAGAACGATCCGTCCTGGCGGATTTTTCGTAATGACCATCGTTATAAAAAGCTACGTGTGTACAAAGATCTTTACAAAACGATTGTTACAAAACATATGGGCATGCGCAAACACTATTTGTATTTTTGAAAAGCATCTTATGTTGTATTATGAGTACTATGAAAAGGCTGTAAATGTTTTAAAATATATGTGTGTTTCTGTATGTGTATATTTTATATACACACACACACACTATAGCAGACCCTTTTTTGTTTTATTATTTGTATGTTATTTATGTTATAATGTTTTAATAGTAATGTATATTGATATTGGCATACTGATGTAACTATAGTGTATAGCCCATACATGTGAAAGTCCGACCTGTGGCCCAAATCTGGTCCTCAGAACCATTAAATGTGTCCATCAAGTGTTTTTTTTACGCTTGCCATTATGTTTGGCCCTCTCTAGTCCACCTGGGAAGCTATTATCAATAAAAGCCTTTTATAAGATACCTTTGACGTCACTTCCTTAAATCTACTGAAAGATCGTTCACTTAACGACCGCCTAACACCGATAGGCGGCGGCAGGTCATAAGTGGTTTTACAATTTCCATGTCAGTTGACGGAGGGTGTCTCCTAGTGTTGGGCGAACAGTGTTCGCCACTGTTCGGGTTCTGCAGAACATCACCTTGTTCGGGTGATGTTCGAGTTCGGCCGAACACCTGGTGGTGTTCGGCCAAACTGTTCGCGTTCGCCCGAACGGCTCAATTCCTGGCCGAACCTGTCCGAACAGCACCCCTGTTCGGCCGAACAGAGCCCTGTTCGGCCGAATACGGCCCCCCTATGGGGTCGCAGGCATAAGGGGGGAGCATGCCCCGATCGCGGGGGGGGGGGGGGTCGGAAATTCCCCCCACCCCCTCCGCTAGCGCTCCCCCCTCTGCCCGCTTCCCCATACAAAAGTTTAAGGAAAGTACCGGTGGTAGTGGATGGCCTGGCAGTGGCACTGTGGAGTGAGGAGGAGTCCGGAGAGTGACGCGTTGAGGGAGGCCGGGCAGTGGGCGTGAGGTCAGAGAAAGGGCGGAAGTACCACAAGGGTACTACCGCTGAACCGCCCGCTGCCCGGCCTCCCTCAAGGCGTCATTCTCCGGACTCCTCCTCCTCACTCCACAGTGCCACTGCCAGGCCATCCACTACCACCGGTACTTTCCTTAAACTTTTGTATGGGGAAGCGGGCAGAGGGGGGAGCGCTAGCGGAGGGGGTGGGGGGAATTTCCGACCCCCCCCCCGCGATTGGGGCATGCTCCCCCCTTATGCCTGAGACCCCATAGGGCCCCCAAAAGCGGGATGTTCGGGGAGTTCGGGGTTCGGCCCGAACATGCCGAACATCGCGGTCATGTTCGGCGAACTTTCCCGAACCCGAACATCCAGGTGTTCGCCCAACACTAGTGTCTCCGTGAACAGCCTGCAAGCCTCCGATCGCGGCTCGCAGGCTAAATGTAAACACGCGGGGAAGAAATACCAGCAGAAGCACCGTAAAGGAGATCGGCGATCCCCGGCCTCTCATTGGCCGGGGATCGCCGGCATCTGATAGGCTGATAGGCCTATCAGAGGCGGTGCAGGACGGATCGCCATCCTGTGCCGCCCATGGGAAGGAGGGGAGGGAGGGAAAGAGAGGGAGGGCGGAAATCACTGCGGAGCGGGGCTTTGAGGAGCCGTCCCCCCCCCCCCCCGCTCGGCCACACAGAGCGACGACGATCAGACCCCCCCAGCAGGACATCCCCCTAGTAGGGAAAAAAGGGGGGGGAGTCTGGTCGCCCTGGCTGCAACCTGATCTGTGCTGTGGGCTGGAGAGCCCACCCAGCACAGATCACAGAAAACAAGCCCGGTCCTTATGTGGTTAATGACGCAACTTCCTTTTTTCTATTGGCCATTAACATTGACGTTTTTTCCGTTTTCCTTAACAAATACATCATTTGGAATATGTAGATTGCCACGTCACTTTCGTATCATTTGTTCGCTAACGATCGTATTGTTTTCACATTTTCATCAACCTTTTCACGACCATTTTATGAATCCGCATTAAACAATCGTTCGTCGTTCGGCACGAACGATCGTTGTCGTATGTGTGTACATAGCTTTAAGCATATACAATCTATGCAGATGCCTGAGGTGACACCTGCAGCAGGGGACAGCACAGAGCTATTTTTAGCATGCTGTGCTTCATGGAATTCTTATACACAACTACTAGTTCAACTGAAAAAGGTATGAATGGTAATTCCAACATATAAATTGATTGTTAGCATAGCAATGGCATAGCATGCGCTATTAATGAGCTAATTAAGCAGTATTTGTTAATTGATTTTTGTCTGTATTGATTTTTTCATGTCGACCAACAAAGGCCCAGGCTGTATGTATTCAGTATAATCCTATATAATAAACCCCCTGTTCCTGCACAGTCCCGTGGGCGGGTTTTGGGCAGCGTTCGTTTTTTACTAGTGCCTTTATAAAATGGCTACACATCCCTTCAAATAATTACAGGAATGGTTTGTATGTGGTTTCAATGAGTGTGTATCTAGCCTGGTAATAATTTATGTATCATTTGTAGACTTATTTTGAGAAATAACATAATTAATATAATTTATCAAAGTGTTAATGTACCACCAAAAATATAATTTTTGTGGTGGGGGGTTGAAACAAAAGAAGCCTCGTTTGGGACACCAAAATGGCCAGAAACAACCCTGTGAATGTGTTTAGGAAGGTGAGGATGTCTGTCCATGGGGAATCGTTTCCACAGCAGGGATGTCAGTGCTCTTTGGTCCCCTGAGTGAAGTCTTTGTGGCGGGAGGTAGTTGCGGGTCCAGCAGGGTCTTCTGAAAGCCATAATTAGTAACTGTAGAACAATTCCCAGCTAGTGAACAACATCTAATACTGCTGTATGACTGCATTTTAGATTTATTTACTATATCTGCTTTAAAAAAAAAAAAAAGAAATATGTTAGTGACTAGAACTAGATAGTAAAAAGTCAAATAACACACAGACTTGCCTCTTATTCTGGTGGTGTGCGTAGGAATGCCGCGTCGCGCCAAACCACGCTGGTTCTGGCACCGGGACTCCGCTGCACTCTGTTTATGTCGACTGACATTTTATGCCTTTGTAGTCGCTCCAGTAGTGAAGGATGGGGTTACGAAGTACTACGATGTCAGCAGAACATACAGTGTGTGGTTGATGGATCACCATACGAAGCTGGAATCTAATGTACATGAGGAGGGTGGTTTATTAAACGTTTGTAAAGGTGTGAACACCAAAGAATGGTCTACACACTTTAACAAAGCCAAATCTTCATGGTGTGCAGCCCACAATGGTTGTATGGAAATTCACTAAGTGGATCCTGCCAATAGCAGGCTGGACTGCAGTGCAATGTTTTTATGGTATGCCTTAATATGGACTAGTGTTGGGCGAACAGTGTTCGCCACTGTTCGGGTTCTGCAGAACATCACCCTGTTCGGGTGATGTTCGAGTTCGGCCGAACACCTGACGGTGCTCGGCCAAACCGTTCGGCCATATGGCCGAACTAAGAGCGCATGGCCGAACGTTCCCCGAACGTTCGGCTAGCGCTGTGATTGGCCGAACGGGTCACGTGGTTCGGACCCGAACGCGCTCTGATTGGCCGAACTGTCACGTGGTTCGGGTAAATAAATACCCGAACCACGTCATATCTCCGCCATTTGTCTGTGGGTTTAGCTTTGGGTAGGCAGGCAGGGTAGTTCGCGCTCCAGCCACGCTAGCCAGGGTCCCCCCCAGTCATTGTGTGTCGCTGCTGGGAATAGTAGTACACCGCTCGCTCAGCATTCTGTTTACTGCCACTCTGTGTACCTCGCTCAGCCACACTATATAGCATTCTGTTTACTGCCACTCTGTGTCTGCTGGGAATAGTAGTACACCGCTTGCACAGCCACACTATATAGCATTCTGTTTACTGCCACTCTGTGTACCTCGCTCAGCCACACTATATAGCATTCTGTTTACTGCCACTCTGTGTCTGCTGGGAATAGTGGTACACCGCTCGCTCAGCCACACTATATAGCATTCTGTTCACTGTTCTGTGTCTGCTTGGAATAGTGGTACACCGCTCGTTCAGCCACACTATATAGCATTCTGTGTACTGTTCTGTGTCTGCTGGGAACAGTAGTACACCGCTCGTTCAGCCACACTATATAGCATTCTGTGTACTGTTCTGTGTCTGCTGGGAACAGTAGTACACCGCTCGCTCAGCCACACTATATAGCATTCTGTTCACTGTTCTGTGTCTGCTGGGAATAGTGGTACACCGCTCGCTCAGCCACACTATATAGCATTCTGTTCACTGTTCTGTGTCTGCTGGGAATAGTGGTACACCGCTCGCTCAGCCACACTATATAGCATTCTGTTCACTGTTCTGTGTCTGCTGGGAATAGTGGTACACCGCTCGCTCAGCCACACTATATAGCATTCTGTTCACTGTTCTGTGTCTGCTGGGAATAGTGGTACACCGCTCGCTCAGCCACACTATATAGCATTCTGTTTACTGTTCTGTGTCTGCTGGGAATAGTGGTACACCGCTCGCTCAGCCACACTATATAGCATTCTGTTCACTGTTCTGTGTCTGCTGGGAATAGTGGTACACCGCTCGCTCAGCCACACTATATAGCATTCTGTTCACTGTTCTGTGTCTGCTGGGAACAGTAGTACACCGCTCGTTCAGCCACACTATATAGCATTCTGTGTACTGTTCTGTGTCTGCTGGGAACAGTAGTACACCGCTCGTTCAGCCACACTATATAGCATTCTGTGTACTGTTCTGTGTCTGCTGGGAACAGTAGTACACCGCTCGTTCAGCCACACTATATAGCATTCTGTTCACTGTTCTGTGTCTGCTGGGAATAGTGGTACACCGCTCGCTCAGCCACACTATATAGCATTCTGTTCACTGTTCTGTGTCTGCTGGGAATAGTGGTACACCGCTCACCCGTCACTGTATAGCATTGTGCTCTGTGTCGCTGCTGGGAATAGTGGTACTGTATAGCATTTCTGTACTGCCACTGTACTGCTGCCAGTCAGCGTGTACTGTAAGGATAAGTGAAATGAGGAAGAAATCCGGTGAAAGAGGGAGGGGCAAGGGAAGAGGTGTTTCCCCTGACGGTTCACGTACAGGCCACAGGGGAGCACCCAAGAAAACCCACTCAATACCACCCATGTTGTCCAGGACAACAACCCTCACAAATCCAAAAGAACAGGACCAGATAATTACTTGGATGACCTCTCAAGCGTCCAGCAGTGGGTTAAGCAGCACCAGCACATCACGCACGAGGTCCGAGTCCTCAGCCAGTTACAAGGAGCCAGTGGGCACAAAGCTGACACAACCGGCAGCGACACCACGCACACAACTGCCAGATAACCAGTCCGATGAATTACCTCAGGACACAATGGGGTATTCGCAGGAGCTATTCCCAGCCCAACAAACTTCCACCTTTCAAAGGTCAATGGAGGAACAGCCAGAAATGTTGTGCCTGGATTCACAACCGTTAACTGTGGGAAATGTACCGCGCACTGAAATACGAGGCGAGTCCGAAGAGGACTCGGAAACCCAAATCCCAGAGCAATTTGGGCAGGAGGGGTTGCAATTGCAGGAGGTCGGCCGACAAGATCTGGAAGACGACGTTGGAGTGTGCTGCGCAGAGGTTGTTGTGGGGAGCTCTACTCCACGGCGGTGGCCCACAATGACATATGACGAGTTTGAGGAGATGGAAGAGGAGGGTATGGACAATGTGGACAGAGACCCAGATTTTGTTTGTGAACGAGAACATCGCCGTCGTAGCAGCAGCACAGATGAGTCTGTTGAAGAACACACTGCTGCACGAGTTCGCCTTGTGCCACAAGGTAGGCGGCGCGCAATTTCAGGCACCACAAGCGTGGAAGTTCAAGTGAGAGGCAAAAGAGGAGCAAACAGAAATCGCCAGCAAGGAGGCAGGTGCTCCAAAGTCTGGGCTTTCTTTGAAGACTGCACTGAGGATGTTACCATGGCGATTTGCAAGGTGTGCAAGACCCGCCTGAGCAGGGGGAAAAATATTAACAACCTCTCCACCACCAGCATGAGCCGTCACATGCTATCCAAACATCCCACTCTTTGGGCAAACGCGTCAGGACAGGGTACCAGAAACAACACTGCCTCCCTTGGGTTCACCAGACCCGCCTCAGCAGCAGCAGTAGCCCAGCCATTGCGTGGTTCACAACATTCACAAACATCAGACGACGCTGACACTGTCACTTTCCGGAGTAGTGCTCTTGAGGTCTCCCAGTGTTCATCAAACACAACAACCAACAGCCCTTCCGTGTGCAGCGCTACGGTTCAGTTGTCTGTGTCGGAGATGTTTGAGCGCAAGAGGAAATTGCCAGCAAATGACCCCCGGGCCGTGGCAGTAACAGCCAGCATAGCCAAGCTTCTGGCCTGCGAAATGCTGCCATATCGATTGGTGGAGACAAACAGCTTCAAGGGCATGATGTCAGTGGCCATCCCACGTTACGTGGTTCCCAGCCGCTACCACTTTGCACGCTCTGCAGTGCCTGAGTTGCATGAGCACGTGGTCAGCAAAATAACCCGAAGCTTGAAGAATGCCGTTGCCTGCAAGGTTCACCTCACCACTGACACCTGGACGAGTGCGTTCGGCCAGGGTCGATACATCTCCCTTACCGCGCACTGGGTGAACCTTGTGGAGCCTGGCAGCGATTCCTCACCTGCTACGGCACGGGTGTTGCCCACGCCACAAACAGCTGCACCGCCGTCCCTCCCACTGGATAACAGCAGCACCTACCTCTCTGACTCCTTCTCCTCCAACGCATCTCAAAGCTGTACCTCATCCGGAAACGCTAACCCAGCAGCAGTAGGATCGTGGAAGCAGTGCAGCACAGCTGTTGGCATGCGTCAGCAAGCGTTGCTGAAGCTAATCTGCCTTGGGGATAAGCAGCACACAGGGGAGGAAATTTGGAGGGGAATAAAGGAACAGACGGATTTGTGGCTGGCACCGCTGGACCTGAAACCGGGCATGGTTGTGTGTGATAATGGGAGTAATCTCATTCGCGCTTTAAGGTTGGCTAAGCTGACACACATCCCTTGCCTGGCGCACGTGATGAACCTAGTAGTTCAGCGGTTCCTGAGGACATACCCAGGCGTGCCCGATCTGCTGTTGAAGGTGCGTCGAGTGTCCAAACATTGTAGAAATTCCAGTACTGCTTCGGGGGCACTCGCCAAGATGCAGGAGCGCTTCAATCTCCCCCACCATCGCTTGCTGTGTGATGTCCCTACGCGCTGGAATTCTACGCTGCACATGCTAGCCCGCTTTTGCGAGCAGAAGAGTGCAGTGGTCCAGTACATGACGGCGCAGTACCGAGGCGCATCCGGCCAGCTGCCAAGCTTCTGTGGATCCGATTGGGCCAACATGTTGGACCTCTGCCAAGTCCTCCAAAATTTTGAGCAATCCACGTTGCTTGTGAGCAGTGACAACTCTTCAGTCAGCATTACCATACCACTGCTGTGTTTACTGAAGAGGTCGATGTTAAAAATCAAGGAAACAGCTGTCATGATGCAACTGGGGGAATCTGAAGGAGAAAACGATCAGCGTGATGGTACCAACATCAGGCCATCCGCCTCAGGGAACGCTGGCCCCAGCAGCTATGACGAAGAAGAGGAGGAGGAACAGCTGGAGTTGGAGCAGGAATTTCATGCCACCACTGACGAGGGCCAGAGCGGTGCACGTTGGACTTCCACAATTCAACGCGAATGGTCAGCAGAAGCAGACCAGGAGGAAGGTGACGACTATGATGCATCACAACAACTATCACAACGCTCACAAGAGGATGATGAGGATTCTGGTAGGACTCTGGCACACATGGCTCAATTCATGCTAGACTGCATTGAACGTGACCCACGCATTGTGCGCATTCTGGACAACACCAATTACTGGGTTTATACCCTTCTGGATCCACGGTACAAACACAATGTTCCAAAACTGCTTGAAGAAAGAGTCAGACAGGTCAAAATGGAAGAATACCAGCAGGCCCTTGTGGAGACTTTAGAGAGGAGATTGACATCCTCCCCCTCCTCTAGCCAGTTGTACGCAGACAGACTGACTTCCGCAAACCCAGGACGACCAGGAGGGCAGCAAACAACGCAAGCCGCAGCTAGTACCCAAAAGGGAATGGTATCGGCAGTGTCCTTGGAGTGGGAAAATTTTCTGACACCCATGCAGCCGCAGCCCACTGAACAGCAAGCGTGCAGATCCACCTCCAACACCGATCGCCTGGAGAAGATGGTCAAGGACTACATGTCAGATGGCGTAGCTGTGTCGAACCATCCATCTGCACCCTTCAACTATTGGGTATCGAAGCTAGACACCTGGCACGAACTGGCAATGTACGCAATAGAGGTGCTGGCTTGCCCGGCAGCCAGCGTTATGTCGGAACGCTGTTTCAGTGCTGCCGGAGGCATCGTCACAGATCGGCGTATCCGCCTCTCTACAGACAATGCAGACCGTCTGACTCAAATTAAAATGAATCAATCCTGGATTGGAAATGACTACGCAACACTCCAGGACCCCAACCAAGTAACATGACCAATGAACATCTGGGATGGTGTTGCGTTTCCGGGCCCTGTTTATTGAACCTCTCATCTGTATTACATTTATGACTGCATGGCGGCAAAAAGCATTGCTGCTATATCCGCACGCTTTTTGTCCACATGCAAGGCCTGGGTTGTTGTGTCTCACAAAGCGTGGCCTTCTCCTCCTGCGCCTGCTCCTGTTCCATCACGTCTGCTGCTGCTGGGTTAGCGTTGCCGCGTGGTCCCTGTTTATTGAACCACTTATCTTTATTACATTTATGACTGCATGGCGGTACAAAGCATGCTATCCGCACGCTTCTTGCCCTCATGCAAGGCCTGGGTTGTTGTGTCTCACAAAGCGTGGCCTTCTCCTCCTGCGCCTCCTCCTGTTCCATCACGTCTGCTGCTGCTGGGTTAGCGTTGCCGCGTGGTCCCTGTTTATTGAACCACTTATCTTTATTACATTTATGACTGCATGGCCGTACAAAGCCTGCTATCCGCACGCTTCTTGCCCTCATGCAAGGCCTGGGTTGTTGTGTCTCACAAAGCGTGGCCTTCTCCTCCTGCGCCTGCTCCTGTTCCATCACGTCTGCTGCTGCTGGGTTAGCGTTGCCGCGTGGTCCCTGTTTATTGAACCACTTATCTTTATTACATTTATGACTGCATGGCGGTACAAAGCCTGCTATCCGCACGCTTCTTGCCCTCATGCAAGGCCTGGGTTGTTGTGTCTCACAAAGCGTGGCCTTCTCCTCCTGCGCCTGCTCCTGTTCCATCACGTCTGCTGCTGCTGGGTTAGCGTTGCCGCGTGGTCCCTGTTTATTGAACCACTTATCTTTATTACATTTATGACTGCATGGCGGTACAAAGCCTGCTATCCGCACGCTTCTTGCCCTCATGCAAGGCCTGGGTTGTTGTGTCTCACAAAGCGTGGCCTTCTCCTCCTGCGCCTGCTCCTGTTCCATCACGTCTGCTGCTGCTGGGTTAGCGTTGCCGCGTGGTCCCTGTTTATTGAACCACTTATCTTTATTACATTTATGACTGCATGGCGGTACAAAGCCTGCTATCCGCACGCTTCTTGCCCTCATGCAAGGCCGGGGTTGTTGTGTCTCACAAAGCGTGGCCTTCTTCTCCTCCTGCGCCACCCTCCTCCTGTTCCATCACGTGTGCTGCTGCTGGGTTAGCGTTACCGGTCCCTTTTCCTGGAACCTCTTATATGTATTACATTTATGACTGCATGCCGACAAAAAACATGTTACCTGTGCAAAGAAAACAGACATTTCCCGCATTTAAAAGACAGTTTTCCCTTTGAAACTTTAAAATCGATTTTCTCAAAAACTATAAGCTCTTTTTGCTAATTTTTTTTTCCTCTTGTACCCACTCCCAAGGTGCACATACCCTGCAAATTTGGGGTATGTAGCATGTAAGGAGGCTTTACAAACCACAAAAGTTCGGGTCCCCATTGACTTCCATTATGTTCGGAGTTCGGGTCGAACACCCGAACATCGCGGCCATGTTCGGCCTGTTCGGCCCGAACCCGAACATCTAGATGTTCGCCCAACACTAATATGGACCAATGGGAATGCTTGGTAGCAAATTCAACTACTGAAATTCGAACTGAGGCCTGGGACCCACTGGGATGCTTACTGTGCTTTGTGCAGCGATCCCTGGAGCGATTTACAGCAGGATAAGTGGGTGTTTGGAAGCACAATACGATAAACTGTCCAGCACTTCCAATTTGTGGGGGGGGGTTTGTGTTTTTTTTTTTACAGCCTGGGGAAATTAAGTTTAAAATACTTGCTGGACCTAATTTCCGCCAACTCTGGTGTGTAGCCCCGCCTCATATTATAAGAAGTCTCAGGCACTTCCCTGTCTCCAAACAGAGAAGTGCCCTTGACCTCTTGTGCTAGGAGGCAGAACTATGAGCGTGAGACCCGGTAAGTATATTAAACTTTATTTAAAATGCACACAATCCCCCATAAAGTCCCTGCAAAATCGCTTTTGAAAAGCTATTCATAAGAGATTTTGCGACCAGTATGATATTGCCAATCAGTAATCTGTATTGGGCAGGTATAGTATCCAGGCCTAGTTTCAGAAGAGCCAGGCTTGGATCCATTTCTGTATTGCTAGAGGGGTGGAGACACAAACTGCTTCTGGAACATTTGACCTTTAACCCCTGGGACTGCCCAAAACTATTTGTCAAGGGATTGTGCATGGGGCCGCGCTCCCACCATGAATGAGAGCAGCCACACTGCACAGGTGTAGGGCACCTTGCTCAGTGCAGTTGCACAGAGTCACTTAGGCTCAGTGGAGATAACCTAGCCTGTTGGGCTTCATTCTAATGAGCAGGTGTGTGAGGCATCCTGCGCAGTCCAGCTGCACTTGTTTACAGATGGGAGCGCTACTGCGCACTCTTTAACATGCCACTGTCAAAAAGGTTCAGGTTCCAAGCTCTGGAAAAGGCCAATGGATGGGAATGGGCAGGGCCAGATTTGTACTTTTTACCGGCACAGTCCCACTATCACCAGCTGCCCCCAAACCGACAGCATCCTAAACACCCCCCACCCCCAACACAGCAGGGATTAGATTATAGGTTCCTCGGAGGACAGTTAGCGAAGTAATGGCAGAGATTAGATTATAGGATCCTCTGAGGCCAGTGATGACATGATGGCAGGGATTGGATTGTAAGCTCCATGGTGGAGTGACAGGTAGCTCAGAGATCACTGTCAGTGAGTGTTTGCTGCTCCTTCATCCCCCCAATGCCAGATCTGGCTGTTGGTAGCCGCCACTATGTGCAAACTCTGTGTAGCAGGACAAATGTACAGTTGGCTAACTGCTCCTGCCCACAGCCGGCCCCTTGCTTTCCTGGTGCCCTAGGCCATGGCCTTTGTGGCCTTGCCTGAAATCCATCCATGGGGATGGGCAAAGCCTCTGGATTATGCAAAGGTTTCCCTCTACTGAGGTAAGTATCCATTTGGGGCACTTTTTTTCCCTTCAGGTACACTTTAAAGGGGTAATCTGACTTTTTAAAAAAAAAAATAAGGTAAACAATATGCGCCTTGGTTTTAAATGTTTTTACGTGGTGCAAATAAATGTTTTCTTTACATTAAACTTTTCGCATATTGGTCAGTGCTTCAGTTTTCATGGAAGGGTATTTTCTCCATACTGTTTTGTTGTTTCATCCTGTCCCTTGGTTGCACCTGAGCCATGTACTCTATGTTTCTGTCTGTGCTTTTATTATATCTTCATATGAGTATTTATAGACATCAAGCAATAAAGTTTTGGTGGATCCCACATGGCTCATTTTATTTTTGTCGGATTGTAAGAAAAGTCATAAATTGATCATGTTAAGCTCTGTAACGGAAATCTGGGATTCCTCATCTCTCTGTGACTCTGCTGTCACCCAATGTGAGCTCCGAGGGGGGGTCCAGCACTGAGCCGAGACCCCCACATATCACGCATCTTATCCAGCCAGAGGGGACACAGGTGGTTTCTTATTAGCAGAGATATTTCATGTGAAGAGTATTTGCTTCCCAACCCAAGCTCTGGAACTGCTATTGGCCTGCAGTCTCTATAAGCTACAATAATAAAATTCCATTGACAGGAGGATCATGTGAGTACTGTACATATGTTCTGGCCGCATGGTAATTTGGGCACAGGGAGAGGCTGCAATACGGCTCTACCCCTGCTAGGTAATCTCGGGGAATGGTTGCGTAATTCGAACTTTATTGCCGGCTCCGAAATGATGTACTAAATTCTGCCGGCGCCGATTATAACCATAATTAATATTATGGCCTACAGCAGCTCTTAAATCAGGTGCGGCGCCGAGTGGGTACCAAAAACAACCTGACTCTGGATTATGTGCTGCGACCCTTCGAACCGGAGCATTACTACTTTCTTTGCAGATCCATGCGCTGCTGATGATGCTTCCAACAGTGATTACATTGTTGTTGTTTTTGTTATTATTAGTAATAATGCAAACAGGCTGGCGCTTGAATAAGCACAAAATATCTTCTTGCAGTCTCTGATCCAGTTTTCAGCATGCACCGTCATTACACCCTCCGCCAGCGCAAACTCTGACAGAACGCCACACATCGTGATCCGAATCCGTGATCTGGAATCGGTCACGGAATTCAATCGAGGATTCAGCCGTTATTCTAAGTATTCGGCCCATGATCACTGTCTTGTTCATGAAAAAATATCCGTGACTAAACCCGCCGACTTTAATGGCTAATATCAAAGCCCCCTTACATGCTATAAATACCACATTTTCAGGATATGTTAAGTAGAGCAGTGGGAATAAGGGGACATTTTTTTTCAAAAAAGACCTATTGGTTTTTGAGAAAATCGATTTTAAAATTTCAAATGAAAAAAGTATTTGTGATTAAAAACCGCTAAATTTCAGTGTACAATGTAGCCACTGATCACCTTTATAATGTATGCAAATTTGGTGATTGTAGCATATATGGGGACTTTGCTATTAATGTTAAAGGGTAATCACGGCCATGATCACGGATTTTACAGGCCATCACAGATAAAATCCGAGTCAAATTCGTAAATCAGTTTCAAATCCGGATCACAATCACGGCTTATCTGGATTTTGGGACTGCCGTGGCCGGATTTATTTGAATCCGTGATTGGGGGTATCCGAGCAACACTAGGCAGTCATAAAGGGTTAACATCAAATCCCAGCCTTTCTGGTAGAAGCAAGTGGTTTAGGCGAGCGCCAACACTGGACGCCACTATTGTACTAGTGCTAGAGTATGCGTCCCAAAGGGAATTTGGGCTTCCAGCGATCACCGGCCCCTGTATAACATCTGCGTCGGAGTTGCTATGACGTGAAGGGGCCAGCAGGGTGAGCTGTCATTCAGGTCTGTACTACCTGATGATAAACAGGATCCCATCAGATGTTACTCCAGGTTAGCAACATGCAATGTAATGGGACTCGCTAGTGTCTTTCCCTTCTTAAATCTTTTTTTATCCCAATAAGAACATATAAATGGTGCACTCAACCTCTTGGGGACCACAGACTTACACCCCCCTAGTGACCAGGCCATTTTTTACAATTCAGCACTCTGCAGCTTTAACTGTTTGCTGCAGGGCCATACAACTTAGCACCCAAATGAATCTTGCCTCCTTTTCTTGCCACCAACAGAGCTTTCTGTTGTTGGCATCTAATTGCTGCTGTGATTTTTTTTTTATTGTTATTATTATTATTATTTTTATTTTTTTTAATAAAAACTGCAATTTTTTTCCCCTCCCTCCCCCCGAGATCCAACACTAGCATCACCACTCATTGTCATCAGCCTATGAGAGGGATAAGGTTGTAAGCCTCTCCTGGGGACAGCTAAGTGACAGAGCTGTCCCCGCATAGCGCTGCAATAAAAATATTGTTATTTTTTTCTTACAGCCTGCCAGCCGCGCTGTTCCATTTGTCTAGTTAGATCATTATTTGGACTGTGACTGCGGCGGGGAGCGGAGGATCGTAGAGGATGGCGTGGGACAGGAAAGCTGCAGGGGGCCGGTAGAAGCCCCGGGTAAGTGTCCGTTTGTTTTTTTTTAAATACCTTACAGAACCGCTTTAAAAACAAACAAATGTAAACTCTCTGTAGCTAAGAGATAAAGAACTTGGTGCATAACATGTATACGCTACACACGTGCCCCCTGTGATACAGAAGTGCTCAGTGGTGTAACTACAATTCATTCAGCTAAACCTTGTTGGGGCCCCTCCCTCAATGTTCCCTTCCCTCCCCTTTGTACCCCTTACGACCTTGGGGCCGATCTCACAAGGGTCATACAACAAGTGTGGCCATCATGATCTACACACCCATAACATGTGTAGCCACAAAACACCTGATCTGAACACCTGCATCAAAGCAAGGGAGGGTTAGTGGATGGGGGCCCCACAGCTCTGGGGCCCACTGTAATCTCAGGGGCTGCTCCCCTCTAGTCACGCCACTAGGAGTGCTGCTCTCGCCTTTGTGTGGATAGTGAAGGTAGCAGTAGCAGTAACAGAACTAATGTTAATGAGAAGTAAGGGACATGAGATGATAAATAAGTCTCCTTGGACGACTCTCAGCCATGACTGCAGCTCAGGCATTTTATAGGCTTTTTATCAATCGTGTTCTGTTCTTTGTATCCTTTCCACATAAAACATGTTGTTTTAATTATGCAGTCAGGTTAGATGGGATTAACCCCACTTTTCTGCCAGGATTTATGTATCTGTATGGGGACGGTATGTGACTCCACCGCTGTTCAGAGGGACTCGATTGCTTTTCAGACTCTCCTGAGCAGTGGTGTAGCTAAGGAACTGTGGGCCCCGGTGCAAGTTTTACAATGGGGCCCCCAAGCACTCTATACATAACAATTGATACGGCGCACCAAAACCTGCCAATGGCAACTACAGTGTCGGAGGTGCAAGAAGGGGATGGGGAACAGCTTGTTAATGATTACCACTGTTCAAAGCATCTATAGAAGTGATTATTATGAGCACAGGACCAATAGAAAGCTAATACTGTAGTTGAGGGAAGGCCCCTCTGGCCCAAGGGCCCCGATGCAGTGGCAACCTCTGCACCCCCTATTGCTACGCCCCTGCCATACAGACCAGGAAAGTTACCTAATTAAAAAATCATCCCTATCTTGGTGTTCCGGCTGTGATATGGTGCTTTCTGACATTTACTCAAGATAGAAAACATACGTGACACCGCATACCCAGCCGGGATTCTTTCTAAGCACCTGCTATCAGATGTGAAGTGTTTGTTACCCTAATTTGGGTCATATCAGAACATAGTGATGATTACTGACAGCTTAGCAACTTATGTTTTGAGGTGTTCTGTCACATCGAGCATCCTAAGGTAATTACGTTTCCATAAATCAGGTATAGACTGGATTTATTAGAAAAAAACCTTTCCAGTGTGAATGCTGCACGTGACTACTATCACACAACGACTAGTTTACTAAAGAGAAACCGTAATTAAGAATTGAACTTCATCCCAATCAGTAGCTGATACCCCCTTTTCCTTGCGAAATCTATTCCTTTTCACAAACAGATCATCAGGGGGCTCTGTATGGCTGATATTGTGGTGAGACCCCTCGCACAGTGTGATGTCAGGATCATGGTGGTCCTGACAGTTTCCTGTCTGTGAACCTTATTGCATTGTGGGAAATAACTGTTTACAGCTGTTTCCAACTGCCAAAAAAGCAAGCAGCATCTCCTTCCACTGACATCACCTGCCAGCAGTAAAAATGTCACCATGTGATAAATGTGAGAATGTAAATCAGAGAGAGGAAAGCTTTTACAATGGGCAAACACTGACTAAATCATTTATACATAATTATTGTAAATATGAAGCACATTTTTATTACATTATTTTCACTGGAGTTCCTCTTTAAGCTTTCAGGAACCCTCAGTATGTTATCATATGTAATCTGTTGGGACGCCAAGTACAGCTCCCTTGGGTAGTGACTCTCCTCTGTCATGTGTTGCTCTCTATTTGCATCTTCCTATTCCATATGCAGTAGCTCCTCCCCCATGTCTAGCCACCCTTTTGGGTCACAGCCACCCAAGGCCTGGGC
The DNA here is from genome assembly GCF_040937935.1 of Hyperolius riggenbachi. Lineage (NCBI taxonomy): Eukaryota > Metazoa > Chordata > Amphibia > Anura > Hyperoliidae > Hyperolius > Hyperolius riggenbachi. The sequence continues at coordinate 399,474,673 of NC_090650.1, read as the reverse complement.
CTTTGCGGTCTACACAGGGTTACAGGAAAATGGACTGCATAGGACAGTCTTTGTGACCAGATGCACTGCTGCCCCCCCTCACACACACACACACAGAGCCGGGACAAGGTCCTCCAGCACCCAAGGCTGAGACACCAAAGTGCGCCCCTCCATCCCTGCCACCCCAGCCGTCACACACTGATTGCTTTTATACTAAGAGGCACCACAGGGCCCACAACCTCCCCAACACCTTAATATCTAGTTATCTGGCTTGCAGTCACTGCCATGTATCCCCTTTTCTTATTTCTTTCTGCTTTAAACACAATTAGAAATGACAGCTGAATGAATTCTGCGCCCCCTCCTACACAGTGCCCTGAGGCTGGAGCCTCTCCAGCCTATGCCTCGGCCCGGCCCTGCACACACACACACACACACACACACACACACACACACACACACACACACACACACACACACACACACACACACACACACACACACTAGCAGGTTTTCTACTTTATAATTATTGGCCAGGCCTCCCGATTCAAAGCAGGAAAAAAAATGCACAGGAGCCCTTTAGGAAAAAACGACGCCGCCATAGTTACTTATTATAAAGGCTGCAAATGGTGGCAAAGAAAGGAATTTTGGGTGCACAGCGGTGGCCGCACGTTGACCATCTTTGCTGCTCTTATAATGTCCACGATATGCAGCAATCAAGGTAAAATTCAGCACCTGGAGGCTCTTGATTAGCGATAGTGATTTGAAATATCGACACTGTGGCTTGTGGAAATGCAAATACAGTCATGGCATTGCATTTCCATTTTTATTTTCGCAAGCCCCGGCGCCTGGGATTATTTCAAATCACTACCGCTACTCAGGGGCTTCCAGGCACCGAAATTTACCTTTTACAGCTTTGTGGTAGAGGGGGGGGGGGGGGGAGAAAAGCTTTAGGAGGGGTTTAGGGTTAGACATCACCAGGTGGCTCTTAGGGCTAGGCATCACCAGGGAGAATACCCTGGTGTGGCCCATGTAGAATTCCCAGACTGTATATATTCTGTGGCTCAAGATTAGCAATTGAAGTTCCATGAGATCTGCAGCAATGAGTTCTATGAGATCTGCAGCCATACCAGTTGTCAGTTCCATGAGATCTGCAGCCATATCAGTTGTCGGTTCCATGAGATCTGCAGCAATATTAGTTGTCAGTTCCATGAGATCTGCAGCCTTATCAGTTGTCAGTTCCATGTGATCTGCAGCCATACCAGTTGTCAGTTCCATGAGATCTGCAGCCATATCAGTTGTCAGTTCCATGAGATCTGCAGCCATATCAGTTGTCAGTTCCATGAGATCTGCAGCCATGCCAGTTGTCAGTTCCATGAGATCTGCAGCCATATCAGTTGTCAGTTCCATGAGATCTGCAGCCATATCAGTTGTCAGTTCCATGAGATCTGCAGCCTTATCAGTTGTCAGTTCCATGTGATCTGCAGCCATATCAGTTGTCAGTTCCATGAGATCTGCAGCCTTATCAGTTGTCAGTTCCATGAGATCTGCAGCCTTATCAGTTGTCAGTTCCATGAGATCTGCAGCAATATTAGTTGTCAGTTCCATGAGATCTGCAGCCATATCAGTTGTCAGTTCCATGAGATCTGCAGCCTTATCAGTTGTCAGTTCCATGTGATCTGCAGCCATATCAGTTGTCAGTTCCATGAGATCTGCAGCCTTATCGGTTGTCAGTTCCATGAGATCTGCAGCCTTATCAGTTGTCAGTTCCATGTGATCTGCAGCCATATCATTTGTCAGTTCCATGAGATCTGCAGCCATACCATTTGTGAGTTCCATGAGATCTGCAGCCATGCCAGTTGTCAGTTCCATGAGATCTGCAGCCATATCAGTTGTCAGTTCCATGAGATCTGCAGCCGTATCAGTTGTCAGTTCCATGTGATCTGCAGCCCTATCAGTTGTCAGTTCCATGTGATCTGCAGCCGTATCAGTTGTCAGTTCCATGAGATCCGCAGCCATATCAGTTGTCAGTTCCATGAGATCTGCAGCCGTATCAGTTGTCAGTTCCATGTGATCTGCAGCCCTATCAGTTGTCAGTTCCATGTGATCTGCAGCCGTATCAGTTGTCAGTTCCATGAGATCTGCAGCCATATCAGTTGTCAGTTCCATGTGATCTGCAGCCATATCAGTTGTCAGTTCCCTGAGATCTGCAGCCATATCAGTTGTCAGTTCCATGTGATCCGCAGCCATATCAGTTGTCAGTTCCATGTGATCTGCAGCCCTATCAGTTGTCAGTTCCATGTGATCTGCAGCCGTATCAGTTGTCAGTTCCATGAGATCTGCAGCCATATCAGTTGTCAGTTCCATGTGATCTGCAGCCATATCAGTTGTCAGTTCCCTGAGATCTGCAGCCATATCAGTTGTCAGTTCCATGTGATCCGCAGCCATATCAGTTGTCAGTTTCATGAGATCTGCAGCCATATCAGTTGTCAGTTCCATGTGATCTGCAGCCTTATCAGCTGTCAGTTCCATGTGATCTGCAGCCGTATCAGTTGTCAGTTCCATGAGATCTGCAGCCATATCAGTTGTCAGTTCCATGTGATCTGCAGCCATATCAGTTGTCAGTTCCATGTGATCTGCAGTTCCACCAATAATGCGATCACTCAGTATATTTCTAGTATAAAGCAGCTGAACTTTTCAATAGCATTATTAGCGAGACATCATTTGGGGAATACGATTAGGATTGGCCCAGTGGTAACATCATTTATAGATGTGAGAGTGCAATAACTGTTCCTAATCTGACAGTCGTACTGATGAGCTGCCACCATACAAACGACAGGTTCTCTTTTGTCAGCGATACATCTTACCAGGTTATGAGTTTGACTCAGATCCAGATAGCAGCCTCTGAAAGGGTCCTTCTGCCATATTTCCATGTGTTTTCCATTCCGCTGTCACTTTGTGTGTGTCAGCTTATGCTGTGTCTGGCAGCCGCCGCTCCCTTGTCAATATAAGCTGCTGACTTCACTGTTCTTTAATATACCAAATAATAAACTTACCAAGAAGTCACTCCTGCCGATTGCGAATCTCACTATTTTGCTCTTTCCAAATGTTCCCCTCTCTACTTCTTCCCCTCCCTTTTCTACTGATGGAAGTCTATCTGGCCCTGAACATAAGATGCAAATGATGATGATCTATTCTAGAAAAGGTAATGATTTCTCAGGGGAAAGGGGGTATCAGCTACTGAGTGGAATGGAGTGGAGTGGAAAGTTCAATGCTTGGTTAAAGTTCCTTTTTAAGTTGGTTAATGTTAGGCGTAGGGATAAGGCATAGCTCCCAACTGTCCCTCTTTCTGAGGGACAGTCCCTCTTTGGGAGCCCTGTCCCTCTGTCCCTCTTTCTTCCTCATTTGTCCCTTTTTCAGGACTTTGTTCTCTCTATGTAAATATATATATTTCTCTACTAAAAAATGTTTGACTCTAAACTTTATTCCCATCCTTTAAATTGATATATTACTAATTTTAAAATGTTAATGTGAAGGAAAATGACCCAGGATAGAAAGGACCAGTGTGATTTGAATTATAAAACAACATATTTTTCTTATGAAATCTTTATGGCCTGCGTGACTATGGGTTGTACCAGGGGCGTGGTCAGGGTTGTGGCAGGGCGTGGCTTAAGTGTCCCTCTTTCTCATCTCAAAATGTTAGGCGTATGGATAAGGGTTAGTGTTAGAGGATACGGTAGGTTGTGGTTAGAAGGACATGAATGGGAAAAATTGAAAAAATAAAATCCGCTGCTAAACAAATAACTAAGATTGTTGTTAATCTTCCAAGGGGCCGCGCTCAGCTACGGGGGACCACAAAGTAATGAGGGAAGCCTTTATAGGTTCCTGAGGCTTTGCTCTCTTAAAGAGAATCTGTACTCTAAAATTCTTACAATGAAAAGCATACCATTCTATTCATTATGTTCTCCTGGGCCCCTCTGTGCTGTTTCTGCCACTCCCTGCTGCAATCTTGGCTTGTAAATTGCCAGTTTTAGGCAGTGTTTACAAACAAAAAACATAGCTGCTAACCAGCATGTGATAGGCTGAGAGAAGCTCAGTCTGTTACTCATACAGAGCCTGGAGGGGGGGGGGGGCGTGGAGAGGGTGTGCATACTTTCTATCCTATCACAGCAGAGCAGCACATTCCTGCCTATTTGCCACTGTGCAACTAGGAAAGGCTGCAGTAAGACAGACCACATTAGAACAGGTATAGGAACTTATAGGATAGAAGAAATAAGGCTCAAAATGTTGTTACAGAGGTATCAGGTACACTTTAAATTGATGATGATGAGTATAGCATTGCATAGTATGTAGCTAGAATCTCCACCTCTTCTAGAAACTGAATACTTCTTGATGTGGCTCCAACATTCTCCAAAGAGAATATCTCCTTCCAGGCATAAGAGTCGAGTTAAGTGATTTTCTGTTTTGGTTAGGAATGTACATAATTGTTTATATATATAAAAATACAGAGCATACAAGAAAATAAACCGAATTCCCGATGCCGATTCTGCTGCCGGTATAAAGTGATTTATCTGCGCTGAAGATGAATGGTGGAGGTCTCCCGCCTCCGCACATAATGATGATGGGGCTTCCATCGCTCCCATACTGATCTGATTTGCGCTGAAGAGGAAAATGAGTTTTTGGAGCCACTGATACTTTTTCTTGGTGTAATTATTTATTTTATTGCCTTTCTTTTTTTGCGAGTGAAATGAGGACAAACTCCGCCAGATATCCATCAGCTGTCCCCCACCATCAACAGTTCCTGAGACCCGTGAAAGTCAAAACGACTCTGCAAATAAATACAATTTCTGTAGGTTGATTGTTGGGAAAGCCGACCTGCGGAGCAGACGGGTGGATAGAGAGTGATTGGAGCAGATGGGGGATTTCGCTGGAATTTAAGGGCGGAAAAGACACAAAAATTGACTAATATCTGTACACTTGAGGCCCCTTTCACACAGACGTTTTCATTGCGGTGTGTTACCTTTTTTAACCACAGGGGGACGCTAGGGCAATGAAAGTCTAGGGGGCCTTTCCCACTAGATGTGAAACGCCGGAAGCATTTGTGCGTTGTCGGCAACATGCGCAGCGACGTGTAGTGAACCGGAAGTTATGTTAGTCTATGGCGAAGCAGCTTTTTTAAAATTGTTTTTCACTTCGGCGTTGCGGCGCGCATGCGTGGAAGTGTATTTTTTCATTACAATTCTGTGCACTCCGTATTTCCACCACAGGAAGTGAGCGTTAGAGAGTCTCACTTCCTGTTTGACTGTCAGCCAGAAGGGGGATTACCGTGTATTAATGCAGAAATCCCCGAAGGCTATTTTTTAGCGTTGTGGTGAGATCATCCGATCGCACCGCTAACGCCGGTTTACAGTGTGAAACCGGCCTGAATCAGCATTCACTGAAGAAATTTTGTTCATATCAATATAGATAGAATTTTTCTTTAAAAATCCTCAGCATACATAAAGGGGCACTCTTATTTGCACCATTGGCCTCAATTCACTAAGCTTATCTCCTGTCTTTAATAACTCTTCTAGAGTTGTTACCATGGTGATAAGGCATGTAGTATTCGGGAAACATTTTACCTCAGGCAAACCTAATGTTAACTCTTCTGTCTTTAAGTTAACTCTTCAATCCTTAAAGGGAACCTTAACTGGCGGGGAAAAATAAATTCACTTACCTGGGGGCTTTCCCAAGCCTCCTGCAGCCGTCCTGTGCCCGCGCCGGTCCTTCAGTGCCCTCCGGTCTCCCTCCGCTGCTAAGTTTCGTTTTCGGACGACCGGAGGGCACCGAAGGACCGGCGCGGGAACAGGACAGCTGCAGGAGGCTTGGGAAAGCCCCCAGGTAAGTGAATTTATTTTTCCCCGCCAGTTGAGGTTCCCTTTAAAATAACTCCAGAGTTAAAGACAGGCTGTTCATTAACTGCATGTGAAAATAACTACAGAGGAGGTAAATTAACTACAGAGGAGGTAAATTAACTACAGATGAGGTAAATTAACTACAGAAGAGGTAACATAAGGAATGAAGAGATAAGATAACTCTCACTATGTGGAGGTAAGTTTTCTCTTGCCTTATTATCTCCAGCATGATCTTAGTGAATTGAGGCCATTGTTTGATTGTCTCGCTGCTTTTTTTATCAGTGGCTTTGGAGGGAGGGAGGTAAGCGTAGTGCCAGTGCCTGCAATGCACAGCCTGATGTGTCTCTCCTCTCCAGTAAGGCTTTGCACACACACATCGGGGAAACACAACCATGAACTTAAAGAGAAACCGCAACTAATACCCCCTTTTCCATGAGAAATCTTTACCTTTTTACAAACAGATCATCAGGTTGGTCTGTATGGCTGATATTGTGGTGAAACCCCTCCCATATTGCGATGGCAGGACCATGGATCTGACATCACACTGTGGGAGCCTTGTTGCAATATGGAAAATAACAGCTGTTTACAAATGCCAAAAAAGCAAGCAGCATCTCTTTCCACTGACATCACCTGCCAGCAATAAAAAGTAGTGAGAAACCTCTTAATGATCCAGAGGCTTCAGATTTCTTTCTTGATCCTGATTATTGCAGGCTGGGACCCTCTGTTTTGTGCCTGTTCTCTCATCTGTGTATGAGTGTGGCCAGGGGTATAGCAATAGGTAGAGTAACCATACGTCCCGCTTTACCTGGGACGCGTCCCGCCTTCGGGGTCCGCTGTCACAGGCTGCATGAGGTCCCAGGAAACGTCCCGCTTTTAGCTGCGGTACGTCCCAGCCTCGGGACTCTGGCCACCGTACTGAATGAACTGGCCTCAATGTCTGATGGACGCTGCGCCAGTTCATAGCCTGCAGCCCCACTCCAGCCTGCATAGTCTCCGGCAGGCAGAGCAGGGCTACGGGAAGATGGCTGCCGAAGCCCTGTATTGGAGACTATTTGTGTCTCCAGTACAGGGCTTCAGGCGCCATCTTGCCGTAGCCCTGCTATTACATTCCAACACGGGAGACTGCAGGAGGAGCAAGATGGTCTGGGGAGCTGCGCGCCAGAGAGCAGACTTCTGTCAGGTGAGTAAATTGTTTTTTTTCCAGGTGAAATGTGGCCCACAATGCGTTTATTTTGTGCTGAACTGCTGCCTCCATTGCGTTTATTTTGTGCTGAACTGCTGCCCCCATTGCGTTTATTTTGTGCTGAACTGTTGCCCCATTGCGTTTATTTTGTGCTGAACTGTTGCTCCCATTGCGTTTATTTTGTGCTGAACTGTTGCCCCCATTGCGTTTATTTTGTGCTGAACTGTTGCCCCATTGCGTTTATTTTGTGCTGAACTGTTGCCCCCATTGCGTTTATTTTGTGCTGAACTTTTGCGCTAATTGCGTTTATTTTGTGCTGAACTGTAGCCCCCATTGCGTTTATTTTGTGCTGGACTGTTGCCCCCATTGCATTTATTTTGTGCTGACATGTTGCCCATTACATTTATGTTGTGCTGAACTGTTGCCCCCATTGCGTTTATTTTCTGGTGTCTGGGGTAACTGTTGCTGCATTTATTATTTAATGGTCATAGTATGTTTGCTGCTTTGGGGTTATTACGGTATACTATTAAATAGCATCACACAGTTTCTGCACACCCATGATGCGAAACCTCGTTTGTCCACATCATGGCATAAACACTGCTTTCTTATGCCTCGCTGTTACATCATTATGTTAGCTCTGCCCATACAATGTCATGGCCACACCCATTTTTTGGCCCGCCCGCTCGACCAGCCATAGGCTCTGTGTTACACAGATACGCCCCTGGCTTCCCTCTACTGAGGTAAGAATCCAACTTTGACCTTTGTTGTCCTTACAGGGCTCTTTAAACTCCCTGAACCTGGCATCATCAAACAAATTCAAAGAAAAATACCACAAGGCTTACAGTATATTAGTGCACTCACTCTGCAGACACTCTACTTTACTTATCTGTCCCACCCTTTCTGGCTCCAGCCATGTGTCAGGATACCCTCCCAGATGCAATTCAGCCCCCTGAGCCTTTGGGGAATTAATCTTTCCTCTTGGTTACAAAAAATACCATCAAAGAAACTACTCATGTTTAAATAGTGCAGTTGCACCACCACTCAGGGCTGGTTCACACTTGGCAATTCTTCAGCGCTTTGCTGATCGCCGGCGATTAGCAAAGCGCTGCAACTAATGTATCCCTATGGATACATTCACACTACAGCGTGAACAATCGCAAACGCACTGCATGCAGCGTTTTTCGGGGGTGATTGTGCTGTGATTCTCGTTCTATTGAACAGGAATCACAAGCGCAGATCACACTGAATTGCGAGATTTTGCTTGCAAATCGCAATTGCAGAGCCAAACACGATCATGGACAAGAGGAGCTCCAAGTGCCGAGTGTGAACCAGCCCTTATAAAGGACCTAAACTCAGGGGCACCTGGTCCACCAGACCAACCACGCAGGCGCCTGGGGCGATGTGCGGGGGTAGAGGGGTATGGTGCTGTCGCGTGAAGGGGGGACTGTGCCCACCCCCCGCCAGATTGAGGGACCCCCCATGGTGAACTGGCTTGCGGCGTCCACGCCAGTTCACTCACCGCAGCTCACAGCTCACCTCAGCCTGCAGGAGTCTTCCGGCAGGCAGAGTGGGGCTACGGGAAGATGGCATTTAAAGCCCTGTGCTGGAGACTATAGGTGTCTCCAGTACAGGGCTTTGGGCGCCATCTTCCCGTAGCCCGGCTCTCTGCCTGTCAGTGCAGCGGGAGTTTCACAGCCGGAGCTGGAGGACATGCGCTCTGGGAAAGGAGGCTTCTGCAGGTGAGTAAATGCTTTTTTTACAAGTGCACATTATTTTCTGGTGAAACGCTGCCCACATTACGATTATTTTCTAGCGAAACATTGCTGCCTTACGATTAGTTTCTAGTGAAACATTGCTGCATTATGATTATTTTCGGGTGAAACATTGCTGCCTTACGATTATTTTCTGGTGAAACATTGCTGCATTACGATTATTTTCTGGTGAAACATTGCTGCCTTACTTACGATTATTTTCTGGTGAAACATTGCTGCATTACAATTATTTTCTGGTGAAACATTGCTGCAATATGATTATTTTCTGGTGAAATGCTGCCCCATTACGATTATGTATAGTGAAACATTGCCACGTTATGATTATTTTATGGTGAAACTTGGGGGGGGGGGGGAGGGGGGTTCGCCCTAGGTTTTCTCGTCCCCTGGAGTGACAAAATGGCGCCCCTGCCTAAACTCCTCCACAAGAGAGAAGGAAAAACACGTTGAAAACCCTAGCTGCGCCACTGCTGTGCATTATAGGGATGGAGACAGCAAACAGTAGGCAGGTGGTGAGCAAGTAGACTGGGTAGCTGACGGAACCATACAGACTTCCTAGGAAAGGAATTATCCCTAAAGTTAAAGGAAACGCGAGGTGAAAATAAACTGGAGGTAATGAGAAAAACAATTGTATCTATCCTCCTACTCCTAAAAATGACTTTTTTAGAATCCCACGGTTTCAGTCTCTATGTATCAGCTGAAAAAGCCAAATAGCCGAAATATAGGAACTATTGACCTTGTTTTTGTATCTATCCCCTGCACTCAGATGCTATTCTCTGCCAAAAAAGAAAAACTCTTTTTTTGGCAGAGAATAGCATCTGAGTGCAGGGGATAGATACAAAAACAAGGTCAATAGTTCCTATATTTCGGCTGTAAATCCTTATTAGTGACAGTTACGCCATAGTCTGACTTGGTCCCATCTGGAAGAAAACTGTCGGTCACTTGCATACCTGATGTTTAACTCTTTCAGGCAAAAAAAAGAAAGAAAAGGAATAGAGCCTAGTCATCAGTATGCTTGGCGCTGTACATACAGATGTCTAGTTCCTGATGTCACATGTCACCTTGGGTATACTTTAATAAGGCACTGTTTACCCTGCTGCATATCAGCTTGCCAACCTGACACATGTAGCATGCACCAGACTGTTTTAGTCTACTTTTATTTAGAAATGGTATATATGGCCCCTGTAGTGGGAAGCAGTTCCCAGCATTCCCAAGTGCCCTCATTAGAACTCACCTAAAGTTTATTTGGAGAAGACCCTTCCCCAAATTGTATCTGGAACAATGGAGGAATGCTGCATCTGAGAAACATCCAGCAGACTTTCATTCTTTATTCCCTGCCAATAGACTTCATCTAGTGGACTTACACTCACCGATCGGTTCTCAGAGGAGTTCAGAGATGGACACGAGGGCACTGGAGAAGTCCTTCAACACATGGAGGCCAACAATTTAGGGATTGTTTAATTAAATCTTTGGCAGCACCAAGAATACAAAGCATATTTATGATTCTTTGTAGAAATATTCACAATAGAAACTGATTAAAAAGGCTTTCCAAAGCCAAGTTTACAAAGAAAGCCACCAGAGACTTTGAATTGTTTCTGATCTGCAAGTCTCCTAACACAACACTGCTCAATCACTCCGAGATGGAGGTAATGATTGAAGGGTGGCTCTGGTCTTTTTAATGCTGTTAGAAATGCATGTGAAATAGAACAGTGTGACGTGCATAATCTTACGGACGTGTATTTGTGAGATGGGACATTTTCCTGCCTTACAATGACTGAGTGAGCTCATTGTCCTGTCCTGCACTCTTCAGCCCATGAGTTTCTTGGCAATGGCACAGCAGGCAACCAGATACTAAACACATCAGTTTTCCTAATTGCTTGGTGACTACCGTGGCTGATCATGATTAGTGTTGTTGATCATGTTTGGGTTCATTTCCAATTTGTTCTGAACACCGAAGATTTAGATTCACAAGTGGTAAAAACCTGTGATGTTCATGGTGGCCAATTTTACAATTGAAGCCAATTACAATTTGTCTTGTTTTGTAGGACTCACAAGACAAGACACAGAACATTTATATCACGCTTTTCTCTTGGAGGACTCAAAGCCCCAGAGCTTCAGCCACTAGGGCCCGCTCTATAGGCAGTAGCTGTGTTAGGGAGTTCTGCCAAGGTCTTACTGAATAGGTGCTGAGATTCAAACCCTGGTCTCCCAGCTCAGAGGCAGAGCTATAACCAGTACACTATCCAGCCACCACCTATCTACACACTACCTACACACTACCAACGCAGTAGCAAAGCCTCGTGCCTACTCACAGCAGTTAATTGGCAGCTGAATTTTATAGGCTTAGGAGCTATAATGAGGGGGGTACTACATGGGAAGGGTGCTATAATAATGCTAACATGTGTCTAGTTCTTGTCTTCTGTTGGACTCAAAAGTACTTGAGAGCTTCAGCCATTGAAAAAATGCTCAGTAGGCCACCCTGTAGTCTTAGGCAGGTACTAGCTTCAGCCAGGATTCAAACCCTGGTCTCCTGTGTCAGAGGCAGCGCCCTTAACCAGTACTGCGAGTGGCACCATATAGCAAAAGTCCTAAAAGCACCATATAGGGGGAGAACTATGAGGTGTTCTATATGATAAGGACACTTGAGGGTAGAAGCATTATAGTAAGGAGCTATAAAGAGAGCACTATAATGAGGGATACTGTATGGGTATGGCACCAAAATAAGGGGCACTATGTGGTGCCATTTTGAATGTTAACATGCTGTAAGTGACCTGAGGTGGTGTGTTTACTGTTGGGAATACACGATGCATTTCTGCCGCTCGGTTCTCTGCTCGATCCCCCACTCAATTCTCTTATCTTCTGCTCATTTTTCTAATCTTTTTCCATTCATTTCTATCAGAAATCGAGCAGCAAAATGATCGAACGTGAGATCGGACATGTAGGAAATTATCTATCGAACCATCTATCTGCTGCAAAAACACATTGGGCTTGATTCACAAAGCGGTGCTAACTGTTAGCACGCCTGTGAAAACCCCCTTAGCACATCTAAACTAGCTTTTCACGCGCAAAACTTTATGCGCGTAAAACTTTACGCACGTGGGAAAAAGATTTAAGCCTTCAGATCGACTATACTGATATGTGTGATATCTGGGATAATATCCCTAAAATATCAATAAACGCGGACCTGGTTGAGGTAAACTATAAACTTTTATTCAGATGGTATCAAGTCCCACAGAGAGTGGCTAAGTACAATAAGAGGTGCTCGGGTGATTGCTTTAGAGGATGTAAAATGGTAGGATCTTTTGCCCACATATGGTGGAATTGTGTAAAAGTACGTAGAATGTGGATTAGGGTATGCACCTGGGCATCATCCTTGATTAATGCTCCAGCTCCACGGAATCCGCTCCATGTCTTGCTGGGCTGCCTGTACCCACATTTAACTCCTGCGCAAAATGCTCTTCTTAATTATATCCTCACGGTCACTAAAATTAAAATAGCGGCAGCATGGAACACCCGATCTCTGAATTTTGAAGCTATCAAAAACAGACTTGGTAATATACTATTCTTTGAGAAACTGAGGGCCCGTATGAACGATAATATGAAAAAGTTCTATAAAATCTGTGATCCTTTAATGAATTACTTATTAAGCCCTGAACAAATTACAATGGCACGCAACCAATGATATCCCTTAGGTTGCCTTCTATGAACACCTCTATACTATACAAAGAAGATTAGTTTGTGCGACCCTCGCTTCTGGATTCTCTTGTCTCTTCCTTCAACCTTCTTCTTCTATATCTTCCTCCACTTACTTCTTTCCTTTTCTCTCTTGATTTCTTATACTCTCCCAATTCTACTCTCACTCAAAGTGGATATAGTGATGGTCTGCGAACACAACGGATGTGCCAATTTATTTTTGTTGAAAGTCTTTAAGTTGCAACTTACCAAGCACCCCCCATACTTTAAGAGCCTTTTCATTGCACTTAGTACTCTGCCAAGCGTAAGTTTGGCTTCTCATGGTTAATAAGCAGGCCTGACCTTACTGGAGGACAGGCCCTTTGCCCAAAAGTACTAAATGCATCAGTAAAGGTGGTCTCCACCCGGCCCAATGTGGTTAATGAAGGATGGCAGACTTCCTCTTTGTTATTTTTCTGGAGCTCTTCCTGTTACATGTCCAGCGTCTTAAACTACGGACATGGACTTATATTTGAGTGCTGGGAATTAACAATATAACTAACAAGATTTTCGATATTTCTTCATTGTTTGTAAATTTTAGATGGTATGTTATCTTACTACAATGTACGATTGATATCAGAATGGTCTATTCAGAGCCAAGCTCAGACCTTTCAATGCCGATGTGTTTGCACTTGATTGTAGCTAATATTTTGTTGTACAACTGTTTTCTTTTACCACAAAACTCTTAATAAAAATCTATTGAAACAAAACTTGGCGCTCCGCGCGAAGTGCCCATTAAAGGGACTCCGAGCAGTGCAGAAACTATGGAAAGATGCATATCATTTTAAAGCTCTCTTTCTCCTCTTTCCAATGATATATAAACCGCCTTTTAGTTTTCGCTATTTTCGCGATTGAAATTGCGGCCGCGGCAATTTCAATCGCGAAAATAGCGAAAACTAAATAGCGTAGGGCGGCGGTTTATATATCATTGGAAAGAGGAGAAAGAGAGCTTTAAAATGATATGCATCTTTTCATAGTTTCTGCACTGCTCGGAGTCCCTTTAAAGCCTATGGGACTTAGCGCGCGCATAGAACTTTGCACGCGTAAAACTTTGCGCACAAAACTTTGTGCGCGATCTGATTGAGATTGCTAACCTACTTAGCACCCTGGTTAGCGCGCCTAAAGACTTTAGACGTGCTAAGTAGGTTAGCACTGCTTTGTGAATCAAGCCCATTGTGTATTCCCAGCATTACACCAAGTGACGGTTACACAAAGTGATGGAATGGACTCACCCTCCTAAGTATCTCCAGCATGATCTTAGTGAATTCAGGCCATTGGCCTCCATTCACTAAGATCATGCTGGAGATAATAAGGCAAGAGAAAACTTACCGCCACACACTGATGGTATTTTCAGTGTTAATTCACTAAAGAAGCTTGCCTTATTAAGGTGCAGAGATAAGTTTTCACAGTGAGAAAGTTATCTTATCATTTCTGTCCTTAACTATTTAAGTACCCCTTAAGGACCAGAGACCACTAGTACAAGAGACGGCGGAATAGTGACAAATACCAATGAATCGCCGCACATACCCGCCGCAATCACCATCACCGGCCCCAGCACTTCAGGGAACCTGGGCCACCCACACTGACGGCAGAGTTCCTGTGAGCCAGTCAGGAGCCGCTTTCATTGGCTTCTGACCCTGCCTATCAATGTAAGTCAATGGGACCTGCTTATGTTGATAGACAGGGTCAGGAGCCAATGAAATCGGCTCCTGACCCGCTCACAAGGCTCTGCCGTTATAAACAGGGCCGGATTTGTACTCTTTACCGCCCTAGGCCACTGTCACCAGCCGCCCCTTTTCAGTATAGGTAGCGAGATGACCCCTCCCCCCTAGTATAGGTAGCCTGATGACCCCCCCCCCCCCCCGTGGTATAGGTAGTCAGATGACTCCTCCCCCATTTCCCTCCAGTATAAGTAGCCAAATGACCCCACTCCTTCCCTCTAGTATATGTAGCCAGATGACTCCTCCCCCCTTTCCCTCCCATATAGGTAGCCAGATGACTCCCTTAATCCCTCTTTTCGCTACCCCCCCCCACCTTTCAGTACCCCCCTCACCTTCACACTGCAGCAGTCATCAGTGTCACTCATTTCTCCGCTCTTCTCTAGTGCAGAAGCTTCCTCTTCCTTTCTGTCTCCAATGCTGCCCAAGTCCATAGCCACCGGCCACAATGCAAATGTGCACAGATAGCAAGGTGGCTGCTGCACAGGCGGCTAGCAGCACAGTACCACGGTCAGGTCACCTGATCTACCTGCATTGCAGCATTTACAAGCTTGCAAATGCTGCACCAGTTTAGCCTGCTGCTTTGGTGCCCTTCCTCCTCCTGTGGTGCCCTAGGCCATGGCCTAAATCCGGCCCTGGTTATAAAGACGGCAGAGTGAGTGAGTTGCGGCGGGGAGACATCGGCGAGATCGCCGGGAGTGATGAAAGCAGCGAGAACGCGCAACGTCGGTGGATTGAAATCTATGCCCTGGCAGCCAGGTAGGCATCAAAACAGGACTTAGATCTTAATCATTAAAGGGAACCTAAACTGAGAAGGATAAGTATATCTCCTTTTAAAATAATACCAGTTGCCTGACTTTCTCCTGCTGATCCTGTGTCTCTAATACTTTTAGCCACAGCCCCTGAACAAGCATGCAGATCAGGTGCTCTGACTGAAGCCAGACTGGATTAGCTGCATGCTTGTTTCAGGTGTGTGATTCAGCCACTACTGCAACCAAAGAGATCAGCAGAACTGCCAGGCAACTGGTATTGTTTAAAAAGAAACATCCATATCCCTCTCAGTTAACGTTCCCTTTAAGGTCCTTAAGTAGTTAAGTTACCTCCTCTGTAGTTATTTTACGTGCAGTTAATTAACACCCTGTCTTTAACTGTAGAATTCTGTAGTTATTTTAAGGATTGAAATGATAACTTTAGAGACCTCTCCTTAACCTAAAGACAGAGTTATGCTGGGATTACACGGTACGTTTTTTTGTAAGAATCGTTCCGATAGATGCCTTCGATGATAACATTCTGACATGTCCAATGTTCTGCTCGATTCATTTCCGCTCAATTTCTTATAGAAGTCAATGGAAAAAAGATAAGAAAAACGAGTGGAAGATAAGATAATCGAACAGAAAATCGAATGGCTAATAGATTGCGCGCCGAATCTAACGCAAAAAAACCTACTGTGTAATCCCAGCATTACGTTTACTACATGTCTTATCACCATGGTGATAACACTAGAAACAGCTCAGAAACATTATTTAAGACAAGAGATAAGCTTAGTGAATTGAAGCCAATTGTCTTAACGTGCATGAATAAATAAGCTTCCATTACACTTGGTTTGTACTTCTAAGAAGGTAAGACATACACTTCTCACCTACACTCCAGCATGTAGTTATTTTTATTCATCAAGGGCGCCTCCACCAGTTATTTTTCAGTATGTTCTTCAGCAAGGTCACATCTAGAGTCCTACGACAATCCATGGGTTATATTATATGCAACGCGTTATACAGCCAGGGCCAGGTTCTCTCATGAAGCAACATGAAACATTTGCATCAAATGCAGAGATTACAGGGGCAGCAGGTCTGTACTGTGTGTTTACACTAACAGCATCCAGTCAGAGTAGGAGGAGAAGCGAGAGGAGAGCGAGGTGAAGAGGTCATCATTAGGGAAAAAGCAGCTTGTTATGCAGTGTGAGGCAGTGGCGTAGCTAAGGAACTCTGGGCCCGATGCAAGTTTTACAATGGGGCCCCCCAAGCCCTCTATACATAGCAATTAATACGGTGCACCAAAACCTTCCAATGGCAACAACAGTGTCAGAGGTGTAAGAAGGGGATGGGGAACAGTTTGTTAATAGTGTTGTCCGGATCATGAACGATTCGGATCTTTGATCCGAATCTATTTTATGAGTCGATCATCCGAATCATCAAAATGAGTGATTCGGATCGCAAAAGGGGCGGGGCCAGGAGCGACACGCCCCCTATCAGCGGGCAGCGGGGTCCTGGAAGCAGAGCAGAGATGGATCGCTCTGTTGGAAGGGAGGCAGCCTTGCAGGGAGACAGGTAGATGAGAGAGAGAGGACATGGGTGCCACTGCCAGATATGTGTAGAGCACACATACTGGCTGCAATGTGCTGCCCATTATAGGCTGTCTGTTCCGTAGTGCTGCACAGTGAACACATTGGAAGCTTTTGGCTCAGCACAGCTCAGTAACTTTGCAGACAGTGTGATTGAAAGGCAATATAATCCTCCTGCACTCAGCACTAAACAGCTGCACTTATCTTCTGGGAATGCTTTCTTTCACTGTGCGACCTTTTCTTTCAAAGTGTACAGATGCACATGTAGGTGAAATATATGTAAAGCATATGACTTCAGCATGTGGGTATTACGTGCAAACATTTCTGCTCTCTGCTCGTCCCTCCTCCCTTCTCTGTCCACTCCCTGCCCTCTGTCCATCTTCTCCCCTTCTCTGTGTGTCCACTCCCTCCCCTTCTCCTGTCCACAGACCTGTCCTGCTGTTCATTTCACCCCCGAATGCTTCCGGTAGTAAAATGATCCGAGATTCGGATCAAAGATCCGGATCTCTTCAATGATCCGATTCGAATCATCCGGATCATTGAAAAGATCCGAACTTCCCATCTCTATTTGTTAATGAATACCACTACTCAAAGTATCTATAGAAATGATTATTATGAGCACAGGACCAATAGAGAGCTAATACTGTAGTTGAGGGAGGGCCCTTCGGGGCCCCTCTGGCCCAAGGGCCCCAATGCGGTCGCTACCTCTGCACCCCCTATTGCTACGCCCCTGGTGTGAGGAATCTGACAGTGAGTGAGGAGGGGGGAGGCAGGAGAGCAGCAGTGTTTCATTTTACTTGCACAGCAGAAGGGAGGAGGTGGCACTGCTGTCCTGACTGCCGAGAAATGGAGGACGGCTGACTGGCTGAGGATGAGCAGTTTGTTTGTCACAGACACACAGCCAGCCAGTGTGTTATTGTGTTGAGCTGCAGCATGTCATGTGAGAACATTAAATGAAACAGAGTGAATTGTCGGGTGATGTGCGATTATTCCAAATCGGGGGAAGCGCATCCTCACAAGTTTGCCTGAGGCAGCAAAAAGTCTAGAACCGGCCCCGTATACAGCTCTGTACAGACGATGTAGAGTCAGTCACATGACATCATAAACTGTTCCTCAGGGGGACTTCCAAACTAATGTCCTCATGCAGTATGTGCAGGTGTTCAGCCTAAACAATGGCTTATTGTCCATAGCCGGCCAGGCCACCACTCTGTCTCCCATATCTACCCTGTCTGGCCCTGAGATCAGTTTCTCCATATTCCTCATGCTTTACTGTGTCAGTTTATCACTACAGCTTAATCTGGATGATCTCTGTAAATACAACTGGCTTCCAGATTCCCAAAATGGGATAATCCTCTGATTTTACAATAAGCCATTTCATATTGACTCAGTGAGTCCTGCGCTGTGCATTTCCTCTCACATTCCAGACAGATCCCTATTCTCTGCAAATTTTCATCAGTGTTTATGCACTCTGCCTATTCCACATATACAGCACTGTTAGCTTCATGCGGACACCTGGGGGGGGGGGGGGGGGGGGGGGGGGCAGTGAGCAAACAACAGGAGCAGGGGGAGAAGGATACTGGAGAGTCCTGTCTACAGTCTGATGACTAATGTTACCATAGTTACAAGGAATAGAAATCTATTTTTTGTGATAGTAACAGAACATAGCTCCCAACTGTCCCTCTTTTGGAGTGACAGTCCCTCTTTGGGGATCCATGTCCCACTGTCCCTCTTTCTTCCTCATTTGTCCTTCTTCCGGTATTCATATACAGAGATATGTCAATTTATGTATTTTTCTACTGAAAAATGTGTTTAATTGACTCTAAACTTTATCTTCAGCCTTTAAATTGATATATTTTCTTATTTTCAAATGTTAATATAAAGGAAAAAGAACCAGGATAGAAAGGACCAGTGTGGCTTGAATTATAAAACAAAATATTTTTCTTATGAAATTCTTATAGTATGAGTGATTAGGGGTGTGTCAGGGGTGTGGTTAGAGGTGTGACAGGTGTGTGGGAGGTATGGATTAAAGCGGACATGTTTCTCTTAACACACCTCTTCCATTTTTTCCTGAGATGAGAAAGAGGGGTACTTAAAGGAATACTGTAGGGGGGTCGGGGGAAAATGAGCTGAACTTACCCGGGGCTTCTAATGGTCCCCCGCAGACATCCTGTGCCCATGCAGCCACTCACCGATGCTCCGGCCCCGCCTCCGGTTCACTTCTGGAATTTCAGACTTTAAAGTCTGAAAACCACTGTGCCTGCATTGCCGTGTCCTTGCTCCTGCTGATGTCACCAGGAGCGTACTGCGCAGGCACAGACCATACTGGGCCTGCGCAGTATGCTCCTGGTGACATCAGCGGGAGCGACGTCACGGCAACGCAGGCGCGGTGATTTTCAGACTTTACAGTCTGAAATTCCAGAAGTGAACCAGAGGCGGGCCGGAGCATTGGTGAGTGGCTGCGCGGGCACAGGATGTCTGCGGGGGACCATTAGAAGCCCCGGGTAAGTTCAACTCATTTTCCCCCGACCCCCCTACAGTATCCCTTTAAAGGAGTAATCAGGCAAGAAAATTTCCCCCCGCTCTACTTACCCAGTGCTTCCTCCAGCCCCTTGCAACTGACCCACGCCGCTGTTCCGCTCTCAGCCTCTGGCCCGGGGTCCCACCGATGCAGAGGGCGCCCTCGAGGTCGTCTCTACTGCGCCTGCGCCGCTGTCAATCAAGCCCACATTGTCTGCGGGGTACTGCGCAGGCGCATAACTACTGTGCCTGCGCAGTACACCACGGACAACGTGGACTTGATTGACAGCAGCACTCGCGCAGGCGCAGTAGAGGAGGTCGGCCTCTGCACCAGTGGGGACCCTGGGCCGGCGACAGAGTGGAGATGCGGCTTGGGACATGTCAGCTGCAAGGGGCTGGAGGAAGCCCCGGGTAAGTAGAGTGGGTGGGGTTTTTTTTATTGCCTGATGACTCTAAGCAAAGAAAACCCCAAAACATCATATACATTATATACACATGCCTCTGCCACCTGTCCAGTCACACCCCCACCATATCTCCAGATGCATATCATAGCTCCAGTCACACCTCCACCACAACCAGTCACATGCCCACCACACGGCTCAACACAGCCTCACCACAGATTATAACACCTCCAGCCAGCACCCCACCTTACCTGCTATCATCCACAGATCCAGTCACAATATCACCATCAATATTTTCAGATGTACCCCTGCCACAACTTCAGTCACAACTCTAATATTGCTCCAGTCACATTCTACCACACCCCACCACACCTCCTATCATGTAGAGATCCAGTCACATCCCCTTCCAGTCATTGCTCCACCCCACCTCTAGTCTTAATACCTCATTGTTATGTTCAATAGTAATGAAGGCAGGATAACTGAAGCTAGATTTATTTACAGGATTGATCAACTCTCTACGTAAGTAGCCTCTTCTATCCATGTCCCTAACAAGGCAGAAAACAGGCACCAGTTATCCACAACAGTCTAGATAATCTTATACAGTTGTGTAGTGTCACCCATAGGACAGATGTATGAACACCACACTTGAGTCTATGCCTTCCCCACACCTTTAAGCAATTCTCACCTTTCTGCGCTCGTCCTATTCATTTGGCCATAACTTTACCACTGCTTATCACACCTGAATGATCTACATCTTGTTTTTTTTACCACAATTTAGGCTTTTGGGATGATACTTGTTTTCAGTGGTTATTACCAGCACAGGCCCAATAGAGAGCTAATATTGTGGTTGAGGGAGGGCCCCTCTGGCCCAAGGGCCCCGGTGTGGTTGAGACCTCTGCAACCCCTATTGCTACACCACTGCTGTTAGGTTCCACCACTCTAGGAAACACATGCATGCACATGCACACATCATCCAAAGAATCGTATCGTTAATGGCCATGGCCAGTTGGCCACCTTAAAGGATACCCAAAGTGACATGTGACATTTTGAGATAGACATGTGTATGTATAGTGCCTAGCACACAAATAACTATGCTGTGTTCCTTTTTTTCTTTCTCTGTCTGAAATTCCAACTATAAAACATTTTCCTAGCAGAAAATAGAAGAGATAAAAATGGGAATTTCTTATCAGTGTGGGTCACACTGTAGTCACTTCCTGTCTGAGTCAGGACTGATTCAGCCACTTACATACCTTATATTTAACTCTTTCAGGCAGAGAAAGAAAAAAAAGGAACACAGCATAGTTATTTATTTGTGTGCTAAGCACTGTACATACTCAGGTCTATCTCATCATGTCACATGTCACTTCGGGTATCCTTTAAGGTGGCCAACTGGCCATGGTCATTAACGATACGATTCTTTGAATGATGGATTCTCCGATTCGACCGCAACATCAATTGTTTGGGCCCAGTAACAGAAGTAAAGCTGCTATATGATTCGTTCAGATTAATTAAATTGATTCATAAAATGGATCAGTCACAACAAGCTGGAACTCTAGTAATGATAAAATCAACTGGAATGCAAGTTGTACTTAGTTGCACCGATGGAGGATATTCCTGTATGGCTTGACAGGTTATGTCCCCAATTAGTCTCTATGCCCAAATATAGTGCCACGGCTCGGAGTCCGGCCCACAGTCTTTACCTATAGACAAGCCCCTGCGTGAACAGGACACTTTATTTGTCTCCTGACTACGGTTACCCTAAGGTCTTAACGTGCAAGGCTATATGTAGAGAGGACAATAGCCCGCCAGAACCCCACTGAGGCAAATATAACACAGTTCAATAGTTCATAAGTATCACACAGGACTAGTACCTTGATTTAGGAGGATGAGGCCCTCAGCGTCGATTGTCAGTAATGACAGATGGTTCAGGAAACAGGCAGTGGATGATCCAAACAGCACGTGAGAGAGGTCATGCAAGGTCAGCATGCAAGATTATCCAAGCAACAGGCAAGGGTCAGTCCAGGTATAAACAAGAGTGTCCAGTAAACAAGCAAGGGTTGGTCCAGGCAGCAGACAAGCGTATTCAGGAAACAAGCAGAGGTCGGTCCAGACAGCAGGCAAGAGTATCCAGGTAACAGGCAGAGGTCTGTCCAGGCAGCAGGCAAGAGTATCCAGGTATCAAGCAAGGGTTAGTAACAGCAGACAAGAATGGTCAAATACAAGCCAAGGTCCAATTCCAGTACTTCAGACAATGTGAGTGCGCACCCAGCAACTATCCACAGCTATGCCTATCACGGGCGATGACTGGGAGCACTCTGCAAATTTAAATACAACTTTCATCCAATCAGTGGCCGGACACACTTCGCACATCCAATCACACAGCGGTACACCTACCTAGGTGTCAGCTTACAACGCACTGTCAGCTGACCGCAGTCAGCGGACTAATGTTTACATCTGCGGAGGACGTGCTGGGAACGTGCCCTCCGCCTATCAGAATGTGTGGCCTGCGTTCCAGCTGCTGCGTCATCAGCGGGGAACCCGGAAGTGGCGGATTCCGCCTGGGTCTCAGTGAAAACATTGACATTAACAGGCAGGTCCCTTATAATTCCCTTCCAAAATGGTTTGCATGCAGACTATTCTCCTGTGTTCAGCATCATCCAGCCTTGTACTTGTTACAGCATCATCTGGTATTAACGTGACAAGTTCAGGGGGAATCTGTGTATGTATCCAGTGAGAGGACAGACGTATTCCCCTGTATCTCCTCATGCTGGACACATCAGATCTGCTGAGACGTTGCCAGGGATGAAGTATGGGTGAAGGTGTAGATGAGTGTTATGTCTGGCCTGGGACACAATACTGTACACAAGCCCTACAGTGTGTGAGTGATGACAGACGGGGCCCCACATTTCCCCCGCCAGCCTGTTATATTGATGGATGTGACGGGAAAGTGATTATATTACTCGCAGCAGCAGACTATTTACCTGAAGGATACAGCGATGGATTTGTGTGTATAACGCGGCCATAAACATGTCGTATAAACTGATGGTTAGTCTATGGCAGCACTAGCTACTGACAAACTACACAGATAAGAGCGGACTGAGCCCAATCCAAACGTAGAATGAGGGGGATCAACTGTCTACAGGCCTGTCAGAGCTGATAATAGGTGGATGTAATGCCTTTATATAGTCACAACTGAATACTCAAGTAGCTCACAGTAACCCAGAACCACTAGGAAACTATAGGGGACTAAAGGTGCCATACATGGTACAATTTTTCATTTTTTTTCGATTAGATAATTTAGTTTGATTATTCCGTTAGATCGAATATAAAGATTTTTCCAACATGTCTGATCAAATTTTTATAGAAGAAATGGGATAATCGTTCGTTTTGGAGCCTCTCTCGCCTCTGCCTCGGCCCGGCCCTGCTCCTGGGGGATACTAACCTCAGGAGGGAGAAGACTCTGGATCCTAAGGAGGTTTCCCTGGTCCTCCTCTGTCCCAGCGATCTAGCGCTGGAACTCTGAAACCACAGATGATAAGGATGTCAGATGTGGTGCAGGCTCAGTAGCACCTGCAATATTTACCTTCCTCGGCTCTAGCGTAGTCACAGTAGTGGCTTTTTGATCTCACTCAGGCAGAAATAGCTGAGCCGGCTGGATCGCAGTAGGTAAATATTTTCCTCTCCGTGTGTTGGCGCTTTATGAATACAATTAATAAACAAATAATAAATAAATAGATGACGTGGACAAGCGGGCACTCGCAGAAGAGCTGACCCCGCAGGTCGCCCTCTGCGGCCAGCCAGCGGGGACACCGAGGAGGACCAGAGCTGCGGTGAGGGACTGAGACCACTGCGGGGGGCTGGAAGCAGCTCCAGCTGAGTAAAAAATAGATGATATATTTTGTATCAGGAGTCCTTTAAAGCATAACTGTCAAGCATAAAATCACAAATCAATTCTTTATTTTTATCTGGTGAACAAGTAATAAGGATGCTAACCAGGCAATCCAAAAGGTAAAATCACTATTACTTTTCTTGTCCATAAAAAATCATTAACCAGGTTGTCTGGCTCTTATTTGGTACATCTGCCGCACAAAGGAAGTTGCAGGGCATGCTGGGTTTTCTTTTTTTCTTCTTTACTTTCCCCTCAGACTTAACTAACGCAGCCTGATTGATTTGAATCGCTTTCCCTCCTGTCTTCCCCTCCCACACCTCTGTTCCTCTCTGATTGGCCAATATTTCTCTTGCTGAGACAATGCAATTTCTAATGCAGAGCTGGGTGGGAGTGTCTGAAGACTGGGAGGGGGGCGGGCAATGATACAGAGACAGAGTAAGGGAGGAAATGATGTCAGGATTGGCTTCAAGATAGACTGAGTCAAGATGGAAAAATCTAATGAGGATTTTCTCTTTTTTTTACTATTGAAAAATCACTAAAAATCAAAATGTGGACAGTGCAATACATATGTTATGTAAGTAGAGCAAGTAATATCTACTTATATATTTGTTTTTTTTTCTGAGATAATTTGGCTGACAGCTCCTCTTTAAGGTGAAAACACCTGCGGGCTGAAATGGTTAAAGAAACACATTTCTTTGTTACAGCTGATACAAATCTTGCAATAAATCTGTAGTGTGTCTACTTCCTGCTTTAACAGTGGTTTGCAAAAGTATTCGGCCTCCTTGAAGCTTTCCACATTTTGTCATATTACTGCCACAAACATGAATCAATTTTATTGGCATTCAACGTGAAAGACCAATACAGAGTGGTGTGCCCGTGAGAAGTGAAATGAAAATCATACATGATTCCGAACATTTTTTACAAATAAATAACTGCAAAGTGGGGTGTGCGTAATTATTCAGCCCCCTTTGGTCTGAGTGCAGTCAGTTGCCCATAGGCATTGCCTGATGAGTGCTAATGACTAAAGAGTGCACTTGTGTGTAATCTAATGTCAGTACAAATACAGCTGCTCTGTGACGGCCTCAGAGGTTCTCTAAATTAAATCAGGCTTAGGCTACAAAAAGATTTCCAAAGAGTTGAACATCCCACGGAGCACTGTTCAAGCGATCATTCAGAAATGGAAGGAGTATGGCACAGCTGTAAACCTACTAAGACAAGGCAGTCCACCTAAACTCAGAGGCCGAACAAGGAGAGCACTGATCAGAAATGCAGTCAAGAGGCCCATGGTGACTCTGGACGAGCTGCAGAGATCTACAGCTCAGGTGGGGGAATCTGTCCATAGCACAACTATTAGTCGTTGCACTGCACAAAGTTGGCCTTTATGGAAGAGTGGCAAGAAAAAAGCCATTGTTAACAGAAAAGCATAAGAAGTCCCGTTTGCAGTTTGCCACAAGCCATGTGGGGGACACAGCAAACATGTGGAAGAAGGTACTCTGATCAGATGAGACCAAAATGGAACTTTTTGGCCAAAATGCAAAACGCTATGTATGGCGGAAAACACTGCACATCACTCTGAACACAGATCCATCTGAAAATGGCGCCTGCGAATAATGGCGCACAGTGTTGCTGCTAATCTGTTTGTCGCTTATCGCTATTTAACGTTAAAGCCTGATCGTTATTTCGCGTTAAAACACAGAACCCTCTCTGTACCTATCCCTAACCCCTAGACCCCCCTGGCGGTGCCTAACCCTAACCACTTCCCTGGTGGTGCCTAACCCTAAGACCCCCTGGTGGTGCCTAACCCTAAGACCCCCCTGGTGGTGCCTAACCCTAACCACCCCCCTGGTGGAGCCTAACCCTAACCCCCCCCCCCCCCCGTGGTGCGTAACCCTAAGACCCCCCTGGTGGTGCCTAACCCTAACCACCCCCCTGAAGGTGCCTAACCCTAAGACCTCCCTGGTGGTGCTTAACCCTAAATCTCCCATGGTGTTGCCTAACCCTAACCTTGACAGCGTTACATTAAATCCATTCACAGTTTTGCAGTTAAATAACTTCTGCAGTTTGGCTTATGTAGAGCGCTATTGATAAATAACGTTACTGTGCTCAATAATGTCTGCTAATTGGCATATGAACGGCGCTATTGATAAATAACGTTACTGTGTGCTGTTTTTCTTCTTTTTTCCCTGTACGCCATTATGATGCAGTACTAACGATAAATAGCGTTAAGCGTATCTTTTTAATGCGGCGCCATTTTTATGCATAGGCGCTGTGCGCCATTATTCACTGATCCGCTGAACACACCATCACCACTGTCAAATATGGTGGTGGCAGCATCATGCTCTGGGGGTCCTTCTCTTCAGCAGGGACAGGGAAGCTGGTCAAAGTTGATGGGAAGATGGATGGAGCCAAATACAGGGCAATCTTGGAAGAAAACCTCTTGGAGTCTGCAAAAGACTTGAGACTGGGGCGGAGGTTCACCTTCCAGCAGGACAACAACCCTAAACATAAAGCCATGTGTTATGGCCCGTACTCACGGGCTGCAAAACTCGCCTGTCGCCAGCACACGTGAGCGTGTGGGCGACAGGCCGGCGACAGCTTCTCGCCAGGTCCCTCCGCGTACACATGCGGAAGAGGGACCAGCGGCAAGGCGGAAGCTGTCGCTGACGTTCCTCCTCCCCCCGCCGGAAGCTCACCGGAAGGTCTGTGAACCTCAATGGAGGTTGCTGTCGCTAGTCCGCGTACTCACGCGGACTAGCGACAGTTGCGGCGGGGGGGCAGCGGCGACTGTCGCCATGCGATTGAAAGTTTCAATCGCATGGCGACATAGCGACGGGCGACAGTTCGGGGGCGCGCGCGCGTGCGACGGCCCATACTCACGGGCGACCTGTCGCCGCAACACGCGCGCGCCGCGTGTTGAGGCGACAAAAGTCCCTCGTGAGTATGGGCCATTAGAATGGCCCAGTCAAAGTCCAGATCTAAATCCAATCGAGAATCTGTGGCAAGATCTGAAAGCTGCTGTTCACAAACACTGTCCATCTAATCTGACTGAGCTGGAGCTGTTTTGCAAAGAAGAATGGGCAAGGATTTCTGTCTCTGGCAGCTGTTATTGCAGCAAAAGGTGGTTCTACAAAGTATTGACTCGGGGCTGAATAATTACGCACACACCACTTTTCAGTTATTTTTCTTTTTTTTTTTAATGTTTGGAATCATGGATGATTTTCGTTCCACTTCTCACGTGTACACCACTTTGTATTGGTATTTCATGTGGAATTCCAATAGAATTGATTCATATTTGTGGCAGTAATATGACAAAATGTGGAAAACTTCAAGGGGTCCAAAGACTTTTGCAAACCACTGTATAAAAACAGACATAGTGTTCACACCCTGTGTTTACAATTTAGCTGCTCTGCCAGGACTGCTGAAATTCCTGAGCTGACATAGCTGAGAGATCAAATTACAACTTGTGATTAGTCACAGATGGGGGGGATTAGACAAGCTAAACTCTCTAAATACATACATGGTGCATTTCTCTGTTTCCTTTCTGTCCTTGCAGAAGAGTTCAGGTCCACTTTAAAATAGGGTGATTCTTTTCACAAGAATCTGTCAGTAATTGATTAATTAATAATAATTTGTGAATGGCTACAATTATGCTTCCTTGCAAAAGCAGGATCACAGTATATTGTAAGGGGAAAGTCGCATCACGCGGAATACATGTGGTGCCATGCATTCAGTGAAGCATACAGTGCATAAAAAGTATGCTTTACTGCAACTGTTGATGTACACATTGCACAGTACTACCCCACTGCATGCAACACACCATGGCAACCGATTCCATCACACCGCACTGCTAACATGGCTGATGTGAACGTACAATTACATTTCTTTGTACAGTGCCACGGAATATGTTGGCGCTTTATAAATCAATAATAATAATAATAGTTGTATCGCGTTAGCAATGCAATTACACTGCCCCAATGTGAATGTAGCCTTACTTTTGTACAAACACTATAATTCAGTTTCTAATTAAATATTGCATAAATATAATTAAATATTGCATCAAAAAGAGGTTAGCGCCATTAATACATGATAAACTGTGTATTTAAAAAAGTTAGTTGCCTTGATATTGATCTTTTAATTAAGTGGTGCAGTTTGTTTTTACTAAAACAATCTGAGGGAGAAGTGAAGAACTGGTGAGTAGATTTTACAGTGATATGCTGGCGCCATCTTCTGGCTAAGCTGTGTTAGTGCAGGAAATAACCACCACAGGTTAGGGCTCTACAATATGAGAACAGGACATTTTCTGGTAACACATTCACATATCGATATCACTTAGGCCACCGGTGCCACTTCTAGTCCCAGGCCAGAAAACCTGTGGTCCCCTCCCCCCCTAATGTGGAATACAACTCTGACAAAACATTCAATAAAAATGTGTTTTCCTACTTTTTATTCCCCATACAGTTACTATATTTGCTTTTGTGCACAAGTTACCAATTACAAGTTCCCAAAGTACAGTTTTTTCTGCTCTGAAAGCTGCCATTGCGTTTTATTTATAGACTAGGTGACCTAAGCCCGTTTAAAAACGGGCTCTAGGTCTGTGTCGAATCCCCATCCCCTCTCCTCCACTTGTGGTGGGGGAGGGCTGTTAGGGTCAGGTGTCAGGGCAATGGGTACTGTGTGAGAATAGGTTTAAAGGACAACTGAAGTGAGAAGAATATAAAGGCTGTTATATTTATTTCCTTTCAAAAAAAATAAATACCAGCCTTGCTGATCTATTTGGCTGCAGCTGTGTCTGAATAACACCAGAAACATGCATGCAGCTAATCTTGTCAGACCTGACAAGAATGTCACATGTCAGAAACACCTGATCTGCATATGCTTGTTCAGGTACAGTGTGAACCTGCCAGGAGGTATAGAAGGTGCATAGTGGGAAGATAGTACACAGAAAAGAAGCTAAGGGAGCCCATTGAAAGAGCAGTGGCGTAGTAATAGGGGTTGCAGAGGTAGCGACCCCAGAGGGGCCCTCCCTCATCCACAGTATTAGCTCTCTATTGGTCGTGTGCTGATAATAATCACTTCTATAGATCCTTTGAATAGTGGTAATCATTAACAAACTGTTCCCCAACCCCTTCTTGCACCTCTGACACTGTGGTTGTCCTTGGCAGGTTTTTGTGCACAGTATTAATAGAGTGCTTGGAAGGACCCAATAAAAAACATGCACTGGGGCCCAGAGCTCTTTAGCTACACCACTGTCAAGTAGGTATATAAAATGCAGACCCATCCAGGTGATAGTTAAAAAGGAGAGAGGTAGGTAGTTTTGTAGTCAGTACACTGGGGTAACACTGAACCAGGTAGGTAAAATAGAGATATGTGGAAAGGAGGGAGGAGGCAGGTAGGTGGACAGGTAATGTTTTCAGGCAATGCACGCAGTAAGGGCACAGAGTGAACTATGTAGGAGGTGGTCATGGGGTAGATAGGAAATAAAGATAGATAGATAGGTGTGTTTGCACGAGTCAGTGAAAAATGGCGCCCAGCACCGTTAGATAAAAATGGCGCCCCATTCACTTACATTATCAAACGATATTTATCGTTTTAAATGGTTAAAAAATGGCGCCGACCTTTTGAACGAAATGTATCATTTTAAAACTTTTTTTTTTGTCCTGCCTGAACGATATTTATCTTTTTAACCCCTGCTTTGCTGCCGTTTGGAAAATATCTGCCCGCCGGCTTTAATGTTTAATAGCTGGGGTATAAAATCCCCTACTGAGCATTGAGTCTGGCTTTGCTATAATGCCTCAGCTATAATAATTCCTGAGCAGAGCCACAAGGGGGCAGACTTGGGCTTGAAAACACATCAGAGAAGACAGACTCAGCTATAAAGATTCCTGGACAAAGCCAGGCTGAATGCTCAGTCGGGGATTTTATCAGGGGTGATAAGAAGCAGTGGTGCTCAAATATAGAGTTGGGCCGAACCTCCGAT
The DNA here is from genome assembly GCF_040937935.1 of Hyperolius riggenbachi. NCBI lineage: Eukaryota > Metazoa > Chordata > Amphibia > Anura > Hyperoliidae > Hyperolius > Hyperolius riggenbachi. Next base: position 399,445,279 of record NC_090650.1, on the reverse strand, counting down.
TTTAGGTTCGCGAACCTGGTTCGCGAACTTCCGCGGAAGGTTTGGTTCGCGTTAAAGTTCGCGAACCGCAATAGACTTCAATGGGGATGCGAACTTTGAAAAAAAAAATAATTATGCTGGCCACAAAAGTGATGGAAAAGATGTTTCAAGGGGTCTAACACCTGGAGGGGGGCATGGCGGAGTGGGATACACGCCAAAAGTCCCCGGGAAAAATCTGGATTTGACGCAAAGCAGCGTTTTAAGGGCAGAAATCACATTGAATGCTAAATGACAGGCCTAAAGTGCTTTCAAACATCTTGCATGTGTATACATCAATCAGGTAGTGTAATTAAGGTACTGCTTCACACTGACACACCAAACTCACCGTGTAACGCAGCGCAAACAGCTGTTTGTGTAGTGACGGCCGTGCTGGACTGGTGCGCACCATGGCGAGAGTGCAGGTTTTGGTGGCTTTACAGCCCAGGTATGCAGTGGCAGGTTCACTGAACACAACAGGTATGCAGTGGCGGGTTCACTGAACAGGTATACAGTGGCGGGTCCACTGAACAGAACAGGTATGCAGTGGCGGGTTCACTAAACAGAACAGGTATACAGTGGCGGGTTCACTAAACAGAACAGGTATACAGTGGCGGGTTCACTAAACAGAACAGGTATACAGTGGCGGGTTCACTAAACAGAACAGGTATACAGTGGCGGGTTCACTAAACAGGTATGCAGTGGCAGGTTCACTGAACACAACAGGTATGCAGTGGCGGGTTCACTGAACAGGTATACAGTGGCGGGTCCACTGAACAGAACAGGTATGCAGTGGCGGGTTCACTAAACAGAACAGGTATACAGTGGCGGGTTCACAGAACAGGTATGCAGTGGCAGGTTCACTGAACACAACAGGTATGCAGTGGCGGGTTCACTGAACAGGTATACAGTGGCGGGTCCACTGAACAGAACAGGTATGCAGTGGCGGGTTCACTGAACAGGTATACAGTGGCGGGTCCACTGAACAGAACAGGTATGCAGTGGCGGGTTCACTGAACAGGTATGCAGTGGTGGGTTCACAGAACAGGTATGCAGTGGTGGGTTCACAGCACAGGTATGCAGTGGTGGGTTCAATGAACAGGTATACAGTGGCGGGTCCACTGAACAGAACAGGTATGCAGTGGCAGGTTCACTGAACAGGTATGCAGTGGTGGGTTCACAGCACAGGTATGCAGTGGTGGGTTCACAGCACAGGTATGCAGTGGTGGGTTCACAGCACAGGTATGCAGTGGTGGGTTCACAGCACAGGTATGCAGTGGTGGGTTCACAGCACAGGTATGCAGTGGTGGGTTCACAGAACAGGTATGCAGCCAGACAGGAACAAGTTAAGCCTAACTAATCTTTCCCTGAGAGACAGTCTGCAGCAGCTCGCCCTACTCTCACTAACGCAGGCAGCACACGAGTGACCGTAATGGCCGCCGCTGCCTGCCTTATATAAGGGGGGGTGGGGCTCCAGGGGCTAGTGTAGCCTAATTGGCTACACTGGGCCTGCTGACTGTGATGTAGAGGGTCAAAGTTGACCCTCCATGTGCATTATGGGGTGAACCGAACTTCCGCAAAGGTTCGCCTGCGGGACGCGAACGCGAACCACGGAAGTTCGCATGGAACCGTTCGCAGGCGAACCGTTCGGCCCAACTCTACTCAAATACCCCTTTTTAAAATTCGAGTTTGGTCGAATTCGAATAGTAAATTATTCGAGGTCAGTCGAATATTCGAGTCGAATAATTTTTACTATTCGATTCGACCTCGGACTTCGAGCTCACTATTCGAGTCGGTATTCGAGCTCATTATTCGAGCTGACTATTCGAATTGGCCTTAAATAGCTTCCAACACTTGTTTTGAGGGTGAATGATGCAAGAAACATCTTTTTTTCCAAGTAACAACAGCAAGTGATTATGTGGGGATGTTCCTTTAAAAAAAAAAGGTGGAAAGAGAAGTTGTGTCCAGAATTTTGTTTTTAGTACTGTATATACTTCTTCTTCTTATTATTATTATTTATCTTCTATATCTTCTTCTTCTTCTTCTATATCTTCTTCTATATCTTCTTCTTCTATATCTTCTTCTATATCTTCTTCTTCTTCTTCTATATTGTCTTCTTCTTCTTCATCTTCTTCTTCATCTTCTTCATCATCATCTTCTTCTTCTTCTTCTTCTTCATCTTCTTCTTCTTCATCTTCTTCATCTTCTTCTTCATCTTCTTCATCTTCTTCTTCATCATCTTCTTCATCTTCTTCTTCTTCATCTTCTTCTTCTTCTTCATCATCTTCTTCATCTTCTTCATCTTCTTCATCTTCTTCTTCTTCATCTTCTCCATCTTCTTCTTCTTCATCTTCTTCTTCTTGATCTTCTTCATCTTCTTCTTCATCTTCATCTTCTTCTTCTTCATCATCTTCTTCATCTTCTTCTTCTTCTTCATCTTCTTCATCTTCTCCATCTTCTTCTTCTTCATCTTCTTCTTCTTCTTCATCTTCTTCATCTTCTTCTTCTTCTTCTTCTTCTTCTTCTTCTTCTTCTTCTTCTTCTTCTTCTTCTTCTTCTTCTTCTTCTTCTTCTTCTTCTTCTTCTTCATCTTCTTCTTCATCTTCTTCTTCTTATCCTTCTTCTTCATCTTCTTCTTCTTCTTCTTCTCCTTCTTCTTCTTCTCCTTCTTTTTCTATATCGTCTTCTTCTTCTTCACTTATTTCTCTTTTCAATTTTTTTTTTAAAGAAATGCAGCTATTTTTGAGCGTAACAAATAGCTGGTGGCGCACGCATGTTGGAAGCGCCATTGTATGTGCTCCCTGGCAGTGGAAACACACAGACAGCAGGAGGTAAATTCAGCAGCAGGAGGAGGAGGATGAGTGTGTGGCAGCAGGCTGTCAATGAGGCAGGCAGCGTGACATAATAGCCCTGGTACCTAGCGGTGATACCAGGGCTGTAAATAAACACAGCAGGCAGGAGGTCCCAGACAGCCCACATCGTGTCCAATACACAACTGGGACAACACAGTTTTCAACCCGGGCACCTCTGAAAAATTAAACCTTTTTTTTTTTTTATGTTTTTTTGGTTTTGTTTGTAAAACAAATTACACAGATATATAGCTATTTTTTTGACGTAATAGCTGGTGGCAGAGTGGCAGCAGAATGTAATTCTGTGTACCCTGGCAGTGGGAAACACAGACAGGCAGCAGCAGCAGCAGGAGGAATGGAGGAGTAGTGTGAGTGTGGCAGCAGGCAGGCAGCGTGACATAATAGCCCTGGTACCTAGCGGGTGATACCAGGGCTGTAAATAAACACAACAGGAGGTCCCAGACAGCGGTCGTGCAGCCCACATCGTGTCCAATACACAACTGGGACAACACAGTTTTCAACCCGGGCACCTCTGAAAAATTAAACCTTTTTTTTTTATGGTTTTTTGGTTTTGTTTGTAAAACAAATTACACAGATATATAGCTATTTTTTGACGTAATAGCTGGTGGCAGAGTGGCAGCAGAATTTAATTCTGTGTACCCTGGCAGTGGGAAACACAGACCGACAGCAGCAGCAGCAGGAGGAATGGAGGAGTAATGTGAGCAGCTATTGTTTGACGTAATAGCTGGTGGCAGAGTGGCAGCAGAATGTAATTCTGTGTACCCTGGCAGTGGGAAACACAGACAGCAGCAGCAGCAGGAGGAATGGAGGAGTAGTGTGAGTGTGGCAGCAGGCAGGCAGCGTGACATAATAGCCCTGGTACCTAGCGGGTGATACCAGGGCTGTAAATAAACACAACAGGAGGTCCCAGACAGCGGTCGTGCAGCCCACATCGTGTCCAATACACAACTGGGACAACACAGTTTTCAACCCGGGCACCTCAGAAAAATTAAACCTTTTTTTTTTTTATGGTTTTGTAGTTTTGGTTTTACAACCAATTACACAGATATAGATATTTTTTTGACGTAATAGCTGGTGGCAGAGTGGCAGCAGAATGTAAATCTGTGTACCCTGGCAGTGGGAAACACAGACAGACAGCAGAAGGGCAGTACACAGCAGCCCACTGTAGTTGTAAAATGTGTGGCTGCAGGCGACGTAATAGTTAAAGTGAACCAGGCTGGCTTAGTGAGCAGGAGCCAGGAGGTGGTAAAGGGTGGTAAGGCACATTAACAATGGTTCTAAGTTCCAGCAGCCAGTTCATGTCCCCCTCTCGCCGACAACAGGGGCCAGGAACTCGCCTTCCACCCACGCCTGGTTCATCTTGAGAAACGTCAGTCTGTCCACAGACTTGTGAGACAGACGTGAGCGTTTCTCGGTGACCACGCCACCAGCTGCACTGAAGCAGCGCTCGGACAGCACGCTGGAAGGGGGGCAGGACAGCACTTCCAGGGCGTACTGCGCCAGCTCGCTCCAGATCTCCAGGCGCTTGACCCAATACTCCATGGGATCAACAGGGGCATCGCTGTCAAGCCCGCTGTAGGACCCCATGTAGTCAGCCACCATGCGGGTCAGGCGCTGGCTGTGACCGGAGGAGGATGCTGCTGCATGCACCTCCTCTCTAGTCACTGCTGCCGGAGCCTCTACAGTCCTGTAGAGCTCGTGGCTGAGAGACAGCAGGTCTGTGGGGCGCTTGCTGCTGGATGCAGGCACCTTCTGCTGCCTCTGTGCTGGCTGCTGGACAGTGGGGGTGGAAGGCTGGGGGAAGGCTTCCTCCAAGTGCTCAACAAGGGCCTGCTGCAAGCTCCTTATTTGTTGCGCTGGGTCTCCTCCTGCAGGCGGCAGGAACTGGCTCAACTTCCCCTTGAGGCGTGGGTCCAACATCATGCTGATCCAGATGTCCTCCCTCTGCTTCATCTGGATCACCCTGGGGTCCTTGCGCAGGCACGCCAGCATGTGCGCTGCCATTGGGAAGAGGCGGGCCACGTGTGCTGGCACATCGATGGCAGTGCTGTCCTCATCCTCCTCCTCTGCCTCGTCAGCCTCATCCTCTCTCCACCCCCGCACCAACTCAGCTGCGCTGTGCTGCTCCCCCTCATCAGCAGCAAGGTCAGGGACCTCCACCAAGTCCTCCTCCTCCTCCCCCTCAGAGGTGGACTGTGCAGCTGCTTGCCGCTCCTGCTGGTCCAAGGCTGCCGCTCCCTGTTCCAGCAAAGCATCGAGGGCCCTGTTCAGCAGACAAACCAGGGGCACCCACTCGCAGACCATAGCATGGTCCCTGCTCACCATGTTAGTGGCCTGCAGAAAGGGAGCCAGCACTAAGCACACCTGCTGCATGTGCCTCCAGTCATCATCGGGGACGATGGACGGGATGTTGCTGGTCTTGTCCCTTCTCTGAGCGGCGGAAACAGTGGCCAGGGCAAGGTACTGGTTGACAGCGTGCTTCTGTTCAACCAGACGCTCCAACATCGCCAGGGTGGAGTTCCAGCGAGTCGGAACGTCAAGGATCAGCCGATGGCGTGGCAGCTCCAGCTCCTTTTGCACGTCTTCCAGGCTCGCACAGGCTGCAGCCGAGCGCCGGAAGTGACGCACAACGTTCCTTGCCGTTTCCAGCAGTTCGCCCATAGGTGCGCAAGAACTTCTGCACCACCAGGTTCAGCACGTGGGCAAGACAGGGGATGTGGGTCAGGTTTCCCCTGTCGATTGCGGCAACCAGATTGGCCCCATTGTCGGCCACCACCTCTCCGACTCTGAGGCCTCTGGGGGTCAGCCAAATCCTCTCCTGCTCCTGGAGTTTGGCCAACACATGGGTTGCCGTCAGCTTGGTCTTCCCAAGGCTGACCAAGTGCAGCAGCGCTTGGCAGTGGCGGGCCTTCACGCTGCTGCTGAGGCGGGGGGTTTGGCCAGGTGTGCCGGAGGATGGCAGAGGATCGGAGGAACCTGCTGCAGTTCCCCCGACCCTGCGGGGTGGCACCACCCACTGTGTTGCTGCTGCTGCTGTGCCCGCTGCTGCTCTCCCATCCTCACCCCCTTCCACCAAGCTGACCCAGTGGACAGTGAAGGACAGGTAGCGGCCTGTCCCGAAGCGGCTGCTCCAGGAGTCCATGGTGACGTGGACCCTTTCACCAACCGCGTGCTCCAGCCCTCGCTCCACATTGGCCATCACAAAGTGGTGCAGTGCAGGAATGGCCTTGCGGGCGAAGAAGTGTCTGCTGGGGAGCTGCCAGTCTGGGGCTGCGCAAGCAAGCAGCGCACGAATGTCGCTCCCCTCCTGCACGAGCATGTACGGCAGGAGTTGGGAGCACATGGCCCGTGCCAGCAAGCCGTTCAGCTGCCGCACGCGACGGCTGCTGGGAGGCAGAGCCCTAACCACCCCCTGGAAGGACTCGCTCAAAAGGCTCTGGCGTGGCCTTTTGCTGGCACGGGAATCAGCAGACACAGCAGAGGAGGCCACTGAGGACTGGCTGCCAGAACAGGCCTCAGTGTCGGCGGCAGGAGTTGCAGAGGGGGGAGGAGCAGTGCGTTTCCGCACTCCTGCTGGTGCTGCTGGAGGAGCAGGAGGGCGGGTGGCTGCTGTTGCTATTGCTGCTGCTGCTGAAGGCTGTGCAGTGATGGGTGTGGTGCCACTGCCAGCACCAGATGCCTTCAGCCTCTGGAACTCCTCATGCTGGTGGAAATGTTTCGCAGCAAGGTGGTTGATGAGCGAGCTGGTGCTGAACTTTAAGGGGTCTGCACCTCTGCTCAACTTCCGCTGACAGTGGTTGCAAGTGGCGTACTTGCTGTACACTGTGGGCATGGTGAAAAAGCGCCAGATTGGTGACAAAAACAACCCCCTACGGCATGGAACCGCTGCTGCCTGTCTCCCTGTGGTGGTTGGGGGGGAAGGGGGGGGGCTTGGGTGCGGCTGGTGGTGGTACTGGCAGATGCTGCTGCTGCTGCTGCTGAGCCTGAGACACCAGCAGGCTGGGGGACCTGCCTACTGCTGCCAATGCTTGCAATGATGCGCCTCCTTGCAAGGCCCACAAGCGCATCCTCCTCCTCCTCCTCCTCAGAGCTGCTGATGACGACATCCCCTGGAGCTGGTGGCACCCAGTCTCTGTCTGTCACCGTGTCATCATCATCCTCCCCCTCCTGAAACATGTCCTGCTGGGATGATGACCCCCCAAACTCCTCTCCTGATGCATGGATGGGCTGCTTGACTGTCGCCACAGTCTTGCTGTCCAATCCCTCATCCCCCAAAGTGCCCATCAGCATCTCCTCCTCAAGATCGCCAACAACAGCAGACAATTTACTCATGATGCCTGGGGTCAAAAGACTGCTGAATGACAGGTCGGCGAGTGACGGTGAACTGGCCTCCTCCCCAGGCCCTGCTGGGCGGCTGCTGCGAACAGGGGTGGTGGTGGTGGTGGTGAGGGTGGAGGCCTCGGATGCAGAGCTGAAGGCGGGCTGCTCATCCTCCGTCATCAGTTGCACCACAGTGTCTGCATCCTTTTCCTCAATGGGACGTTTCCGACCCGGCTGGAGGAAAATCGGAGCAGGTGCTACACGCTGCTGCTGCTGTGTCTCTGCAGCGTGAGTTGCAGATGCTCCTGCTGGGCGGCGCCCAAGGCGTCCACGGCCAGTGGCTATAGGAGGAATGTTAGCCACTGACGCTGCTGCTGCGGAACTGTGCATGGTGGCGCGGCCGCCATGCACAGGAGCTAGTAGCCTATGAACAGTGACAGTGAGTGTCCTAGTACAGTTACAGTATATAACTATTCAGAAGGAAATAGAGTGTGTGTACACTACAGTACACAGACAGTGAGTGCACGCACACGCAGGAGCTAGTAGCCTATGAACAGTGACAGTGAGTGTCCTAGTACAGTTACAGTATATAACTATTCAGAAGGGAATAGAGTGTGTGTACACTACAGTACACAGACAGTGAGTGCACGCACACGCAGGAGCTAGTAGCCTATGAACAGTGACAGTGAGTGTCCTAGTACAGTTACAGTATATAACTATTCAGAAGGAAATAGAGTGTGTGTACACTACAGTACACAGACAGTGAGTGCACGCACACGCAGGAGCTAGTAGCCTATGAACAGTGACAGTGAGTGTCCTAGTACAGTTACAGTATATAACTATTCAGAAGGAAATAGAGTGTGTGTACACTACAGTACACAGACTGGTTCCCTTTATGAGAGAACCGACTCTGGGAGGGGCAAAGATTAAGCTATATAGGAAGTGCGAGTAGGTTGATTGGTAGGTATGTTTGCACAGAGGAGGTGGTGATGGTGGTTCTGGTAATGGACACATATGCCCGGGGGCATAACTAGAAATCACTGGGGCCCCCCTGCAAAACTTTGGATGGGGCCCCCTCCCTCCTCGATTTCTGCACAGGTAAACTGAAAACCAATGTCAATCAATTCTCTAGTGCAGTGGTCCCCAACCTTTTCCGGCCTGGGGACCACTTTCTGGCCAAATCTTTCTCCAGGGAACGGCGGGGGGGGGGGGGGGGGGGGGTGTTTGCACGACCTAGTGGACAGTGTTGTGCGCAGCGGGTTATGGAAGGGAGGGGGGCTGGGGTGCGGCTGCATAGCTAGCATAGTTGTCCCAGTATAGGGAGTTTGGTTGCCCCAGTATGGCTAGTATAGTTACCTCAGTATAGCTAGTATAGTGCCCCAGTATAGCTAGTGTAGTGCCCCAGTATAGCTAGAATGATGACCAGTATAGCTAGTATAGTCCCAGTATGGATAGGTAGTGCCCCAGTATAGTGCCCAGTATGGGTAGGTAGTGCCCCAGTATAGTCAGTAAAGTGCCTAGTATAGCTAGTATTGTGCCCAGTATAGGTAGGTAGTGCCCAGTATAGCTAGTATAGTGCCCAGATAGCTAGTATAGTGCCCAGTATAGTGCCCAGTATAGCTAGCATAGTGCCCAGTATGGTGCCCAGTATAGCTAGTATAGTGCCCACTCCCAGTATAGCTAGCATAGTGCCCACTATAGGTAGGTAGTGCCCAGTATAGGTAGGTAGTGCCCAGTATAGTGCCCAGTATAGGTAGGTAGTGTCCCAGTATAGTGCCCAGTATAGCTAGTATAGTGCCCAGTATAGCTTCCTAGTATGGGTAGGTAGTGCCCCTCCCCCCTTCGCTCCTGTTACCTTATCATGAGCGGGCGGCTGCTTGTCCGATTAGATTCCCCCGTAGCCGCTCTCCTCAGTGGTATCTCCTATTACAGCAGCGCGCTCGGCGGCTGCTGTGATGAGCAGGAAGCGGTACAGCGGCTTCCTGTAGCGGCGCTATGCATCGCCGTTACCATGGGAACCGCTGTACCGCTTCCTGCTCATCATAGCAGCCGCCGAGCGGGCTGCTGTAATAGGAGATGCCACTGAGGAGAGCGGCTATGGGGGAATGTAATCGGACAAGCGGCCGCCTGCTCATGATAAGGTAACATGGGGAGGAGCGAGAGGCCAGACCTGCCGCGGCCCGGTGGTTGGGGACCCCTGCCGTACAGCACACCAGGCAACATCTCGCGGCACACTAGTGTGCCGCGAAACAGCGGTTGAAAAACACTGCTCTAGTGCACACTTGAATGTGTTTTCCCCATGCAGATAAAAACACACACCAGTGAAGCACTGCATGCATTTTCTCTATCAATTACACTAGCTCCTGTGCTCACACATACAGACACACATGGTGTGCAGAATACCCATACAGAAAACTGACAGACGAGTGTGCTCAAAGCCTCAGCTTATTACACTCACTCTGTCCATCTCTGATAGAGCAGAACTGGCTCTGCAGACTTCTCCAGCATCACTACAGTACACATCACTTGGGGAGGAGTAGAGAGGTTGGGGGATAGGGCATTGTACACAAGATCCTGCTAAACACTGAATAGGGACTGTCAACAAATCTTTGTCTACAAAACTTTGTATGATTCTTATCAGTGGCTGAGCAGATGCAGTCATTAGAGCAATTGTGCAGAGAGCATAAAGCTTTTTATCTCTGTACTGCTAGTTGTCAATCTTTTAGGACAGGGTAATGAAACTTCTCCTCCCATGGGGCCCACTGCAGCTTCTGGGCCCCCCTGCAGCTGCATCCCTTGCAGGGTCTATTGTTACACCCCTGCATATGCAGGGTGCCCTCATCCATTATTGAGCAATAGTTTCCCTTTATGGCTGTATGATTTATCTTACGTTTGAGGGCTACTGCTAATACAGCGTGTATACAGTAACACTGCAGACATTCCTCTCCTATGTATTTTGCTTTCTGTCTGAGACTATTAGGAAAATACCCTGCTCGGGTCACACTAACAAAATGTTTGTCTTGCAAATTCTGCTTCTCATAGCAGTTTGCAGTCTGAGTGCCGGAATGCTGCAAAGAGAAAAATGTCCACTAGATGTCAGTGTTGTTGTGAAAATGGATCCTCTGCACACACGATGGCGAAATGAATGACATTTTATTATTAAAACTACTGGTCTGGTACTCACTGATTTAAAGTAATCCTGGCTGCAGTGGGGAAAAAGTCCCCTCTACAAAACCACTTGTCGAAAGTCCTGCTTGCGCAGTAGGACAGACCCGGCTTTTTCTGGCAAAGCAGGTCTGTGCTACTGCGCAGGTGCAGTGTGGCCATGTGCTGCTGCGCAGGTGCAGTGTGGCCATGTGCCTGTAATCCTTGGCATGCTTTCCAACTTTTTAAGGTGACAAAGAGGGACACAACTGAAGTGAGAAGGCTATGGAGGCTGCCATTTTAATTTTGTTTTCAGCATTAGCAGGTATGTCTGTCTTTGTTGCCCGAACCAGGGGCATAACTACAGCGGAGCCTTGAGCGGTAAGGGGGCCCCAACTATTACTTCACTCCCTCTGATAAAGGGGTCCATCCTTCAGATCAGAAGTTTTTGTGGCTATACGTATTATGGGTGTAAATATCAGGACCGGATTTGTACTCTTTACCGCCCAAGGCCACTGTCACCAGCCACCACCCCCCCCCCCCCTCCCTTCAGTATAGGTAGTGAGATGGCCCCTCCCCTTCCCTCCAGTGAAGTTAGCAAGATGACCCCTCCCCTCATTCCCTCCAGTACAGGTAGCCAAATGACTCCCTTAATCCCTTCTTTTCCCACCCCCTTTCAGTATAGGTAGCTAGCTTGCCTTCACCTCACAGCAGCCATCGGTGTCACTCACTTCTCTGCTCGTCTCCAGTGCCGAAGCTTTCTCTTCCGTTCCTTCTCCAATGCTGCCCAAGTCCATAGCCGCCGACTACAATGCAAACATGCACAGAGAGCAAGGTGGCCGCGGCACAGGCAGCTAGCAGCAGAGAACCACGGTCTGGCGCTCGCCTGATCTCCCTGCATTGCAGCATTTACAAGCTTGCACTGCTGCTTTGGTGCCCTTGCTCCTGTGGTGCCCTAAGCCATGGTTTAGGTGGCCTTGGCCTAAATCCAGCCCTGGTAAATATTGTGATGGCCACACTTGTTTTATGGCCCGTGCAAGATGGGCCTTAGTCACCAGGGGTAGTCAAGGAAAAGGGTGGGATTATCGGGGGGCCCCATAATTTCTAGTTACGACCCTGGCCCTGTTTCTAGGCTGTTGTTGAAGGGTTTTTTTTTTTTTCATAGCATGAGGCCACGTAGTGGCCTCTCTGCAGTGAATGGCACTTGGGCTAGCTTCACTGACTCTATATGGTTCTAAAATACAACCACAATATCTCAGCCGCTTTTGACGCCATAGCTCCCTTAAAGATTAAACGTTCTGCACCATTACATCACGCTCGCTGGTTTGACAACTCTATAAAGGAACTAAAGAAACAGGGATGCAGATTGGAACGAAGGTGGCGCAAACACCAGTCCCCTGATGACAAACTTTCCCTAATTGCTCACCTGAAAAAATATCAAACGGCGATTAACAAAAATAAGTCCTTATTCCTGTCTCACGAAATTTCAAATGCAGCCAACAGACCTGCCCAACTCTTCCGCACGGTTGACAGTCTCTGCAATCCATCTTGCAGGAAATCCAGCATCAGACCTTCACAGGAACTGTGTGAAAAATTTGCCTACTTCTTCTCAGACAAAGTCTCCTCCATACGATCTGCCATTCAATTCACAGCCCAAGAAAACCATGCAGAGCCATATAACAGGTGCAAAAATAGCCACCACCATGGTCTGATTTTAAGGTAATCACTGAAAAAGACATCTTGGATATCCTCTCAAACCTTCTCCAGACTACCTGCGATCTGGACCCTGGCCCCACTAAGTTCATGTTGAAATGCCCTGAACTATTTACACCGGCATTCCACAAAATAGTCAACGGTTCCTTACAAGAAGGGTGGTTTCCCTCTACTCTGAAAGAAGCAATCGTCAGGCCTCTACTCAAGAAACCATCCTTAGACCCAGATGCTCTAAATAGCTACAGACCTGTCTCTAACCTCCCCTTTCTGGGAAAAGTTGTGGAAAAGGCTGTCTACCTCCAACTTGAAGCCAGGCTCTCCAGAAACAACATCCTTGACCCTCTTCAATCTGGCTTCAGGAAATATCACAGCTGTAAAACAGCCCTCACCCAGATTTGCAATGATCTGCTCATTGCAAGAGGCAAGGGTCAATGTTCCATTCTGATTTTGATCGACCTCTCAGCGGCTTTTGACACAATCGATCATGAAATCTTGCTCAACAGGCTACAAGAGTACTGTGGCATAGATGGCATTGTTCTCCAGTGGTTCAACTCCTTCCTGGCTGGCAGAACACAAAGGGTAGCCTTAGGGCCCTTCCTCTCCAACCCTGTACAACTAAAATACGGTGTACCTCAGGGCGCAATATTATCCCCTTTACTTTTCACCATATACATGCTGCCACTTGGAGAAATCATACAAAAACATGGCCTGACATATCATTGCTATGCTGATGACACCCAGCTATATTTGGAGCTGGGAAAAAAGGGCGCATGCCGCTAGTGGACAAAAAGGGCGCCGCCATTCACTCCCATAATAAATAGCGTTTAATGGGCGCCGGGTAGGAAAAAAGGGCGCCGGAGCTAAATAAAGTTTATAAACGGCGCCAGGAGCTAAATAAAGTTTACAAACGGCGCCCGGAGCTGTTTAATGATTTATAACTGAACTTGTGGTGATTTACGTTTATAAAATGCACCCGTGCCGAATAACGTTTATGAAAATACTAAACATATTTATCTTATTTAAATAATTAAAACATTATTTAAAGTTTTATCCCTTACTGTTTGTAAAACATTATTATTCACAAAATAAAGCGATCAGTACGTAACGTAAATTGCAAAATATTTTTTTAATCCACAATTAGTAAAACATAATTATCCACATAATAAAGGGGGGTCTTAGGTTTAGGCACCAACAGGGGGGTCTTAGGTTTAGGCACCAACAGGGGGGTCTTAGGTTTAGGCACCAACAGGGGGGTCTTAGGTTTAGGCATTAACAGGGGGGTCTTAGGTTTAGGCACCAACAGGGGGGTCTTAGGTTTAGGCATTAACAGGGGGGTCTTAGGTTTAGGCATTAACAGGGGGGTCTTAGGTTTAGGCACCAACAGGGGGGTCTTAGGTTTAGGCATTAACAGGGGGGTCTTAGGTTTAGGCATTAACAGGGGGGTTTTAGGTTTAGGCATTAACAGGGGGGTCTTAGGTTTAGGCATTAACAGGGGGGTTTTAGGTTTAGGCACCAACAGGGGGGTCTTAGGTTTAGGCACCAACAGGGGGGTCTTAGGTTTAGGCACCAAGAGGGGGGTCTAGGGGTTAGGGGTAGGTACAGGGAGGGTTACTTAGGCACCAACAGGGGGGTCTTAGGTTTAGGCACCAACAGGGGAGTCTAGGGGTTAGGGATAGGTACAGGTAGGGTTCTGTGTAAGAGTAGGCTTAGGTATAGTTTTAGTAAAATTTTAGTAATAATTACTAATGTATTACAACACTTATTACGAACGTAGTTATATTTATATCATCTTTATAAACAATATTTTCAGATTTTATTATAAGAACAAACCATAAATGACGGTTATTCACAATAATATACAATTATAACAATTAAACATATATTATTGGTTTTTTTATAAACGTAATTATAAGTTTAACTTTTGAAACAGGGAAGATTAACGTTTTCACAATTTCCGATTTCATAAACATTATTTAATGATTTATAATTTTGTTAAACATTATTTGTAAACGAAATATAGCACACTATATTTATAAACCCTATTAATGATTAATTATTATTTAGAGTTTACACCCCGCGCCCTTTTTGTCCAGGCGCCCTTTTTGTACGTACGCGCTATATTTGTCATTCAAACCTGGCATCACAGACCCTACTCTACAAATAAACTCATGCTTAGCTGAGCTTCAGGAGTGGATGAATAATAATTGGCTAAAACTTAATGCTGACAAAACTGAGGTTCTTGTTATCGAGGGCCAGGGCTCAACAGCAAAGCAGCCCCAGTTTCAACCAACACTGCTAAGGATAGGGAGCTCAGACCTGAAAAATTTAGACTGTGTGCGCAGCCTGGGAGTACTGATTGATGGGAAATTAAGCTTCAGGAATCAAATCTCAGCTGTTGTGAAACATTCTTTCTTTCATCTAAGGAATATTACAAAGATTAAACACCTAATTCCTTCAGAGGATCTTCCAACCCTAGTCCATGCCTTCGTCACATCAAGGTTAGACTACTGCAATGCCCTCTACACAGGCCTGCATAAGAAAGACTTACGCCGCCTGCAATTAGTACAGAATGCCGACGCAAGGCTGGTAACGAGCCAACCCCGCCATTGCCACATAACACCAACCTTGAGCTCACTCCACTGGCTACCGATAAAATGGAGAATTCTGTTTAAGATTGGCTTACTGACATTCAAATCCTTGCACAATCTGGGCCCTGGATACCTGAAGGCAACTGCATCACACCCCCCACAATCTTAGATCAAAAGGACGTAACACCATAGTCACCCCCAGAGTCCACCTCAAAACCTTTGGAGACAGAGCCTTTTGTCATGCTGCCCCTACACTTTGGAACTCCCTGCCACACCCAATCAGGACAGCTCCATCCCTGGAAGCAATTAAGTCTAAACTGAAAACCCACCGCTTTGGTCTGGCATTCATTAACATCTGACTATCTCCTCTGTAACACAACCCAGCCTGCAACCCTGTATTAATCTGAGACACAACTATGCGCTTTGAGTCCTATGGGAGAAAAGCGCTTTACAAATGTTATTGTATTGTATTGTATTTCACTACTGCGTCTATCCACACAATCCTCTTTGCTCTTAGTTATGAAGAATCTAATCTGAGTGGGTTAGCAGTGAGCATTGAGCTGGTGATGACTTCTTTTAGGGCTCATGGCTTTTCTTGGTCTTCATTAAGCAGCAAGACTTTATGATAGTTATGGCTGCTGTTCCATATGCTGGCACAACAAGACAACCACTTTTCTGTATCTCAAGCAGTAATGAAAGTCTATCCAGTTCAGCTTGACGAGCACCATCACTATCTGAGTTACTTCGATGGACTTTGAGGAGGTGCTTACAGAACTCCAGATGGAAGATGTCTGATGAGCTGGATTAGTCAGAGTAGGTGACAGAGCTTCATACTTCAGTATTGGAAAGTGGATGTAGGGTAATTACAACGTCAGGCTTTTACCGATGGTTCAAGATGATACACTGGTTTTCCGATGCCAGAGAAAATCCACCAGGACTTAATATACTGTCACATTCTCTGGGCCAAGCAAGCATATTTAACGTAGACTGAGGTGAAATGAAAAACTGTCTTGTTCTAATGAACCTTTGAACTGATGGAATCCCATGTTGGTCAAAAATGGGACAACTTTTTACTTTTAGAACTACAGCAATCAGTCTCCTGAGTGCCCAACTGTTTATAGAGTATTGTTAGAAGGGAGTAATGCAGCACATTGGCCCTTATTGAACTCACTTTTTCATTTAAGTTTTCTTCTAGGAGATATTTTCACACTTTATCAGTAAAATGCCCTTTACGCCACCAGCAAGCAAGAAAATACAATAATGTTGACAGCACTTTTTCTCCTACTTTTTTTAATTCTAACGTGCTGAAAAGTTATTTTAAATGGAAGAAGAAAAATTATCTCCTAGGAGTAAACGTAAGAGAAAACGTGCATTGAATAAGGGCCAGCGTGTAATAAACGTACCTGTCAGCGACGAGTCCCGCGATGCCTCTCACACCGTCTCCGGCGGAACTCGTTCACGTGCAAGGGCTTCCGCACCACCGTCCTCTTCTGGCATCCCCGGCATCCCTGCGGCGGAACCCCGGCAGTCATGTGTGCGCATTGCGACCGAACGGTTGCGCGCATCACAAGACAACCTTTACAGGCTAAGGAGGCATGTGCGTAGGTGTCAGCCCTGACATCATCAGCTGACACCTCTCCTGGAAGTTGGGCTCGGGAATCATCTTGTGAGTATATAGGCCAGAGCATTTCAGTTGCTCACTGGCCTTGATACTAATCAGTTCGCTGGTTTCAGGTCTAGCTAGAAAGCCTTTCTGAGATACATTGATATATTGTGTAGACGTACAATATATATGTACTCCAGTTAGTCAGTCGTTTGTTATTTTCGTATTTGATTATTATTATATTGTAATTCATTCGTAATATCCTCCTGATATTATTGAAGTAACATCTTATTGTATATATTTCTGTGTACCGACCTCTGGCTTGTATTTTGACCTTGCTTCTGTCTAGTCCTTCTGACTGTCCCCGTCATCTGATATATGTTACCGACTCGGCCTGTCCCTGACTCTGTTACTGCTTGATCCTTGCAATACGACTGACATCTGATACACGTGTATGACCCTGCTCGAATTGAGTACGATTTAGCTAAACGACTTTGTACCTCGATATCGCTAAACTTGTGCACAAGTTCTGACCGGTTTAAGACTACGCATTGTACTGTTATTGTGTATTTATCTGTACGTTATCTCGTCACGCCCCAGCGTGATACAGCGTGTATCTAATTTATTGCTATATTCTTAATCTTAATCATATATATTTTTTACCACATTTTCTGTATAGATCTTTAAAGCAAACCTGTGACTTTAAATAAGTAAAGTCTTCCCAGATCACCCTCGATCGCACTGCTGTTGCTTGGAACCCTCATCTTCTGCATGGTTGCACTCCCATCTGTATGCAAAAGTAAGGAACAAACTGTGCAGCTTCTGCGCATGTGCGGTACTGCTGCACTTGTACACAAACAGGCGCACAGCCGCAAAAAGATATTCAATAAGCCGTTGAATATTCCTAGAGGGACCCTGCACTGGACTGGTGGGCCACGGGAGGATCGGGGAAGGCACCGGATTATTTAGTGGCTTCACTTTACTGAGGATTTTTTTTTGTTGGGGGGGGGGTTCATGGAGGCTGCTTCAGGCAATACCTGTATGCTGTGCCTTGGTGAGATGTCCTAGCTTATAAAGTGCTTTGTAGGTGAACGACAGGATTTCAGATTGTATCCTTTGTGTAACTGGCAGCCAGTGAAGGGACTGATAGAGGGGGATTGGGCTGGAGAAGTGGGAGGAGAGGTGGATGAGTCATGCAGCAGAGTTCATGATGGACTGTAGAGGGGCTAAACGGGTGGCAGGGATGCCGCAGAGCAAAGAGTTGCAATAGTCTAAACGTGAGATAATCAGGGCATGCACCAAAAGTTTGGTAGTGTCAAATGTGAGAAAATGGCGAATGAGTTATGTTTTTTAGGTGGAGACGGTCTCTTGTGTATAGTCTTTCTTATTTTAACCATTTCGTGTAAATTTATTTTTATTTTTTCCGTTAAATTCTTTGAAGTCCTTTACTGCTTGCTGCACATTTTGTTAGTTAAGATCATGTGTGTTGCTTTGGTATTTTTGCTCTTTCACAGCGGGCCTCGTATTTCACAGACAACTCTTTGGGCCGTTAGAAGGAGAGTGGCAGATTTAAGATTGATTGATTGGCTGGATGGAGTTGTGCGGACAGTTCGATGAAATAGTTGATGTAGAAGTACCGTATCTGATTACTGATTGTCATTGTTTATTGTATAGTTGTTTATTGTGGGGTTACCATGAAGGCAGAGCAGAGCCTATAGGTTCGTATACACATCAATTGGAAGCCGTTGAGAACGAACGATGAAAAGCCAAGTCATGAGCAATGCTGCATTTGTGATGCACACACAACACTGTAAACTACCGATGGATTGCCAGAAACGGCAATTCACCTTTTTTTCCATGCAGCTGCACTTTGTGGATGCTTCGTCCATGATCTACTGATTGCTGTACACACTCAGCAGTGACCGAGAACAATCATTTATTGTTGTCTTTTTCAGTTCACTTTCTTCCATTTTCCTTAACAATAATTGGTTGCCGCATGCAGCAAAATGTGCATCACTGCTCCAAATCCAACCCCTCTCCGTTGACTAGCTCTAAAACCCCCACTCTGCTGATGCTCAACCCTATCCAACCCCTCCTCTGATGCTTGTCTCCAAGCCTCCTTCCATTACCTAACCTTAGCTACCCCCCCTCCCCCATGCCTGACTCTAAAACTCTGCCCCTCCACCGTCCGATAATAATTGTGTCAGGGTTTTTAGGGTGTGAGCTCTGTGATTAAGTCTGGCTTCTTGACACACTGGATCACTAGCATGGAACAGGGAGGATCCTCTGCCAGCATGCTTGTTCCAGTATGCGATAGGAATCAGGTGCTGACTTCTTTCATTAGACCCTCACCACATGGTCGTGTTGTACTGTGGCCTCCCATGTATAGTGTGATGGGACATCAGAGGCCATTCTTCACTCCATCCCCTGAGTCACAGATGAGAGGCAGGATTAGTAATGGCAGGATGATGATGATCTGTGCCTCTCATAGCAAAGCGCAGATAATCCAGCCTGGCCACATATCAAAGCATTGGTGGGATTGTTCTGATGTGACTGAGCTTCATGTCATTCCTCCTAGGGGAGATCTTCCTGTGCGACACACAACAGCTCCTCTAATGAGCAGGGATCAGGCAGGGCTGATGACATCATCACACCCATCATGCAATCCACCATATTTACACATGGATGCCCCACTCTCTATTCATTAGAACAAAACCATGAGAGGTCCATAGCGAAATCAGACCTATGCATAGCTTCCAACTGTCCCTTTACCAGAGGGACAGTCCCTCTTTGGGAACCAAATCCCTCTGTCCCTCTTTCTTCCTTATTTGTCCCTATTTCAGGACTCGTCTGTGCAATTCGATCTTAAACTCGCTTTGAAGGATTGCATCTGATGAAAAAATTGGACTGTTTATGGGCACCAAGTTGGAAGATAAGGATTGCATGTATTAAAATGGTTAGATGACAATGATTGGATAATATAGTACGGCTCTCCCACATGATTGCTGGGCTAAGGACACAGCTCTGGGCTGAATTTATACATGGAAAATTTCCATCAGTAAATCATCCAGTGACATCTCTGGGTAAATAAACGGATGGTGTAAATGTCAGGCGCCCGGCGGTGGAATGTCTCTCCAGCCAATGTGAGGTGGACCTTCCCTGTTTCCATCACGCTTCATGTTTCAGGATATAAAAATAGTCTGTGCTGCAGCCTCTACAGGAGAGAACAACATATTCCGATCCCGATACAGGACAGAGATAAAGGGAAGTCCAGCGGTCCAGCACCAGCCCCAGAAACTCACATTGCACAATGCAGATTAGGAAATCCCAGCTGCAGAAAGAATCTATATACAGGTCCTACTCAAAAAATTAGCATATTGTGATAAAGTTCATTATTTTCTGTAATGTACTGATAAACATTAGACTTTCATATATTTTAGATTCATTACACACAACTGAAATAGTTCAAGCCTTTTATTGTTTTAATATTGATGATTTTGGCATACAGCTTATGAAAACCCAAATGTCCTATCTCAAAAAATTAGCATATTTCATCCGACCAATAAAAGAAAACCTTGAAATAATTATGTTCAGTTATGCACTCAATACTTGGTCGGGAATCCTTTTGCAATAATGACTGCTTCAATGCGGCGTGGCATGGAGGCAATCAGCCTGTGGCACTGCTCAGGTGTTATGGAGGCCCAGGATGCTTCGATAGCGGCCTTATGCTCATCCAGAGTGTTGGGTCTTGCGTCTCTCAACTTTCTCTTCACAATATCCCACAGATTCTCTATAGGGTTCAGGTCAGGAGAGTTGGAAGGCCAATTGAGCACAGTAATACCATGGTCAGTAAACCATTTACCAGTGGTTTTGGCACTGTGAGCAGGTGCCAGGGCGTGCTGAAAAATGAAATATTCATCTCCATAAAGCTTTTCAGCAGATGGAAGCATGAAGTGCTCCAAAATCTCCTGATAGCTCAACCTTCAAGCAAGAAGAAGAAGTAGTACTTGCGCCCTGCCCCCAGGGCCGGTTCAAGCAAGAAGAAAGGGCCAGTCCAAGCAAGTGGTTGAATGGAGTACTGGTTAAGGGCACTGCCTTTGACATGGGAGACCAGGGTTTGAATCCTGGCTAGGGTCAGTTCCTATTCAGTAAGGAGTTCAAGGCAAGACTCCCTAACACTGCATGCAGGGTGGCCTCCTGAGCGCATCCAAGTGGCTGCAGCTCTTGAGCGCTTTGAGTCCAACAGGACTCAAAGTAGCGCCCTGCTCCCAGCTGGAGGGGGTAGCAGGCAGGAAGGGGGTATTGGGCAGTGGCGGAGAGAGGGGTTGGACCCCCCCTCCCTCACCTGAGTCCCCCATCTGCGCTCCCCCTCTAGCTTAAGTTCAGCAGCAGCCATCGCCGCTATTAGTAAGAGGCAGTGGGCGGGATGACTCACCTCTTCCGCGTTCCAGCGTGCGTTGCACTGTCCTCATTCCTGCAATGCCGTCCACTTACAATACAGTGGAACGCATGCTGGAACGCGGAAGAGGTGAGTCATCCCCACCCACCGCCTCTTACTAATAACGGTGGTGGCTGCTGCTGAGCTTAAGCTGGAGGGGAGGGCAGATGGGGGACCCAGGTGAGGGAGAGGGGTCCGATCCCCCTCCCTGCTGCTGTGTCCAATACCCCCTTCCTGCCCGCTACCCTCTTATGTGGCGTATGCTACGCCGCGGGTCCGCTAGTTTTATTTTATTATTATTAATTGTAGAAAGGAATTAGAGTGTCTCTTGTGTTTTCACTACTGTTTCTGTCCCCATTTTAGAAAGTATATCAGGCCGAACAGCAAGTGAATGAATTTCACTTCATAACAGGGACACAGACAACAGTAAATACCTATATACACCTGAGTGGCCAAAAAGTTAGAGACACCCCTTATTTGAAAGTAAACCAGTCCAACAGTGACATAGAATGACATAACAACCCAGTTGCTAATATAAGGAAACCTCAGCTTCGGACGACGTAATTATCACAGAAGTTAACCTCTTGAGGACCGCAGTGCTAAACCCCTCTAGTGACCCGGCCATTTTTAGTAAAATAGGCCACTGCAGCTTTAAGGCCAAGCTGCAGGTCCGCACAACACAGCACACAAGTGATTCCCCACGATCTCCTGCATTAGCTGGCCCCAGGACGGCGGTCCTGGGGCTGCCGCCGCGGCCACGCCCATCGGCGTGACGCGGTCGGCAGGAGGTTAATGTCAAAATGGGTAAGACAAAAGATTTAGTGACTTTGAACGAGGGATGATAATTGGAAGCAGAGCTGATACTAGTATCTCTGAAACGAGGGCTCTTTTAGGATTTTCCTGTCCGACAGTATCTTGGGTGTTTAGAGAGTGGCAGTTGAGGCAAAAAACTTCAAGCGATAAGTACTATTCTGATTGAAAAAGGCTGGTGAACGAGAGAGGTGAGAAGCGAGTAGCATGCTTAGTCAGCAGCAACAGAAGGGTAGCAACATGACAAATTACAGCTGAATTCAATGCAGGTGCATCACAAAGCATATCCCAATGCCCAACATGATGGACTTTGCAAAGGACGGGCTTTTGCAGCAGGAGACCATCAAGAGTGCCTTTGGTATCACAGGAAAATAGGAAAAGACACATGTTGTGGGCCCTTGCCACCATGATCAATCGGTCTCAAATTGGTTTTGAGGAACATCAGTCAGCGTTTTGCCTGCTTCCATGGCCAGCCCATTCCAGTGACATCTCTGGATAAAGCAAAGCACCAAGCCAGCCCCAGCTACCTCAATCCTAGTGAGCATTTGTGGGATGAAGTTGAAAGATCACTTCACAGCTTGGGAACACCACCATCCAATCTGACCCAACTTTAGCAACCGTATCAGCATCTTGTGGAGTCCATGCCAAAAGCTGTGAACAGAGCTAAAGGTGGACCAACTCGTTATTACAAAGTGTCTATTTTGTTGCCCACTCTGTGTAATTTTGTAGAGTGAATGCAAGCTAGAACAGTCATGTTTTTGAGCTGCTTCCCAAGGGAGCCATATATGAGTGGGGTTGCTGTACATCAAGAGTGTAATGGCCCATACTCACGGGCTGCAAAAGTGGCCTGTCGCCAGCACACGTGAGCGTGTGGGCGACAGGCCAGTGACAGCTCGTCGCCAGGTCCCTCCGCGTACACACGCGGAAGAGGGACCAGCGGCACGACGGATGCTGTCCCCGACGTTCCTCCTCCCACCGCCGGAAGCTCCATATACTTCAATGGAGGTTGCGGCGGCGACTGTCGCCATGCGATTGAAACTTGCAACGTGCAACGCCGCATATTCACGGGCGACCTGTCGCCGCAACACGCGCGCGCCGCGTGTTGCGGCGACAATTGTAGCCCGTGAGTATGGGCCATAACGCCTGCTCATGGGGGGAAGGGGGGAGCTAGTAGGATGGTCCTGTACAGATTGGCGGCGAAGCCAGTGGCGTAGCAATAGGGGTTGCAGAGGTTGCGACCGCATCGGGCCCTTGGGCCAGAGGGGCCCCAAAGGGCCCTCCCTCAACTACAGTATTAGCTCTCTATTGGTCCTGTGCTGGTAATAATCACTTCTATAGATACTTTGAATAGTGGTAATCATTAACAAACTGTTCCACGTCCCTATCTTACGCCTCTGACACTGTAGTTGCCATTGGCAGGTTTTGGTGCGCCGTATCAATTGTTATGTATAGAGTGCTTGGGGGCCTCATTATAAAACTTGCATTGGGGCCCACAGCTCCTTAGCTACGCCACTGGGCGAAGCGTTATACATTACCCGCTCCCGGCAGTAATCCAGGTCGTTTACACATTCTCTTCAGTTTACAAGTGCTGCGCAGAGAGCCAGTCACCATGTGGCTTCTGTCCCTGTCACTTCGCATGGGACTGAGGCAGCATGGCTGGCTGCATGGCACTTGCAAACTGAACAGGGAGTAAAAAGAGACATGCACTGCCGCCGGGAGCAAGAAATGTATAACGCTCCGCTGCCACTTTTCATTATGTACAGGAACGCGGCCCAGTGGCGTAGCTAAGGAGCTGTGGGCCCCGATGCAAGTTTTACATGGGGCCCCCCAAGCACTCTTTACATGACAATTGATACGGTGCACCAAAACCTGCCAATGGCAACTACAGTGTCAGAGGAGCAAGAAGGGGATGGGGAACAGTGTGTTAATGATTACTACTATTCAAAGTATCTATAGAAGTGATTATTATGAGCACAGGACCAATAGAGAGCTAATACTGTAGTTGAGGGAGGGACCTTCGGGGCCCCTCTGGCCCAAGGGCCCCGATGCGGTCGCTACCTCTGCACCCCCTATTGCTACGCCCCTGGGAACGCCCCCTCCCCCTCAAGCCCTTCTCCACTGTGATAGAGGTTGGGGGGGGGGGGGAGGGGGGTCAGCCGACAGATCTCTGTGGAGGGCAGGGCCGGTTTTAGATTTTTTGCTGCCTGAAGCAAACTTGTAGGGATGCGCCCAATGTCAAACCCCCCCCCCCCCCCCGCCCGATTTGGAATGATCGCACAGCCCCCAACAATTTACTAATGTTTTCACATGACATGCTGCAGCTCAACACAATAGCACACTGCCTGGCTGTGAGTCTCGCTTCTCCTCCTACTCTGACTGACTGCATACTGTTGGTGTAAACACACAGTACAAAAATGCTGCCCCTGTAATCTCCGCGCCTGATGCATATGTTTCCCCTTGCTTCATGAGAGAACCGGCCCAGCCTAATGTAGTTACGCTTACGCCCCTGCTGTACACAGAGGTTATGCCTAGAAGACAGGGCTGCTCATGGAATGTGAAGTAAGTTGCTGCATAAGGAAAAGAAGTCACAAGTAAGCAGGACCGGATTTGTACTTTTTACTGTCCAAGGCCACTATCACCAGCTGTCCCCTGATGAGCAGCTAGTGCCTTACCACACAAACACACTTTTAATCAATGTATTCAAAGATGCTTACGGTATTAACAATGCAATCTTACTGATTGATCAACCTTCCAATTGATTTGATTGAACAATGTTGATGGTGCCAATCGACTATAAACGACCAATTGTCAATTGTTTTATCAGTCTGTTTTGTGGATCAATCATATCTGAAATGATCGGAATGGTTAATAATTTTAATTCCATTTATGGGCCAAATCAATACTTTCCGCTCTGATAGGTTAGAGCTGGTGGAGGACGGAGTTGGACTCGAAAAGTGATGAGTGACAGTATAAGTCACAGACAATAAGCTGCCCATGTTTACTGCCCCTTCATTCCCTCAGTTTCAGACACTTGCCCAACTGCTGCAGTTCACATAATGGCAAGTTGACTGCATGAGTGTGCCGGCCTGCAGCCCTCCCCTTGCTTCCTGGTGCCCTAGGCAATGGCCTATGTGGCCTTGCCTGAAATCCGGCCATGCAAGTAAGTTGGCTTAGGGACAGGAAAAGTAGAAAGCCTTGCTCATATTTCTGAGCACTTTACAAAGCAACGCCACCATCTTCTGGAAAATATCTCCTTGTTCCGGCTGTATCCCACCTACAGATGACAGATGTATGTAGGTCAGTCAGGAATCACCTCCATTCTCAGATGAATCGCATGCAGCTCACAACAAGACACACAAATAGCGCACGGACGTCACGTCACCAAAATGTATTGCAGTGTCACCAGGCCCGCCATCAGGGGGGTACAAGCGTGACTGCCGTCACGGGCCCGGGGCAGGCCTAGGGCCCGCAGCCTCGCCCCCCCCCCCCCCAGGCATTAACATCCTGAGAGGTCTTTTCCCACCTCCCCTCCCCCAGCGGCCGCCGCTGTTAATACCTTAGCAGCGGCCGCTTTCCCCTCTCCGCCGCGCGTACTTTCCAGCAGCATCTCCCGGCTGCTCTGTGTGAGGCGGCAGGAAGCATGGCTCGGTTTCCATAGTAACGGCGATACAGATCGCCGTTACAGGAAGCCGCTGCCATGCTTCCTGCCGCCTCACACAGAGCAGCCGGGAGATGCTGCTGGAAAGTACGCGCCGGAGAGGGGAGAGCGCCGCTGTTAAGGTAACAACAGCGGCGGGGACGAGCACCACCTACCCATACCGGGGCACTATACTGACTATACTGGGGCACTATACTGACTATACTGGGGCACTATACTTGCGCGCTATACTGGGGCAAAGTACTGGCTATACTGGGGCACTGTACTGGCTATACTGGGGCACTATACTGACTATACTGGGGCACTATACTGGCTATACTGGGGCACTATACTGGGGTACTGTGCTGGCTATACTGGGCACTGTACTGGCTATACTGGGGCACTATACTAGCTATACTGGGGCACTATACTGGCGCGCTATACTGGCTATACTGGGGCACTGTACTGGCGCGCTATACTGACTATACTGGGGCACTATACTAGCGCGCTATACTGACTATACTGGGGCACTATACTGGCTATACTGGGGCACTGTACTGGCTATACTGGGGCACTATACTGGCTATACTGGGGCACTATACTGGGGCACTATACTGGCTATACTGGGCCCGGGGCACTATACTAGCTATACTGGGGTGCTATACTGGCGCACTATACTGGGGCACTATACTGGGGCACTATACTAGCTATACTGGGGCACTATACTGGCTATACTGGGCTATACTGGGGCACTATACTGGCTATACTGGGGCACTATACTGGGGCACTATACTGGCTATACTGGGGCACTATACTGGCTACACTGGGGCACTACTGGGGCACTATACTGGCTACACTGGGGCACTATACTGGCGCGCTATACTGGGGCACTGTACTGGCTATACTGGGGCACTATACTGGCTATACTGGGGCACTGTACTGGCTATACTGGGGCACTGTACTGGGCGTGCACAGCAGTCTGTAGGGGGGCCCAGGCTTGATGTTGTGTGAGGGGCCCCAAAATTTCTGATGGCGGCCCTGGGTGTCAGGATAGTTCCTCTGCAGGTTACATACAAAACTCAATCCTCTCTTTCTGGCAATGATAATGACAGGGGATCCAAGAGAAGAGGCTGAGAGGTTATTTGTTCCTAACCTGTTCACTGACCTTTTATTTTATTTTAAGTCCTCATCACCCTGCCTGTCACCACCAAATCCGTGTGCGTAAACCAAGTAAAAGCCCTTCAGACAAGAGGTGCAGGATGTGTGGGGACAGCCCCGGGCCACCCATGAGGCAGGGTGAGGCAGATTTCTCAGGCAGCAGAAGTGTGTGTGTGGGGGGGGGGGGTGCAGCACCCGCCTGGCCGTGGGGGGAGGGAGGGGCAGCCAGGATGAGGAAGCAATTACCCACCTCCTTGCGTTTCACCGCCACTGTCAGTGGGTGGAATTGCAGGAAGTGAGGCAGCGGTGGAACGCAAGGAAGTGAGTAATTGCATCCCCGCTCTCCGTGACACGATTAAATGCTGCACTAATAGATGGAGGGGAGAGCGGACGGGGAGCCCCAGGTGAGGGAGGTGGGGGGGTTCTGACCCCCCTCCCCGCTGCTCTGCCCGCTGCTCCCCGTCTTGGCTGCTACCCCCTCCAGGCTAACTATACTGGGGCAATTATACTAACTATACTGGAGTGGGGGGGGGGGGGGGGGCATCCTCTCAAGTTTTCCTCAGGTGGCAAAAAGTCTAAAACCGGCCCTGTGTGGGAACTGGGGAAATCGATAGGTACTCACAGAGCAAAACCTGCGAGAAGCAGAATGGGGTCAGGATGTGTAGTTTGGGAAATGGTGAAATCACTAGCTACTCGCCAAGGAAGAGCTTACAAGGAAGCTGTCAGTGGCGTAGCAATAGGGGGTGCAGAACTTGTGACCACACCAGGGCCCCTGGACCAGAGGGGCCCTCCTTCAGCCCTTGTATTAGCTCTTCATTGGTTTTATGTTTGTCATTATCACTTCTATATGTGCTTTGAATAGTGGTGATCATTAACAAACTTCTCCCGTTTACACCTCTCTTACATTGCAGTTGCCCATGGTAGCTTTTGTTGCTCGAATCAATTATTCTGTATAGAGTGCTTGGGGGAAGGGGGGGGGGGGTCCATTTCAAATTGGCACTGGGGCCCATAGCTCCTTAGCTATGCCACTGGAAGCAGTGCTTCATGTGGAGTTAAGGTTGGGAGTGAAGAATCTGTGCAGTGTGGAGATTGGTGAAATCGGTGGAGGCTCAAAGATGCAGAGCTTACAAGGAGACTGTGCATTGTATGTAGCTCTGGGAAGGGGAGGAGGAAGTGCATACAACAGATATGGTGCCTGCAGGGAGCCTGTACTGGGTACAGAGAAGAGGGAGGGAGTGCACGAGGCGTGTAGTTGGAGATTAATAAAATCATTGGGTGCAAAAGATGCAGAGCCTGCAGGGAAGCTGTGCTGGGTATGCAACTCAGCAGGGGCTGCATGACACGCGCAGTGTTGAGACTGGAAAATCGCACTGCAGAGCCTGCATGGAAAGCTGTGTGTTTGTGGGGGTCAGAAAGGGGATGAAAGTTGTGTGCTATTTGCGAAATTTTGGGAAATCGGTGAGTACGCACAGATGCAGAGCCAATATCAGGGGTATATCACTACTCACAGATAGCCACTTGGGCCTTGATTCACTAACTGGCACTAAGCCGGTTAGTGTACCTTATTACTTAGTGGGCACAAACTACAGCGCTAACCTTATCTGAGGTTAGTGTGCCTTATCTGAGGTTAGTGTGCCTTATCTGAGGTTAGTGTGCCTTATCTGAGGTTAGTGTGCCTTATCTGAGTTAGTGTGCCTTATCTGAGTTAGTATGCCTTATCTGAGTTACTATGCCTTATCTGAGTTAGTGTGCCTTATCTGAGTTAGTGTGCCTTACCTGAGTTAGTGTACCTTATCTGAGTTAGTGTGCCTTATCTGAGTTAGTGTGCCTTATCTGAGGTTAGTGCCCCTTAAGTAGCTTTATGCACACTAAAAGATGCACAAAACTACATCGCACACTGCACCGCACACAGCATAATGTGCCGATCTTTGCCCGCGGTGCGACAATAATGTCGCACCCGCTGTACTGTACATGATGCGACCTTAAGGTCGCATAGGATGCAACCTAAACGGCGCATCATATACAATATAGCGGACGCGACGCTAACTTTGCACCAAGCGCAAAGATCGGCGCATTATACTGTGTGCGGTGCAGTGCGCGATGTAGCTTTGTGCATCTTTTAGTGTGCATAAAGCTACTTAACCAGCTGGGCGGTATGGACGAGCTCAGCTCGTCCATCACCGCCGGAGGCTGCCGCTCAGGCCCTGCTGGGCCGATTTTCATCAAATAAAAAGCAGCACACGCAGCTGGCACTTTGCCAACCGCGTGTGCTGCCTGATCGCCGCCGCTCTGCGGCGATCCGCCGCGAGCAGCGGCGAAAGAGGGTCCCCCCAGCCGCCTGAGCCCAGCGTAGCCGGAACAAAAAGTTCCGGCCAGCGCTAAGGGCTGGATCGGAGGCGGCTGACGTCAGGACGTCGGCTGACGTCCATGACGTCACTCCGCTCGTCGCTATGGCGACGATGTAAGCAAAACAAGGAAGGCCGCTCATTGCGGCCTTCCTTGTTTATTCTGGGCGCCGGAGGCGATCGGAAGAACGCCTCCGGAGCGCCATCTAGTGGGCTTTCATGCAGCCAACTTTCAGTTGGCTGCATGAAATAGTTTTTTTTTTATTTAAAAAAAACCCTCCCGCAGCCGCCCTGGCGATCTTAATAGAACGCCAGGGTGGTTAAAGAGTAACTCCAGTGAAAATAATCTAGTTAAAAAAGTGCTTCATTTTTTACCATAATTATGTATAAATGATTTAGTCAGTGTTTGCTCATTGTAAAATCTTTCCTCTCCCCGATTTACATTCTGACATTTATTACATGGTGACATTTTTACTGTGGGCAGGTTATGTAGCTGCTCCTAGCTGTTTTGGCTGTTAGAGACAGCTGTAAACAGCTAATTCCTGTCTGTGAACATTGTTACATTGTGGCAGTTTGCCCAGAGTACCGCGGTACTCAGAGCTTCTTGTGGGAGGGGTTTCAGCACAAAATCAGTCATACAGCGCCCCCTGATGGTCTGTTTGTGAAAATCATTATATTTCTCATGTAAAAGGTGGTATCGGCTACTGATTGGGATAAAGTTCAATTCTAGGTTGGCGTTTCTCTTTAAGGGGCACTAACCTCAGATAAGGCACACTAACCTCAGATAAGGCACACTAACCGGCTTAGCGCCGGTTAGTGAATCAAGGCCTTAGTGGCTTCACCCCTGCAGATGTGTAAAGTCCCGTACACACACTAGAGAAAACTCAGTTGAGATAGCCCTGCTGCCCTGTTTCAGATGAGAATCAATCGTGTTTACAGCTGACTCTGCAACATCCTTTAGCAAACAGATCTGACGAAGGCAGTGATTGCCGAAACATGTCATCACGCTAGAGGCACGTCGTTGACCAGGACACGCCACCTCCTGCGAGTGAGCCTTCTCTGCCATGGGACGCCACGCTGCTGACCACAGCCTGGCGGTTTATCACGAGCAAGTTAGATGGGAGACGCAGGGGTGAGCCTGGGGTGCCTGGCACCTGGGTGCAAGATTTTCTCTGGTGCCTATGGGAGTGGTTAAATTAACCGCGCCCAATCACATAACCACACCCATGTCCTGCCTAGTGCCTAATCATACCCACACCTTCCACCTCTTTACGCATGTATGTGATACCCCATTCCTACCCCTCTTCCATGGGCTTGCTCCTGGCTGGCTTTGGCTGCCTGCGAGTCTGCTAGTCTCTGGACTGACTCAGGCTGAGAGGCTCTGCGAGTGCGACGCAGTCACACATTGCGTATTTATGGCTGCCTGCGGCCACCCTACTCTTGCTCGCTGTCGTTGGCTCCTCCCCCCCGCCAAGCCCAAGCGTGAGGTGGGCTGCCTGTATCTTTCCCGTTGCGCCGCGCAGCCTGCCAGTGTTGCCAACCTTTCACGTTATTTTTTACTGACAAATACCTAACAATTTACTGACAAAAGATTATTTTTACTGACAAAATTTCCCCACTAAATGCACATAAGAGACATCGTTTCACCAGTAAATGCACGTAATGACAGACAGCTTTTCCTCAGTAAATGCACATAAGAGACAGCTTTTCCCCAGTAAATGCACGTAATGACAGACAGCCTTTCATCAGTAAATGCACATAATGAGAGACAGCTCTTCCCCAGTAAATGCACATAATAAGAGGCAGCTTTTCACCAGTAAATTTATTTATTATTTATTTATTTATTGTATTTATAAAGCGTCAACATATTACGCAGCGCTGAACATTAATTTAGGTTACAGACAATATTTAGGGGTGACATACAGCAATATGACAATACAGGAATAATAGAAAACCAGATCACACAGCACAGTATGAGTACAAGGTAATGCTTAGTCAGTCACTGGATGGAGCATGGAGATTAGGCAAGTTAGGTTCACTCAGATGCATAGCATGGGTTCACAGTAATGGAGGTGCATGATCAGGTAGGACACAAAAGGAGGAGGACCCTGCCCAAAGGCTTACAATCTAGAGGGAGAGGTAAGGACACGAACGGTAGGGGACCAGAGTTCAGCTGTAGGTTTAGAGCACTTGTGAGGGGTAGTAGGCCAGAGTGAAAAGGTGAGTTTTGAGGGCTTTCTTGAAGATGTTGAAGGAGGGGGCTGCCCTAATGGGTGGAGGTAGGGAGTTCCATAGTGTTGGAGCAGCTCTTGAGAAGTCCTGGAGGCGTGCATGGGACTGGGTGATGCGGGGGGCGGTTAGGCGAAGTTCATTGGAAGAGCGGAGTGAGCGGCTATGTGTGTACCTCTGAGTAAGATCGGAAATGTAGGTTGGACAGGTTTTGTGGACAGATTTGTAGGTCAGACACAGTATCTTGAATTTGATTCTGGACTGGATAGGAAGCCAGTGGAGGGATTCTAGGAGGGGATCTGCCGTGGTGGAGCGATGGGAGCAGTGGATAATTCTGGCTGCCGCATTCATGATGGACTGCAGTGGGGCTGTTCGGGTCATGGGGAGACCAGACAGCAGGGCATTGCAGTAGTCAAGGCAGGAAATTATGAGGGCATGGATGAGGAGTTTGGTGGTGGCAGAGGTCAGGAAAGGGCGAATCTTACAGATGTTACGAAGGTGGAAGTTGCAGGACTTTGTGAGGATTTGGATGTGGGAAGTGAAGGAGAGTGCGGAGTCCAGTAAATGCACATAATAAGAGACAGCTTTTCACCAGTAAATGCACATAATAAAAGACAGCTTTTCACCAGTAAATGCACATAATAAGAGACAGCTTTTCACCAGTAAATGCACATAATGACAAACAGCTAGTGTCTCCAGTATATGTAGCCAGGGATATATGTGCCCAGTATATGTAGGCAGGGGTATATGTCCCCAGTATATGTAGGCAGGGGTATATGCCCCCAGTATATTTAGGCAGGGGTATATGTCCCCAGTATATGTAGGCAGGTGTATATATTCCAGTATATGTAGCCAGGGGGTATATGTGCCCAGTATATGTAGGCAGAGGTATAAGTCCCAAGTATATGTAGGCAGAGGTATATATCCCAGTATATGTAGGCAGAGGTATATGTCCCAGTACATGTAGGCAGAGGTGCATGTCTCAGTATATGTAGGCAGGTGTATATGTCCCAGTATATGTAGTCAGGGGGTATATGTGCCCAGTATATGTAGCCAGGGGGTATATGTGCCCAGTATATGTAGGCAGAGGTATATGTCCCCAGTATATGTAGGCAGAAGTATATGTCCCAGTATATGTAGGCAGAGGTATATGTCCCAGTATATGGAGGCAGAGGTATATGTCCCAGTATATGTAGGCAGAGGTATATGTCCCAGTATATGTAGGCAGAGGTATATGTCCCAGTATATGTAGGCAGGAGTATATGTCCCAGTATATATAGGCAGAGGTATATGTCCCAGTATATGTAGGCAGGAGTATATGTCCCAGTATATATAGGCAGAGGTATTTGTCCCAGTATATGTAGGCAGGTGTATATGTCCCAGTATATGGAGGCAGAGGTATATGTCCCAGTATATGTAGGCAGAGGTATATGTCCCAATATATGGAGGCAGAGGTATATGTCCCAGTATATGGAGGCAGAGGTATATTATTATTATTTAGTATTTATATAGCGCCGACATATTACACAGCGCTGTACAGTGTATATATATATATATATATATATTGTCTTGTCACTAACTGTCCCTCAAAGGAGCTCACAATCTAGTCCCTACCATTGCCATATGTCTATATTATGTAGTGTAAGTACTGTAGTCTAGGGCCAATTTTTTTCAGGGGGAGCCAATTAACTTATCCGTATGTTTTTGGATTGTGGGAGGAAACCGGAGTGCCCGGAGGAAACCCACGCAGACACGGAGAGAACATACAAACTCTTTGCAGATAGTGCCCTGGCTGGGATTCGAACCGGGGTCCCAGCGCTGCAAGGCGATAGCGCTAACCACTACGCCACCGTGCTGCCCAGTATATGTAGGCAGAGGTATATGTCCCAGTATATGTAGGCAGAGGTATATGTCCCAGTATATGGAGGCAGAGGTATATGTCCCCAGTATATGTAGGCAGGGGTATATGTCCCAGTATATGGAGGCAGAGGTATATGTCCCAGTATATGTAGCCAGGGGTATATGTCCCAGTATATGGAGGCAGAGGTATATGTCCCAGTATATGTAGCCAGGGGGAACTAAGTGCAGAGTGGCTGGCTGTCAGCGGGCGGAACTTACCTCTGTGGCTCTGTCTCTTGCAGGCGGGAGATCCATTTGCCGCTTGTCTAATCCAGACCAGAGCAGCGGCTGCGGCACCAGAACTTCCGGCGCTGGAGCGAGACGGAGGTGAGTTCAGCACGCTGCCAGCCAGCCACTCTCCACCGCTGCTCACAGCTCTCCTTCCACTGCGGCTGTGCTGCTCTCCTCCTGCTCACAGGGTGGGCGGCCGATTGACCGCCTTTACGGACACTGCAGAATTCCTTACGGAATTCACGGGCAGCTAAATATCAACCCGCCGGCGCCTGTCAGAGAGAGGCGCTTGGGTGCAATGCACCCGCCCAGGCGCGGCCCTGGGGAGACGCATCCTGGCTTTGAGATATGCGATAACTTCTTTTAATCTTGTAAGTAGAAACTTGCTTTGGTCAATGAATTTACGTTTGCTAATACACCATAGTGTGCTCTTTCTTTGTTTTAGATTGTTCGTTTGTTTCACCCTATTGAAGAGCGGCTCAGGGAGCCAGACGTTGTAATGCGGTGGATTAGTTCTGTTTGGATTGGAGCGCTGGACATTGGTGTATTTTTGTGGTAACATACCAGTACAGTGCTGCTTATTGCCTGCAACATCACTAAAATGATAGAGCAACTATCCTTAGGGTCAACCTCGATTAAAGGTGTGCACAGGACTTTAGAGGAGGATAACCCATTGTGTATTATTATTTAGGAAATCTTGTAAGGGCGAAAAAAGAACACAGAGATACCGGGAGGCCAATATCGTGTAATATTGTTGGATCAGTTCGGTAATATATAGAACAAACTATATATACTCACAAAGGGAGGTTGCAAGCGAGGCAAGCACTCTTGCTAGCATGTGAGGAAGTACCGTCCTCACTCGGCCTTTCGAAGGGGAAGGTCTGTCTGTCGCGGCTCCAAAACAAAAAAGGTGTCTCTTTGGACCTTCAAGGAGGTCTAGAACCTATACAATCCTCTAGGGAAGTGTATTCACGTAGATTTGGGGAGGGTAGGAGGCGCTCAAGGTGTATTAGTTTACATAAATAAAATGCATAGGTAAGGAGGTCTTACCTTGGTGATGTCAAATTCCAGGAAGCAAGAATTTCATTAGAAACATACTTTTTATCATGCACATCAGACAACGCGTTTCGCGGTTACAACCGCTTCATCAAGTCGAGTTCAAGTGCCTTAAATGGTCTATAAGCTTAGATAGCCCTCAGGCGCTCAGAACTATCTACGCCTATAGACCATTTAAGGCACTTGAACCTGACTTGATGAGGCGGTTGTAACCAGGAAACGCGTTGTCTAATGTGCATGATAAAAAGTATGTTTCTAATGAAATTCTTGCTTCCTTGAATTTGACATCACCAAGGTAAGCCTCCTTACCTATGTATTTTATTTATGTAAACTAATACACCTTGGGCGCCTCCTACCCTCCCCAAATGTATTATTATTTAGTATTTATATAGCACCATCTTCCACAGCACTGTACAGAGTATATATTGTCTTGTCACTAACTGTCCTTCAGAGGGACTCGCAATCTAACCTCCACAATAGTCATATGTATCTATGTACAGTATGTATCATGTAGTGCGTGTATCATAGTCTAGGGCCTATTTTAGGGGGAAGCCAATTAACTTATCTGTATGTTATTGGGATGTGAGCGGAAACCCACGCAAACACAGGGGGAACAGACAAACCCTGTGCAGATAGACCCCTGGCTTAAATTCAAACTGGGGACCCAGCCCTGCAAGGCAAGAGTGCTATCCACTACGCCATTGTGGGTAAATCATGACCTACAGGTAGATCCCAAAGGACTTCTGGGTAGATATCACACCGCCCACCTGCGGTCCCTTGAATGATCTTAGTGCGATATCCTGTCCGTCCTGAAGTTTTGCACAACAGTGTAGAGGATAATGATGGTGGGGAGCCATACATTTAGAAACATTATGTGCTACTGGTGATTACAGTTTTGCAGGACACTGAGCATAATATTGTAAATCAGTTTGGTCAAACGCTCTTCTATTTGGCTTACTGAGGACTAGGAGGACTCTCTGATACGCATCTAATTGCCTGGCAGCTTGTGGTAATCACTGATGGACTGATGAACTGCCGCTGTGCATGGCCAGGTCCAGCACTTCCATACAGGCAAAGGAGGCGATTGCCCCAGGACTTCAGAGCCTGTGGCTCCCCAAGGTGTCTCACCCCCTCCTCCCCAGCTATGGTGACCCCATACATGCCTGCAGGGAATGAGGTAGAGAAGTCCAATAGAGCACAGTGCTGCCTCCTGTATCCTGCATGGATGTAATGAGGCAACAGCAGGCTGAGCGCGGAGGATTGTCCGCGTCCGCATCAGCAGCGCGACCGCCCGCATGGTCGCATGCGGAACGCGGAGAAACGTCCACGTCCGCAGCGGTAGTACGATCCACCGCTCAGTCGCAGACCTCTTGGCGTACTCCACGTCGAGGCTGCACTCCTGGAACACCTTCACAGGCCTCACGGCATGCTGCTCGCCGAGGCACTTCTCATGACAGTCTGGACCCCGTAGGGGCCGCGCCTGTGTGCAGTAGAGCCTTTTATACTCTTAGAAGAAGAGTCAGCTGACCAGCTGGTCAGCTGACCTCAGCAAGGTCCTTGAGCTGTGCTGCAAGGTCCTTGAGCCATGTTGTGATTGGTTGAATGGCTGGGCGGGCTGTTTGAGTCCAGCACAGTATAAAAGCAGGCATTCTGTCAGTTGCAAGTTGTCTGCAGTCAGCGAATACTTGTGTGTTAGCACTCAGACCCTAGTCAGATCCCAAAGTGTGCTAGAACCAGCTGGAGCTGGGGATCCACACTTAGCCAGATTCTGTTGATAGCCTAAAGTACTAATTGCATTATATATTGTGTATGACCTTTTGCCTGTTACCTGTTTAATCTCTTGTCTCCTGAACTTGTACTTCGCCAGCCCGTACCGTTACCGACTATTGGCTTGGCTTCTGACTACTCTTGTGTTTATCGATTCTGTACCTCTGCCCTTCTGATTTTCTGTTGCTGACCTTGGCTTGACCTCTGATCTTGATTTCTGTCGATTCGGTACTTCCTTGCCAGTTCTGATACCGAACCGTTTTCCGTTTGACTTCGCCCCCTTTAGTGGTTCGTCCACTAAAGGGTTAACTCTGCTGAGTTCTCCTTGCGGGGAACTCAGTAACTCCTCAGCATATCATTGCTGTTGAGGAACGCGATTCCGCGTTCTTATCCGAGTCGCAGAATCGCACACACTGCCCTTCCTTCCAGAGGTCACCATCCCTCTGAGTTAACGTCAGTGTGGTGGGTTTTCCACAAGTTATTTCATCTGTACCTTGTGTTTTCCAGAGTACGCATAAATATTTGTATTATTGGTGATGCCGCAGATCACCATATAATCAAATATATCTGTATTACTGGTGATACTGCGGATCACCAATAATCAGAAAACTCTGAGTGTATACACCAAAACACCACATTATTACAATGGATCAGATAAGCCTCTGCTGTGTGTACACTCTGCATTTGTAGGCTAAAAGAGAAGGGGAATAATGGGGACCCCAATAACGCTTTTGTGGACATATGATGGACACCTCATGATTTAGTGTGACTGGGGAGGTGGGATGGGGCCTGGAAGCCAGCTCGAGGGCCCATGGTGGTGAATTTACTGTAGGGGGTTGTGGCTGTGGTAGGGGGGCCCCAAGTTGATTTTTGCACCGGGGCCCCATTGTAGCTAGATCCAGCCATGTGCATGGCTTGCATCTGTAGGTAGCGTCTACATCAGGGGTCTCAAACTCAATTTACCTGGGGGCCGCAGGAGGCAAAGTCAGGATGAGGCTGGGCCGCATAAGGAATTTCACAATCGTGGCGCATCGCCGCCTCTGCCCGCCCCTCTCACTCTTTCTTTACAGAGAGGGGCGGGGAGAGGCGGCGATCGACGTCAGGAGGGGCAGAGCTAAAGCTGAAAGCTCTGCCCCTTCCAGGAAATGCCGGCGGATTGCCCCCCGGGTGATTTGGGGGCTCTGCAGCCCTCGTTTAGCGACGGGGATGCAGCGAATTACTTGGGAGCACTGAAGCAAACTAAGGAAGCTTTTGCCGGCGAGGGCCACAAAATATTGTATCGAGGGCTGCAAATGGCCCGCGGGCCGCGAGTTTGAGACCCCTGGTCTACGTGGTAGATCATTTTCAATTCCTAATTTTTGAAGTAGCTCGCAAGCTGGAAAAGTGTGGTCACCTCTGCTGTGGAGATGATTCAGAAGATGGTGATACATCATACATGGCATTGGTAGGTGATTACATCTCAACCGGAGTGTGTTTGTTGCAAACACAGATGTGTCAGGATGGATCTGGGAAAAGTGTGAGTATGCAGATATGCATAGTGACCTTTCATGCACACGATTTGTGTGGAGATATTAAGTCCCATTGGACACTGTGTTTGAAGAGCCATCCAGTGGCATTACCGGCACTTCCAGTAATTACCCTGAGGGTTTTGTGACAGCTGGAGTTCCTAATATTCCAATTATGATTATTTGATATTAGGAAGGAAAGGGAGGAGATGGGATATATGGAATGCCTGTGACAGCTGCATTGCGTTCTCACTCTTGTTTACTAGAAGGTGAGGAGGATTTCTCATCACTTCAGGATTTAGTTGTGTAGGTAATCATCATGGAATCCATAAGGCCATTGTTCTGCAGAGAAATGGTTTCCTGTGCACAAGGCACTTCCACTTCCTTTATGGAATTTATAAACCATTTTTATTCACTATTTTCAGTATTTGTTAACTTAGGCATAGCTCCCAACTGTCCCTCTTTGGGAGCCCTGTCCCTCTTTTTACCTCCTTTGTCCCTCTTTTTACCTCATTTGTCCCTCTTTCAGGACTTTGTCCCTCTTTCTATGTAAATATATAGATCTCTCTACTAAAAAATGTGTTTGACTGTAAACTTTATTCCCATCCTTTGAATCAGGGGTCAGGAACCGTTTTTAGCTGAAAGAGCCATAAACGCCACATATTTTAAAATGTAATTTCGTGAGAGCCATACAATATGTTTCAAACTGGGACAGTAGGGCTCATGTCCCTGTTGCCATGGTGATGTGTATACAGTTGATCCTCCAGGCAGTGGAAGTGTCAGACACGTCTTCAGCTTCTCTTAGGTTTCAGCAACAGTAGCAATTTCCCCGAGAGCCAGACAGGAGAAATACAGACTAACAGCTTGTACAATTAGCTAGCTGACTTGGCGGTTGATTTACTTTGTAGGACGAGATCCTCACACTTTGGCCCAATAGGCTGCCTGTCAAGTGACAGGCAGCCTATTGGGCCAATCAAAGTGCAGGTATCTCATTCTACAAAGTCGTGGACCTGACAGGGTCCAGAGTGGGACAATTGGAGCAGCCGTTAGTATTGGGGGGAGTGTGAGTAAGTTATTAGTGTATGCTACAGGAGTAGCATGCACTACTTTGAAAATGTTACTTGCGCTGCCACACTAAGCTGCGCTGCTTGAGCAGTGTAGCTTAGTGCATCAATCCCTACTGATTTGTCTGTGAGCCAGATGTAGCCATCAAAAGAGCCACAGTTAAAATAGGAAATGCTAAGAAGGGTTTTCTCTTTTACTGTAGAAAAATCACTAAAATAAAAATGTGGACAGTGCAATAAAGATGTTATGTAAGTAGAGCAAGTATTTATCTACTTATATATGTGGGTTTTTTCTGAGATAGTATGGCTGACAGCTCCTCTTTAAATAGTGTCCAGGTCGCTATGCTATACATATAAAAAAGTAAAATCAATTAGCACCAGAAACAAGAGCATAACTACAAAGCATGGGGCCTCCCAGCTAAACTTTGATGAGCCCCCCATAGTGTTGAACCCCTTCCATAGCCTACCCATGCAAGGGTCATAAAACAAGCGCGGACATTGTAATCCTCACACCCATAACAAGTGTAGCCAGAAAAGAGCTTGATGTGAAGGATGGACCCCTTTATTGGAGGGAGTGAAGCAGCAGTTGGGGTCCCCTTACAGCTCTGTGCCCCCCTGCGGTCCCAGGGGCTGCTCCCCTGTAGTTACCCCCCCCCCGCCCAGAATGCAGCAGGAGAGATAGAAGCTTCACCAAGAGAAGCAGACACCCCAAAAAGACTCGCACTCAAAACACCCAGCCAGGGGCGTAACTAGAAATCACTGGGCCCCCCTGCGAAACTTTGGATGCTTTTCTTTCTCTAGCATCACTACAGTACACAGCACTTGGGGCAGGGTAGAGGGGATGGGGGCTAGGCACTGTACACAAGACCCTGCTGAACACTGAATAGGGACTATCTACAAATCTTTTTTCTACAAAACCTTGTATGATTCGTTATCAGTGGCTGAGCAGATGCAGTTATTAGAACAATTGTGCGGAGAGCACAATTTCTGTCTGTGTCCTTATTTTGTCAGTCTCTCAGGAAAGGGAAAAGAAACTTCTCCCCCATGGGGCCCCTGGGGCTTCTGGGCCCCCCTGCGGCTGCATCCCTTGCAGGGTCTATAGTTATGCCCCTGCACCCCGCGGCTAAATCTGAAACAATTGGGTTTGGCAGATGCTGCTCTCTCGCTAAATGTAGATTGTTGTACGTGGAGAAAAGCAAATAGAGTCACAAGAGATGTATTTTTTTTTTTTATTTTTTTTTTTAGTAATCAAAATTTTATTAGGTCAAAATCACATATCACATAGAATATATATTATTACAGTGAGTGCAATCTTACAATAGCTATACAAAAGTCCTGGTAACGTTAAACCACCCAATACTATTCGACATACTGTAAAATAGCCCCAATACATCATTGGGTACGTTAACTAATTAAGTCATAAGAAATGTATGATGGAATTCAGGGTTAGGCTATGATGCTGTTCCAGAATGTGATGATGTCACTACATTTAAATACCGTAGTTTTGGCATATGACACATTTTTTTCTTCCCCAAAAAGGAGAATAAAAAGCCCCTCCTTCTTATATGCTAAATACAGGGAGTTCCCGACTTACAAACGCACCAGGTTTAGACCGGAGTGTCTTATATGTTGATTTATTTTTTTTGTTTTGAATAAATGTAGATTGCTGCTCATGGAAAAATAAATTGATTTCCCCTGATAATAAGCCCCACAAATCTTTTGGAGCAAAAATTATATGTCTGTCTTATTTTCGGGGCTATGCAGTGTGTGAGTACCATGAGCAAAACTGGGCTTTTGTTCCGTTGATCTGATAGATTCAGGGAAGATTTGTTTTTGTTGTTCCTGGCTGGTGGAGCGATTGGGGAAGACGTTCTGAGATTGATGAATGGTGTGTTCTAGAATGTGAATTGCTGCTTGCATTGGAATACATCATCCTTCATCTATTTCCATGTTTGTCTTACTATTTATGGAGTGCCTGCGTGTTGTAGAAGGACAGCGTGTGATGTCACCATACAGAGCAGTGAGCCATTGTCACCTTTCGATTCCTTATGGCAGCCATCAGTCTGAGTCACAGAGGCTTCTGGCAGGATGACGGATATTTTATCCTGCAAGTGACAGTCGGGTGAGGCCTCTGTGAGGGTGACGTGTGGCTGAATAAATAGCATGTGCTGTTCCTGACAGCTCCGCACACACCGCTGACGCTTTCTAGAAAATCACACAGTCCCTTCTGAGGAGAAGCAGGTCTGATCTCCGGTGACAGGGATAGTTACATGGTCATCTAGACTGGAAAATGATATATGTCCATCATGTTCAACCTTCCGAGCCCCTCTGGGCCCTAATCCAGACGAAGGAAAGTCCACAAGGATAAAACGTATATATTCAGCTGGAGATCTGTCCCCAATATAGGACATCACCATCTTATTGCTACTAATTATAGCCGTGATTACCTTTTAAAGTGAGTCTGAGGTGTCAATAATAATAAAAAAAAAACATACTCACTAATGAAAGAGAAAGCTCTGGGTCCTATAGAGTGCAGTTCCCCAAGTTGTCCTCAAGGCCCACCAACAGTGCATATTTTGCAGAAAACCACAAACATTCGCAGGTGAGGTAAGTAGTGTCTCAGCAGAGCTAATTACTACCTTTGTGGATTTCCACAAAACACGCACTGTTGGTGGGCCTTGAGGACAGGGTTGGGGAACACTGCTTATAGAGCCTTCCCGCATTCCAGTGCTGGATTCCTCGTTAGCAGTCTACGACCAATGGGACAGAGACTGCTCACTTCCGCAGCTGCAGGAGGCTTTGGCAATCTTTGGGAGACGGTCACTCCATACTGCACATGTGCGAGAATGTGTGCTTGCGTAATACGGAGCCCTCATCTTCGGGAGCACTTGAGTTTCCGAATATTGCAGAAGCCTCCCTCACTGGAAGTGAGCAGTATCCAAACTATTGGTCAGAGACTGCTAACGGGGGATTCCGCGTAGGAATGCGGGGAACGTAGGAGGAATGGGACCACTCTATAGGATCCACAGCCTTCGCTCTCCTTAGGTGAGTATGTTTCTTTTTTTTATTGACAATTCAGACTCCCTTTAATGCAGGCATGTCCAAAGTCTGGCCCGTGGGCCAAATGCGGCCCAACAAGTCTTTTGTGGTGGCCCCCAAAGCTCTCTACAGCCGTTAACTCCATGTGGCCCGAAGGCCATAGCTGTGGTGCCACATGCAGGGGCCACCTTGTATCATTGATCATTGTCTGTAGGTTATTATTAACTGCAGTTGCAGCCATTGATAAGCCATTGATAAGCCACTGCCACTATGCCAGCAATGGTAGCTGCCACTGTGTCACTAGCACTATGCCTGCATGCTGAAAAGGACATGCTAACTGCACACGGTATATGTGTTATTTCCCCTGGACAAAATGTCAAAGGCACAGTGTACGTAATGGCAATCAGCAAAAATTGTGTTTAATTTCACTACCTCGGCCCCTTAGCACTCTCAAGGACGGCGATATGGTGATATGGCCCTTGGCCTAAAAGGTTTGGACAACTCTGCTGTAAAGGGTTCCTGAAGTCACATGTGGCACTGTGA
Source organism: Hyperolius riggenbachi (assembly GCF_040937935.1). Taxonomy (NCBI): domain Eukaryota; kingdom Metazoa; phylum Chordata; class Amphibia; order Anura; family Hyperoliidae; genus Hyperolius; species Hyperolius riggenbachi. The sequence continues at coordinate 399,403,305 of NC_090650.1, read as the reverse complement.
GATACAGAGCTGGGACAAAGTCCTCCAGTATCCAAGGCTAAGATACCAAAGTGTGCCCCTCCATGTCTCCCACCGCAGCCGTCACACACTGGGCTTGATTCTCTAAACCGTGATAACTCAAATATCACACCTTATCAAAGCTATCACACCTTATCTAAGTGAGCATGCCTTATCAGAGTAGCACTCACTATGCTACGCTTTATAAGGCGTGTTAACTTTGATAAGGTGCGATATCTTTTCATAAGGTGTGATATTTGAGTTATCACGGTTTCATGAATCAGGCCCACTGATTGCTATTAGAGTAAAGGGGCCCATACACCGAACGATTTCCCCACCGATTTACAGCAGATTCGATCACTGTGATCGAATCTGCTGTGAAACCATTGCGCAAACGCTGACCGAACGATCGATTTCCGTCCAAAATGAATCGTTCCCGTCGATTCCTGTCAATCCGTCCGTGCGGAAGATTTTGTTCGATCGCCGGTGGGTCGGGAGTGCGTCGATATCGGCGTTCGAATGCAACACATTACCTGCTCCGGCCGGCGCGACTCCCCCGGTCTCCGCTGTCTTCTTCTCCGCGCTGGGCTCCGGGTCCGGCTGGCTTGGCTTCACTAAACTTCCTGTCTCGGCAGGAAGTTTAAACTGTAGAGCGCCCTCTACTGTTTAAACTTCCCCCGGCAGCAGTGGCAGCTTCACAGATTGTGATCGGTTTCATGCTGAAATGGATTCACAATAAAGGCAGCCATACGATCCCTCTCTGATCAGATTTGATCAGAGAGGGATCTATCTGTTGGTCGATCTGATGGTAAATCGACCACTGTATGGCTACCTTGAGAGTCACCCAACCTCCTCAACCCCTTAATCTCTAGTTATCTGGCTTGCAGTCACTGCCATGTATCCCCTTTTCTTATTTATCTCTGCTTCAAACACAATAGGGGAATGATTGTTGAGCACCCCCTCCTACACTGCGCCCTGAGGCTGGAGCCTCTCTCGCCTCCATCTCGGCCCAGCCATGGTGAGATAAATGTGTACATAGGGTATCAACCCTAGAATTTCCTTGTGTTCTCTATTTATTTCTTTATTTTTTTATTTTTTTTTTCATTGCAAGGGTTAGCCAGTGCTTTATTTCTGCAGTCAGAGCAGTCGAACACAAAGGCAGCTTTCCTGAAAACTAGTTAGAGGCCATAAAACCTCTGGACAGAGGTGTAAACGCTTGTCAAAACGGGATAGTGATGAAAAGTTCAATAGGTCATCATTGCTCTGCGTGGGAGTTTAATCAACCAAGTAAATGTAACATCATATCTAAATTATGTTCAACCTTTAAACCCATAATTAAGGTTATGGGACACCAAGAAAGTTATATTTGGGATTAGTTCTATTAACACAATTATTTAAGTTTCGCACTTTCACTTTGCTTTAAAGTAAGGAATACATCCACACCTTTTTTATAGCACATATAGAATTGGCCCTAGCAGCTTCATATAGTAAGATATGCCACAACTTAAGCACTCTTACTGTGAAGAACCCCTTTCTAAACAGGTGGAAAAATCTCCTTTCCTCCATATCCTCTTGTCCTTTTTACAGATTTGTTGGTCAGAGTAATTTAGAATATTTTCACCCGGTAAGACAAAACAAGCCTTTTGAATTATGTTTTTCTTCAATTTATAAATTAATTTAAGAGTGAGTAATGATATATGGCGTGACAAAAATCCACAGTGAATGTTTATTGCCTTATTCTCGCGCAGACACCTCATCCAAAATGAAGGATTATTTTCCAAACTTTCCAGTTGTTTTCTTTTCCATGTAGCCTCCAAAAACACTACATGAGAACTCCCCAAAATATACTGCTTATTTAATTAAATCCCCAAATTGACCTCAGAATGCGATAGAAACCATGAACTCCTATGAGGACAATAAAGTGTCAAATACATAATAATATAGTAGGGACATCAGACTATGAATATGATAGGGATTAGATTGTGAGCTCTGAGGACACTCAGCGACATGAATATGTACTCTACAATGTGCTGCAGAAGATGTCAGCGCTATATAAATACAAAACAACAATAATAATAATGTGTGGAGGACAGTCAGTGACAAGACTATGTATTACTGTAGAAGGTGTCACCACTAGATAAATACATAATAAATAATATGGTAAAACATTGGAGTATGACTATGGAGTTGGGGTTTGTGAGTAGAGATGGCCCGAACCTCCGATTTTCGGTTTGCAAACTTCCGCAAAAGTTTGGTTCGCGCGAACGTTCACGAACTGCAATAGACTTCAATGGGAAGGCGAACTTTGAAAACTAGAAACACTTACGCTGGCCACAAAAGTGATGGAAAAGATGTTTCAATGGGTCTAACACCTGGAGGGGGGCATGGCGGAGTGGGATAGATGCCAAAAGTCCTGGGGAAAAATCTGGATCTGGTTTTAAGGGCAGAAATCACATTGAATGCTAAATTGCAGGCCTAAAGTGCTTAAAACATCTTGCATGTGTATACATCAATCAGGGAGTATAATTAGAGTACTGCTTCACACTGACACACCAAACTCACTGTGTAATGCACCGCAAACAGCTGTTTGTGTAGTGACGGCCGTGCTGGACTGGTGCGCACCATGGCCAAAGTGTAGGCCGTGGCGGCAGGGCCGGCCCTAGACTTTTTGCCGCCTGAGGCAAATTTAGGAGAAAATTGCTGCCGCCCGTGGGTGCGGGGGGGGGGGGGGGGGCGGCCGCTGAGCCGGAGGGGTAGCAGGCAGGTCGGGGGTATTGGGCCTAGCGATGGGTCCCCCGATCTGCGCTCCCCTCCAGCTGTAATTAGGAAGCAGCCGCTTGCAGATCATAAGAGGCACGGGCGGGGAGGACTCACCTTATCCGCGTTCCATCGTGCGCTCCACTGACGTCACTTCAGTGACGTCAGTGGAGCGCTCACTGGAACGCGGAAAAGGTGAGTCCTCCCCACCCGTTGCCTCTTACGATCTGCAAGCGGCTGCTTACTAATTACAGCTGGAGGGGAGCGCAGATGGGGGACCCAGGCGAAGGAGGGGGGGTCCAACCCCCCTCCCCATCGCTAGGCCCAATACCCCCAACCTGCCCACTACCCCTCCGCCCCCCCCCCTAGACCGCCCCCCCCTGCCGCCCTAGAAGTTTTCCGCCTGAGGCAAATGTTTCACCCCGCCTCATGAGCGGGCCGGCCCTGCGTGGCGGTTTTCAAGCCCAGTGCTTTAAAACATCTTGCATGTGTATACATCAATCAGGGAGTATAATTAGAGTACTGCTTCACACTGACACACCAAACTCACTGTGTAATGCACCGCAAACAGCTGTTTGTGTAGTGATGGCCGTGCTGGACTGGTGCGCACCATGGCCAGAGTGCAGGCCGTGGCGGTTTTCAAGCCCATATGGTCGCCGGGCTGTGGTAGCTCAATGATAGAACAACAGTGACTGTCAGGTAGGTATATGCAGTGATGGGTATTACAATGTGCACCTGTCACACACAGACAGGTACCGGACAGGCACAGTGACACTGCGTGCGCTCACATAGGTGGGTGGGTGCACAGTGAACAACAGGTAGGTATATGCAGTAATGGGTATTACAATGTGCACCTGTCACACACACAGGTAGCCACTGAATGTGCTGGGCCTGGCTGGCAGTGGCACACACACAGTAGGAATTACCAAGGCTGTCTATGCAACACAAGTGTCAGTGGGACACACACAAAAAAAAATAGATCACAAGAACAAGATTAGCTGTTGTGGGGTGCTTCTTTAGCAATAAGAATCAGCCAGGAGCAAGCTAACAAGCCTACAAGAGCCTAACTAAGCTTTCCCTATGAGAGTCTGCAGCAGCTATCCCTTCACTAATTGCTGCAGGCACACTAGAGTGAAAAGCCTGATGCTGCCTGCCTTGTATAAGGGGAGGGGGGGGGGGGGCTCCAGGAGGCCTGCTGACTGTGATGTAGAGGTTCAAAGTTGACCCTCATGATGCACTATGGGGGCAAATCGAACTTCCGGAAAAGTTTGCGTTCAATGGCGAACGCGAACCACCGAACTTCGCCGGGAACCATTCGCCAGCGAACCGTTCAGGCCATCTCTAATTGTGAGTTCTCTTGAAGCGCAGTCAGTGACAAGAACATGTACATGTCCACTGTGATCAATGGAATTCTTAGTCCTCCATTTTGAAAATGGCCATTACCCCATAACAGCTTCCTGGTCAGCACACTGTTAAACTGTAAAATCGCCTGCTTAAAGCCAGTGTTTACCATATTAAAAATAAAAAAGTCGGATACATACCTAAGGAGAGGGAAGGCTCGGTCCTAATGAGCCTTCCCTCTCCTCTCCCGGTTCCCTCGGTGCTGCGCTGGCTCCCCTGTTCGCGTCCGCCGCAGCAGGGACTTCGGAGGTCTTCGGGAGCACTCGGGCTTCCGAAGACGGGCCGCTCCATACTACGCACGCGCGAGTGCGCCACAGAGGGCGCTCGCGCATGCGTAGTATGGAGCGGCCCGTCTGCGGGAGCCCGAGTGCTCCCGAAGGCTTCCGAAAGCTCCCGAAGGCATGCGGAAGTGGTAGTATTTGACCGAACTGGTCGAATACTGCCACGTGGGATCCTGCGCGGGACCGGGCACCAGGGGAGGAGAGGGAAGGCTCATTAGGACCGAGCCTTCCTTCTCCTTAGGTGAGTATCCGACTTTTTTATTTTTAAAATGGTAAACACTCACTTTAAGCCATAGGGAAACATGGACATTACCTTGCTCATCATTTGTACTTTCAGTTATAACTGACAGCAACTTATATATATATATATATTTCAGTTCTGACAAAATCTTGACAGAAATGGCAGGAATTGTTGTAAGAAGAGAATGGGGATTTATATGGCCCACTGAGACTGATCTATATTCTTACACGGATCTGATGAACACACGGATGGTGGATTAGGAGGTATAGCTACAATGAAATGTCTCCTGTAACATAAAAATAATTATTGCTGATCAAGAGGGCAACTGAAGAATTGAGGTATCGCCTGTCGATTATTTATGTGTACCTGAAGCCTTTTATTATTGTATAAGATCTGCTGATATACGTTAACTGGCTTTGAAATCGTTATTTACACGATGTCTATACAGCTATATTGTACATGCAATATGGTGATATATTGCTTTTTTCTCTTCATTCTTCCTTCTCCTGCATTAGTGTGGGCAGCTCTTTTCTTTTCTTCTCTTTCTGTCCTTCCCAGGTGCATCAGACATATTGTTTTATGTTGTTTCTTGATATGTTGTTTTTTTATAAATAAAAATCAATAAAAATGTATCTGTTAAAAAAAGAAGAGACTGGTGAACTTCTGAGAAGAACTGACGCGAGGCGTGTGTGTGTGCGTGTGCGTGTGCGTGTGCGTGTGCGTGTGCGTGTGCGTGCGTGCGTGCGTGCGTGCGTGTGTATCATGTTTTTATTTCAAACATTTTACTCTGTTCAGGTTCACTTTAATGAGCAGCTGAATTTTACTTAGGGATGGTCGTAGTCAGCCAACTTCGCCACGCTGGAACTGCATGTGGTTCTACGCAATTACGCTTTGCAAAGTACGGTTTCGAAATCAGAAGCTTCGCTACGTTTGCATTTTGTAGACTACGCGGTAAAATACGGAAGCTTCGCGTAGTGCGAAGCGTAGTGTATGCGAACGCTTATGCCTTATGCGGAAAAATGTTCCGCATTAATCCGCTACATATAGAAGTGCAATAATATTTCTGCGCATGCGCAATGATCCGTATAGACGCGGTTACCGCACGTGCAGTTGACTTCGCAATACATACATCAACTACGCATAGCGGGCGAAGCTTCGAATAGTGGTACTACGACTACGCGGAAATACGTATGCAAAGCTTTAAAACTTCGTCTATGGACTACAACGCGTAGATTCGCACTGGCGTAGTTTACGAGCAACCCTGCTTGTACTACCATGTTTTTTAGTTTGTGCAGCATAGTAACCAGTCAGCCTTGTCCACCATATGGTCGTAACCTCCCTTTGGGGGTGTTACAGGACACAGTCAAGGTAAGGGAGCCCCTGAAGCTTACAATGTTTCGAGGACTAAAGATGGGGGGGGGGGGGTTGCCCTCCACAGGGCCCAGAAAATCTTTGTTACTTCTTACCTCAACCTGGCCGAACTACCCAAGATCTTCTCTTGAGGCTTCCGACAAACTTCTGTAGATTGGTTTCTGACCTGTGTCCGTAGATTCTTGTGAGGTTTCATTGAAGCAACATTTCAGCTGATCTTTCCCCTTCTCTCAAATTTCCAGCCAAATCTGTGTCCTCGTATGTCTCAGCACAGCCATAGATCTTCTGCTGTGAGGACTGGTACTAGCTTAGAAGTCTGTTAGTGAACTACCCCCAGAGGAAGTCTCCTGAAGTGCTAAAAGGGAACTTTGTAGAGCTAACAAAGTGAGTTGAACAACTGATAACAGAGAACAACAACTTGTAACAGCAGCAAAGCTGAGATACGGTGTAAGTGCTGCATGTAGTGTCTGCAGAACAGCCTCTCTCTGGCCAATATATCCCCTTGTTGTAACCCTAAATTGCTTTTGACTATGGCAGTGGTCCTCAAACTAAGGCCCGCGGGCTGATTGTGGCCCCCTGAAGCTTTTTCACCGGCCCCCCACTCTCAAAATCTATTACTTGTAGATGCGATCCACTGCATCTTTAATATCTGCGACCCACATATAGAATAGCAATGCTGGCACCACCCATCCACATGGGTCCAATTGGACTGCAGGTTGTCACCTGGGTATGCTTCACTGTCTGTAGCAAAGATGTTCTTCGGGCGCCACATGAATGGCTCCTTCTCCTCCGGAGAAGTTCTCCTCTGTGTTGCAGGGCATACTAGCTGCACATGCTGTGTTGGGGGGCATACTATCGGATTTCGTTAAATGGGAAACATAAGGGCTGCACATGTTAACAGGTAATAGTTTACACTACCCAGGCTCAATGTAATGTTTTCTACATTTTATGTATACTCCGGCCCCCCAGCAGTCTGAAGTATGTTGACCCGGCCCTTGATCGAAAACGTTTGCGGACCCCTGGATTATGGTGTCAATTCATCAAGCATTACCGCATTCGTTAATGCTGAACACAGGCTATTTTGGCATGGCAAGCTGAAATTACCTAGCAGTGAGGTAAATTACAGACTTGTGCAGTAAACACCTCCAACACATGTCAGCAAATGTTAATTCATGAAGATCAGAGCATGCAGTAAAGCCCAGGAATAAGTTCTCTAATTACTGGCAGCTCGTATCTGTCAAAAAACAGCTTTGAATGCCTTCCGTGTGGATATCCCCATGACTGGCAGGAGTAGAGAACCAATATGAACAGCTCCTGTCTCCTACAAGTCCCTGTGATAGGATCCGAAGCCTTCTCTGGAGGGTCCAACTTTTCTACCCCCTAGGCAGAGAGCAGAGCATTCGGAACAAAAGAGGTTTCCCCTTGAGCTCTTCAGCATTTTAACCCCTTAGGTTCCTGTTTGAAGATGCTGAGGAGCTAGTGGGGAAATCACCTAAGCAGGGTATGTGTAATGTCTCTTGGAGTTCATCTAAGCTGTGGCAATTAAATAAAAGGTTAAGAAAAACTAAAGGTGGCCTACACTTATAGATTTGCAGCAGATTCGACCATCAGATTTCTGTCAGATGCCTGTCAGGTTGACAGGAATCTATCTGATGTGTGCTACACACTAGGAACAGATTTCTATCTAAATTAATTATTGGACCATTAGATCCAATGCAACTCTATGGGTCATCGATCTGCTGGCAGCAGCAGATCGACCTAGATCTTCCATCCTGTCAGATAGATCAAATCCATCGAAATTGGCCACAAATCGATCAATCGATAGATTTGAAAGAATCGATTTCGATCGATCCATTCTATAGATCGATCGATGTTTGAAATCGACCAGTGTATGGGTCACTTAATAGAGAGATTCAGAGCAAACAGAGGCAGTATAACAAACGTATATTCTAAAGCAGGCATGGTCAAACTCGGCCCTCCAGCTGTTACGGAACTACAAGTCCCACAATGCATTTGCCTTTATGAGTCATGACTGTGGCTGTCAGACTCCTGCAATGCATTGTGGGACTTGTAGTTCCGTAACAGCTGGAGGGCCGAGTTTGCCCATGCCTGTTCTAAATGGATGTGGGGATGCCTCTTACTGCTGTAACGCCCTTACTGCACGGAACAGTTTGTGACTATACAGAGACACTCCACACTCTTCTGCTGTTACTGAACAGGTTTTTGTGAGTTTAAGCATAGTATTTCAGTAAATTACCGAACTTCTACCGCACCTGTGAAAATATTGATGCATTAGCAAAAAAAAAAAAAGTTTAAAATACCGAATGCGGTATCTTCCCGACTGATTTTTTTTTTTTAATCGTACAGCCTTTGATGAATTGACGTCTATGGATACAAAGGGCAAAAGAACAAAAAAAAAAAAAGAGAACCTATTTGAGGTTGAAGGTTAATGAGCCTCATAAATGAATTATTAAATAAGTAGTCCGACTGATGTGTAGCCGTGAAAAAAATGACAATTTATTAGGGACGTATCCCGTAAAGCAATTAAAACAATACAGTAAAATCCCCCATAAACACTGCAGGTCAGCAGTACCCCTCAATGCAGACTTTTATTATAACAATGTACCAATAATAATACTAATAAATATGCTGGGAGGTTATTAAACTGCTAATAAGTAGATAATTGTGCTCCTGTATAAGAAGATCATAAAACACTCTTTTAACCTCCAAAAAACAAACATTTAAAAAAAATATATAAAAAAAATAACCACTACACACTATAATATTCACAAAATTCTATGAACAACATTATGTGCAAATGGTCCGATATAAAGTGCAATAGTTGGTGCAACAATCAATGAAAGGAGATCAACAGGGTCTCGAAGTGAAAAATAAATGTTAGCAATACTCAACGTGCATTAAAGGGAAGGTCCAAGCAAAAAAAAAAAATGAGTTTCACTTACCTGGGGCTTCTACCAGCCCCATGCAGCCATCCTGTGCCCTCGTAGTCACTCACTGCTGCTCCAGTCCCCCGCTGGCAGCTTTCTGACCTCGGAGGTCAGGGCCGAATTGCGTACATTTTTACACATTTCCGCTAGTGCAGGAACATTAACACATACATTTTTACGCGTTAGTGGTGCAACGCGTACATTTTTGTTCCTGCACTAGCTGGAATGCGTAAAAATGTATGCCATGTGGCCCTGACCTCCGAGGTCAGAAAGCTGCCAGCGGGGGACTGGAGCAGCAGTGAGTGACTACGAGGGCACAGGAAGGCTACATGGGGCTGGTAGAAGCCCCAGGTAAGTGAAACTCATTTTTTTTTTTTGCTTGGACCTTCCCTTTAAGGTAAAGTGCTCAGTGCAAAGTGAAAACGAAACTCATCCGTAGTAGGCATGCAGAGAGGAGAGGGGAACTACAAAATTGCATTATAGATTATACTATGTATATGCTCTAAAAAATGTTTGTGTATAGAGTATGAGTACAAAGGGCAGTCATACAGGGAATAGGGTCAGGAAGCACAGGATATGGGTACAGAGGGCAGTCATACAGGGAATAGGGTCAGGCAGTACAGGATATATAGGTACAGAGGGTAGTACTAGTCATACAGGGAATAGGGCCAGGAAGTAGTGTTGGGCGAACAGTGTTCGCCACTGTTCGGGTTCTGCAGAACATCACCCTGTTCGGGTGATGTTCGAGTTCGGCCGAACACCATCAGGTGTTCGGCCAAACCGTTCGGCCGCATGGCCGAACTAAGAGCGCATGGCCGAACGTTCCCCGAACGTTCGGCTAGCGCTGTGATTGGCTGAACGGGTCACGTGGTTCGGACCTGAACGCGCTCTGATTGGCCGAACGGTCACGTGGTTCGGGTAAATAAATACCCGAACCACGTCATATCTCCGCCATTTGTCTGTGGGTTTAGCTTTGGGTAGGCAGGCAGGGTAGTTCGCTCTCCAGCCACGCTAGCCAGGGTCCCCCCCAGTCATTGTGTGTCGCTGCTGGGAACAGTAGTACACCGCTCGCTCAGCCACACTATATATAGCATTGTTTACTGCCACTGTGTACCTCGCTCAGCCACACTATATATAGCATTGTGTTTACTGCCACTCTGTGTACACGGCTCAGCCAGACTATATAGCATTGTGTGTACTGCCACTGTGTACCTCGCTCAGCCACGCTATATATAGCATTGTGTTTACTGCCACTCTGTGTACACCGCTCAGCCAGACTATATAGCATTGTGTGTACTGCCACTCTGTGTACACGGCTCAGCCAGACTATATAGCATTGTGTGTACTGCCACTCTGTGTACACCGCTTAGCCAGACTATATAGCATTGTGTGTACTGCCACTCTGTGTACACGGCTCAGCCAGACTATATAGCATTGTGTGTACTGCCACTCTGTGTACACCGCTCAGCCAGACTATATAGCATTGTTTACTGCCACTCTGTGTACACGGCTCAGCCAGACTATATAGCATTGTTTACTGCCACTCTGTGTACACCGCTCAGCCAGACTATATAGCATTGTGTGTACTGCCACTCTGTGTACACCGCTCAGCCAGACTATATAGCATTGCGTACTCTGCCAGTCAGTGTGTATATTGCTGGGATCAGTAATACTCCACTCACCGCCAACCACTATATGAGCTCACCATGAGTTCCTCAGAGACCTCCGCTGTGAGCAGCTCTCCCAACAACAGCAACAGCCAACGCCCCACGCAAGCTATAACATCCACCCCAGCAGCCAGTGGTCAGCAGCAGCCCTCCCCGGAGGTCAGTCAGTGTGTATATTGCTGGGATCAGTAATACTCCACTCACCGCCAACCACTATATGAGCTCACCATGAGTTCCTCAGAGACCTCCGCTGTGAGCAGCTCTCCCAACAACAGCAACAGCCAACGCCCCACGCAAGCTATAACATCCACCCCAGCAGCCAGTGGTCAGCAGCAGCCCTCCCCGGAGGAGAACGTTGTGTCCATCGGTCCGTCGCCAGAGCGATTAATGAGGGCTGCCATTGAGGAGATGATGGGGCCTGATGTGGAGGAGGAGGTCTGGCTCAGGCCAGCATCCCAAGTTAATGTTGAGGACGATGAGGGGTCTGTGTCTGGGGATGTTGGGGTGGCAGAGGTGGTGGGTGGGTCAGACTCAGTAGAAGAGTTGTATGATGAGGATGATGATCGGGACCATCTGTATGTGCCTCAGAGTCCGACCCCGGAAAACATGTTGTATCGTGTGTTTAGGTACTAAAATCTGCGTTCCCACTTCCCAGTACTGCCCGCAGTGCCCGAGTACACGGATCCATATAATTTTTTGGGCAGCACTATCAAACTGTGGTACTATGAGTGAGTTGCCATGGTCCTTTTGTGCTGCCTGTCACACTCACCGTCTGTCTGCAGATGGATTGTTCAACACAGCTACGCCATCTGACATGTAGTCCTGGACCTTGACCATCTTCTCCAGGCGATTGGTGTTGGAGGACGTGGAACTGCCCGATTGCTGTTCTGTGGGCTGCTGCATGGGTGTCAGAAAATGTTTCCACTCCAAGGACACTGCCAATACCATTCCCTTTTCGGCACTAGCAGCAGCTTGTGTTCTTTGCTGCCCTCCTGGTCCTCCTGGGTTTGCTGAAGTCAGTCTGTCGGCGTACAACTGGCTAGAGAAGGAGGAGGATGTCAATCTCCTCTCTAAAGTCTCCATCCTCAAGGGCCTGATGGAATTGTTCCATTTTTGACCTGTCTGACACTTTCTTCAATCAGTTTTTTAACATTGTGTTTGTATAAACTGGGTATAAACCCAGTAATTGGTGTTGTCCAGATTCCAGAATAATGAATAATAATGAATAGTGAATAATGCGCGGGCCGCGTTCAATGCAGTCTAGCATGAATTGAGCCATGTGTGCCAGAGAGTCCTGCCAGACTCCTCTGTCTTCATGTTCTTGTGAGCGTTGTGATTGTTGTGATGCACCATATTCGTCACCAACATCACTTTCTTCCTCTTCTGCTGTCCATTCCCGCTAAATTGTGGAAGTCCAACGTGCACCGCTCTGTCCCTCGGCAGTGGGGGCATCCAATTCCTGCTCCAACTCCAGCTGTTCCTCGTACTGTTCTTTGTCATAGCTGGGACCAGCGTTTCCTGAGGCAGGTTGCCTGATGTTGGTATCATCACGCTGATCGTTTTCATCTTCAGAATCCCCCACTTGCATCATGCCAGCGGTTTCCATCTTCAACATTGATTTCTTCAGTAAACACAGCAGTGGTATTGTAATGCTGACTGTAGAGTTGTCACTGCTCAGTCACGCAACGTGGATTGCTCAAAATTTTGGAGGACTTGGCAGAGATCCAACATGGTGGCCCAATCAGATCCACAGAAGCTTGGTAGCTAGCTGCTGGAATGCGCCTCGGCACTGCGCAAAAGCGTGCTAGCATGTGCAGCGTAGAATTCCAGCGCGTAGGGAGGGACATCACCCAGCGAGCGATGGTGCGCTAGATTAAAGCGCTCCTGCATCTCTTGGTGAGTCCTTCAGAAGCGGTACTGGACTTTTAACAATGTTTTTTTTTTTTTCCTTCAACAGAAGATCTGCCACGTTGGAGTGAGGAGGACGCCACCGACCCTGACACCAAGCTGAACCCCGGCGAACTCCAAGCAGAGGATCTTCAGGAACCCTCAAGGCTTTGAGCAAGCTGAGGAGGATCAGCAGTCCCAACGAGACCTCTCCTCATATGCGACTGAGTGCAGTGGAGCTCCCCAGAACAACCTCTCAGTTGTCACTTTGTCACTGGTCACTTTGTCACTTTGTCATTTTGTCACTTGTCACTTTGACATTTTGTCACTTTGTCACTTGTCACTTTGACATTTTGTCACTTTGTCACTTGTCATTTTGTCACTGGTCACTTTGTCACTGGTCACTTTGTCATTTTGTCACTTTGTCACTTGTCACTTTGTCACTTGTCACTTGTCACTTTGTCATTTTGTCACTTTGTCATTTTGTCACTTTGTCACTGGTCACTTTGTCACTGGTCACTTTGTCACTGGTCACTTGGTCACTTGTCACTTGGTCATTTGTCCAGATGATCCCGGTACACCTCCTGCGATTCAAATTCCTGCACACATTGCTCTGGGATTTGGGTGTGATGAATGATGCATCTAACTGGCCACCGGAGGCAATTAAGGCCTTCAAAACATTGAAAGCAGCTTTCTGTTCCGCCCCCATTTTGCGTCATGTTGAGTTGTTGACGTCATGTTCATCCTCGGCCTCGCCTTGCATTTCAGTGCGAGGTGCATTTTCCACAGAAAAAGGTTGTGAATCCGGGCACAACATTTGTGGCTGTTCCATTGACCTTTCACAGGTAGAAGATTGTGGGGGTGGGAATAGCTCCTCCGAATAGCCCATTGTGTCCTGAAAACTACTCATTGCATTGCTTTGCGCACACATTTTTTTGTCCTCATGCAAGGCCTGAGTTGCACCTGAAAGCGTGGCCTTCTCCTCCTGCGCCTCCTCCTGTTCCATCACGTCTGCTGCTGCTGGGTTAGCGTTGACGCCCGGTCCCTGTTTATTGAACCTCTTATCTTTATTACATTTATGACTGCATGGAGGTAAAAAGCATGCTATCCGCACGCTTCTTGTCCTTATGCAAGGCCTGGGTTGTTGTGTCTCAAAAAGCATGGCCTTCTCCTCCTGCGCCTGCTCCTGTTCCATCACGTGTGCTGCTGCTGCTGGGTTAGCGTTACCGGTCCCTTTTCCTGGAACCTCTTCTCTGTATTACATTTATGACTGCATGGCGACAAAAAGCATGTTACCTGTGCAAAGAAACATGACATTTTCCACATTTAAAAGACAGTTTTTCCTTTGAAACTTTACAATCTATTTTCTCAAAAACTATAAGCTCTTTTTCAAATATTTTTTTCCTCTTGTACCCACTCCCAAGGTGCACATACCCTGCTAATTTGGGGTATGTATCATGTAAGGAAGCTTTACAAAGCACGAAAGTTCGGGTCCCCATTGACTTCCATTATGTTCGGAGTTCGGCGCGAACACCCGAACATCGCGGCGGTGTTCGGCGAACGTTCGCGAACCCGAACATCTAGGTGTTCGCCCAACACTACCAGGAAGCACAACATATGGGTACAGAGGGGAGTCATACAGGGAATAGGGTCAGGCAGTACAGGATATATAGGTACAGAGGGTAGTCATACAGGGAATAGGGCCAGGAAGCACAACATATGGGAACAGAGGGCAGTCATACAGGGAATAGGGTCAGGCAGCACAGGATATGGGTACAGAGGGCAGTCATACAGGGAATAGGGTCAGGCAGCACAGGATATGGGTACAGAAGGCAGTCATACAGGGAATATGGTCAGGCAGCACAGGATATGGGTACAGAGGGCAGTCATACAGGGAATAGGGTCAGGCAGCACAGGATATGGGTACAGAGGGCAGTCATATAGGGAATATGGTCAGGCAGTACAGGATATGGGTACAGAGGGCAGTCATACAGGTAATAGGGTCAGGCAGCACAGGATATGGGTACAGAGGGCAGTCATACAGGGAATATGGTCAGGCAGCACAGGATATGGGTACAGAGGGCAGTCATATAGGGAATATGGTCAGGCAGTACAGGATATGGGTACAGAGAGCAGTCATACAGGGAATAGGGTCAGGCAGCACAGGATATGGGTACAGAGGACAGTCATACAGGGAATAGGGTCAGGCAGCACAGGATATGGGTACAGGGGGCAGTCATACAGAAAATAGGGTCAGGCAGCACAGGATATGGGTACAGAGGGCAGTCATATAGGGAATATGGTCAGGCAGCACAGGATATGGGTACAGAGGGCAGTCATATAGGGAATATGGTCAGGCAGTACAGGATATGGGTACAGAGGGCAGTCATATAGGGAATATGGTCAGGCAGCACAGGATATGGGTACAGAGGGCAGTCATATAGGGAATATGGTCAGGCAGTACAGGATATGGGTACAGAGGACAGTCATACAGAGAATAGGGTCAGGCAGTACAGGATATGGGTACAGAGGACAGTCATACAGAGAATAGGGTCAGGCAGCACAGGATATGGGTACAGAGGGCAGTCATATAGGGAATATGGTCAGGCAGTACAGGATATGGGTACAGAGGGCAGTCATACAGGGAATAGGGTCAGGCAGCACAGGATATGGGTACAGAGGACAGTCATACAGGGAATAGGGTCAGGCAGCACAGGATATGGGTACAGAGGGCAGTCATACAGAAAATAGGGTCAGGCCGTACAGGATATGGGTACAGAGGGCAGTCATATAGGGAATATGGTCAGGCAGCACAGGATATGGGTACAGAGGGCAGTCATATAGGGAATATGGTCAGGCAGTACAGGATATGGGTACAGAGGGCAGTCATACAGGGAATAGGGTCAGGCAGCACAGGATATGGGTACAGAGGGCAGTCATACAGGGAATAGGGTCAGGCAGTACAGGATATGGGTACAGAGGGCAATCATACAGGCAATATGGTCAGGCAGCACAGGGTATGGGTACAGGGGGCAGTCATACAGAGAATAGGGTCAGGCAGTACAGGATATATGGGTACAGAGGGCAGTCATACAGGGAATAGGGTCGGCAGCACAGGATATGGGTACAGAGGGCAGTCATACAGGCAATATGTATTAAATGCTGCTGCGCTTTAAATCCTCATAGGTTCATCCAATAGCATATATGGGGGGGAAAAAGAAAACAACATATAGTGTGTAACGTTTGCTTAATAACACCCTCAGTGATAAGCACACACTTCCGAATGATGTGATACAGCCCTCAGCCAGGAGAACCTCCACCACTATAGAGTGGCCGCTCACCCTCAGTTTTCTTGTAAACAAGCCCAACTCCTGGCAGCCATTGCCTCTGTAAAAAACTTCCTAGAGCCAATGTAAGGATAAAACATAGCGTAACTCCGTTTATTAAAACAAAAAGGTCCCTGCTAACAAAGCTGCTTACAATGTAATCACTTGGGTATGAGCATATCGTATAGTATACTGCACCAGGTCATCAGCGCGTCCGCCGGCCAAGTGTAGCTGTAAACCTCACTCCTTCCCCAGTGTGCGTGCGTGCATACGTCCAAGCTCCGCCCTACGCGTTTCGTCACTAAGCGTGACTCATCAGGGGCTGGACGCACACACGCAGTCATCATTATTTATACCACCTCTCGCAATACGCTCCCAATGGCCAGGAGGCGTTCTCAGGCGTCATACGCCTATACATATTCATAACATAACATTGCACGCCCCCTGACCCACACATGAGCTGCGATGCAGCATATATAAAACCCCTCCATTACCACTTATAAAACGCGCGTATAGCGCTAGAAAAACGCATGCAACCCTTGCATATTGCGTCCTATGCCCCATACATATAAACCTTATAATCTAAAAGTACAACAAACAATAGAAAAACAATAAAAGATAACAAATAAAATTAAAAAAGATCAGAACAAAGTATAAGCTTAGAGAGATTCTAAAAACTATCCTTTAAGAGGACCATCTCTTAAAGGACCACAGCCCATAGCATCACATACAATCAACATGACCAAACTAGTGAAAAGCACATATAATCATTGCCTATATATCAGCAACCCCCACCCGAAATCCCCCCATTGTTTACGACTTCATTATGTGCAAATTAGCATATAATCCCATATGATCATTCCCTATATATCAGCACCCCCCACCAGGGACCCCCCACTGTTTAAGGCTTAAATATGTGCAAATTAACAGCTCAGAACATCAACCCCACCACTCCCCCCCCCCCCCCCCCACAACCCCAAATGTTAATCGTTACTTATGAAACAGTTGATGTCAACCTCAATATTCAATCCCTCAGGTGTGAGTGTGCGTAGCATATAAATCCATTTAGTTTCCATTCTACATAATTCCCGCAGTCTGTTTGCGCCCCTACCAGCTTATCAATTGCACAGTAATGCATCTGGGTTGGGTCACATGCATGCATCTGTTTAAAATGGGCTGAAACACTATGGTCCTCATGGCCCTTTCTTATTTTATATATATGTTCTGAGATGCGTTTCTTAAGCTGCCTGGTAGTACGTCCAACGTAACGAAAACCACAATTGCACCATATCAGATAGACTACATGATGGGACTGACATGTCATAAATGATTTAATATCAAATTTCCTTGCCATATTACTTGAGAAAAACTCTGTTGTCCTCCTTGCAACCCTCAGTTCACATCCCCCACATGGGTAAAAACCCGGTCTTTGCCACCCTATCAGTCTCTGCGCGATCAGAGGATCCACGCAGCTTGGTACCAATTAGTCTCGTAGATTGGGGGCCCTACGGTATATAAACCGGGGTTGTTCTGGTAAGGCCCTGCGTAGGGCCGTGTCAGTAAGGAGTACAGGCCAGTGTTTACGTATGCTCTTCTCCACCTGCTTGTATTGGACAGAGAAGTCAGATATGAATGCAGTACCATTACCCTTAGGGGTTGTTAGTTCCCCTTCATCCCCCCTATTCCTCAATAAACTATCCCTATCCAGATTCTTTACCCATTCTACCGTAGCATCCAATTTGTCAGCTTGATATCCCTTACTCAGAAATCTATCTTTAATAATATCAGCTTGTAGTTCATAGTCAGCCACTTCCGTGCAATTTCTACGCACCCTTATCAGTTGTCCCTTGGGTACCGCCCTAATCCATGCTGGATGATGGCAGCTCTCTACCGGGATAAACCCATTACGATCAGTACTCTTAAAATAACACTTTGTTTTTAGAGCATCCTGATCCCTACTGATCTGCAAATCCAAAAAGGGGATAGTGTCCACATCACACTCCAGAGTCAATTTAATATTATCAGTCATATTATTAATGTGTGATATATAAGTCTGGAAAGTGTCAACGTCACCCCTCCATATGATCAAGAGGTCATCAATATACCTCCGCCATAATAGAATACTCTGTGACCCCTCCTTGATAGCGTTCTCCTCCCACCTGGCCATGTATAAATTCGCCAGCGAGGGAGCGAACGATGCCCCCATCGCACAACCAGATTTCTGCAGGTAGTATTTGCCCCTATACCAGAAATAGTTCCTGGTCAAGGCAAATTCTAAAAGTTCTAAAAGAAACGTGACCTGGTCATGGTCAATCTCCTCTTCCAATTCTAAGTAGTATCTGGCTGCCGCTAACCCCCCTTGGTGGGGGATGTTAGTATAGAGTGAACTAACATCCGCTGTACCCAGTATCGCATCAGGTGTGAGAACAACCTCTCCCAATATCTGTAACGTGTGTTTAGTATCAATCAATACATATGGTAGTTTTTTGACCAAGGGCTGCAAGAAGACATCCAGGTATTCACCCACCCTCTGTGTCAATGATCCCACCCCACTTATGATGGGTCTACCCGGCGGGTTAACGGGATCCTTGTGTACCTTGGGAGTTTGGTAAATAACCGGAGTTTTAGGTGCTGAGGGCAAAAGGTAAGCATACTCCTGATCCGTTAGGATCCCCTCGTTCAACCCCCTTTTAAGAATTGCCATTAATTCCATCTTAAATCTGCCTATTGGATTCGCATCCAGTTCCAAATATGTGGTTCCATCATGCACAATCCTGTCCAGTTCCCCAAAATACTTCTCTTTGTCCAGTACAACCACCCCTCCCCCTTTGTCCGCCGGGCGGATCACCAGATTATTTTCCTTCAGCAACTTTTGCATATTTTTAGTGTAATTAGGTAATCGTTTTGGCTTGATATTATCTATATCATCCAATATCAACTTTTTAAACACCTCTATTGAGTTTTGGCTTTGATTCTGTTGTGGATTAAACGTAGAGTTGTTCTTAAATTTTGTATGTTTGAAGATATCACCTGTAGCCACATTGACCCTAGAGGTTGGTCCTTCCTTGTCCAGGAAGTACCTTCTTAGATTAATTTTTCGAATAAATTTGTGCGCATCCACATAAGTACCAAACTTGTTGATGTTCTTAGGGGGCGCAAACATGAGACCCTTATCCAGGGTTCGAAGCTCTGCTCTCCCCAATTGCACTTTACTTAAATTGAAGATCCCCTCCCCTACCAATTCCTTAGCCTTTTGTACTCTCCTTCCTGCTCTGCGTCCCCTTCTGCCCTGCGTTTGGTAGCTTTTCCTGGTGTGTGACCCACATACTCTATGTCCCTCTCCGGGCAGTTTTGGGGGTAACCTCTCCCTAAAAAATCCCCTCCTGTTTCCTCTTGTACCTGTTGTAAGGGATAATATCTGTTGGATACCGGTACTCGATAATCTGGCCGGCCACGTACATTGTTTGGGGGTGTGTAACCTCCATATGCCCCCTCTGGTCTAACCCCCATGGGCTTATCACTGAGGGTGTTATTAAGCAAATTTTACACACTATATGTTGTTTTCTTTTTTCCCCCCATATATGCTATTGGATGAACCTATGAGGATTTAAAGCGCAGCAGCATTGAATACATAACGTTTGGACTTCCTATACAGAGGACACTGCATGCAGCTGGGACACTTGTCAAGTACTTTTCTGTATATTTTGCGCAGCGATACCATTGATTATACAGGCAATATGGTCAGGCAGCACAGGATATGGGTACAGAGGGCAGTCATACAGGCAATAGGGTCAGGCAGCACAGGATATGGGTACAGAGGGCAGTCATACAGGCAATAGGGTCAGGCAGCACAGGATATGGGTACAGAGGGCAGTCATGCAGAGAATAGAGTCAGGGAGCAGCCCGGGGACAAATACAGTTTTTGCACCACCTGGGTACTCCTGTGGTGCACAGGTAGCCTATTACGGGTGAGTATAGTTTTTTGCCAAAACTATTAGCAATAAGTGGACGCTGAACTAACTCAATAATGAATCTGTGGGGCCAAATGACATGTGGAGCATTGAATCATGGGCAAAAAAAATAAGTGCGCTGAAAGTAGGTACATTATTATCAATGAAGAGGAGAGGAGGACTGCAGGGAGGCGGGGGGTAAATAAGGAGTGGGCAGAGAGCAGGATAGAGGAGGGGAGAAGATCTGCAGCTTCTTTATTATATCAAAGGTGCTGCAGGGACTGGGTGGCATTGGGGGGTGGTGGGGTCTGATCCAGCGCCCCGCAGATGCTGCATCTGGGGACAGATGTCCCCCCTTGCCCACCCTTAGCTACGACCTCTGCCCAATAGCCTGACTGTCAAGTGACAGGCAGCCTACAGGGCCAATCACAGTGCAGGAATATTGTACTTTGAAGCTACTGGACTCTCCGGGCGGGTTCAGTGGAGCAATCGTTAAGTGTAATGAAGCGCTCTTTAAACTATCTGAGCCCAGCGTAATTTATCTGCGCATGCTATGGCTGCATAGCATGCGCAGGGGATTACAACACTACCTGCTGTCCATTAGTGTTGGGCGAACATCTAGATGTTCGGGTTCGGGCCGAACAGGCCGAACATGGCCGCGATGTTCGGGTGTTCGACCCGAACTCCGAACATAATGGAAGTCAATGGGGACCCGAACTTTTGTGGTTTGTAAAGCCTCCTTACATGCTACATACCCCAAATTTACAGGGTATGTGCACCTTGGGAGTGGGTACAAGAGGAAAAAAAAATTAGCAAAAAGAGCTTATAGTTTTTGAGAAAATCGATTTTAAAGTTTCAAAGGGAAAACTGTCTTTTAAATGCGGGAAATGTCTGTTTTCTTTGCACAGGTAACATGTTTTTTGTCGGCATGCAGTCATAAATGTAATACATATAAGAGGTTCCAGGAAAAGGGACCGGTAACGCTAACCCAGCAGCAGCACACGTGATGGAACAGGAGGAGGGTGGCGCAGGAGGAGAAGAAGGCCACGCTTTGTGAGACACAACAACCCCGGCCTTGCATGAGGGCAAGAAGCGTGCGGATAGCAGGCTTTGTACCGCCATGCAGTCATAAATGTAATAAAGATAAGTGGTTCAATAAACAGGGACCACGCGGCAACGCTAACCCAGCAGCAGCAGACGTGATGGAACAGGAGCAGGCGCAGGAGGAGAAGGCCACGCTTTGTGAGACACAACAACCCAGGCCTTGCATGAGGGCAAGAAGCGTGCGGATAGCATGCTTTGTACCGCCATGCAGTCATAAATGTAATAAAGATAAGTGGTTCAATAAACAGGGACCACGCGGCAACGCTAACCCAGCAGCAGCAGACGTGATGGAACAGGAGCAGGCGCAGGAGGAGAAGGCCACGCTTTGTGAGACACAACAACCCAGGCCTTGCATGTGGACAAAAAGCGTGCGGATATAGCAGCAATGCTTTTTGCCGCCATGCAGTCATAAATGTAATACAGATGAGAGGTTCAATAAACAGGGCCCGGAAACGCAACACCATCCCAGATGTTCATTGGTCATGTTACTTGGTTGGGGTCCTGGAGTGTTGCGTAGTCATTTCCAATCCAGGATTGATTCATTTTAATTTGAGTCAGACGGTCTGCATTTTCTGTAGAGAGGCGGATACGCCGATCTGTGACGATGCCTCCGGCAGCACTGAAACAGCGTTCCGACATAACGCTGGCTGCCGGGCAAGCCAGCACCTCTATTGCGTACATTGCCAGTTCGTGCCAGGTGTCTAGCTTCGATACCCAATAGTTGAAGGGTGCAGATGGATGGTTCGACACAGCTACGCCATCTGACATGTAGTCCTTGACCATCTTCTCCAGGCGATCGGTGTTGGAGGTGGATCTGCACGCTTGCTGTTCAGTGGGCTGCGGCTGCATGGGTGTCAGAAAATTTTCCCACTCCAAGGACACTGCCGATACCATTCCCTTTTGGGTACTAGCTGCGGCTTGCGTTGTTTGCTGCCCTCCTGGTCGTCCTGGGTTTGCGGAAGTCAGTCTGTCTGCGTACAACTGGCTAGAGGAGGGGGAGGATGTCAATCTCCTCTCTAAAGTCTCCACAAGGGCCTGCTGGTATTCTTCCATTTTGACCTGTCTGACTCTTTCTTCAAGCAGTTTTGGAACATTGTGTTTGTACCGTGGATCCAGAAGGGTATAAACCCAGTAATTGGTGTTGTCCAGAATGCGCACAATGCGTGGGTCACGTTCAATGCAGTCTAGCATGAATTGAGCCATGTGTGCCAGAGTCCTACCAGAATCCTCATCATCCTCTTGTGAGCGTTGTGATAGTTGTTGTGATGCATCATAGTCGTCACCTTCCTCCTGGTCTGCTTCTGCTGACCATTCGCGTTGAATTGTGGAAGTCCAACGTGCACCGCTCTGGCCCTCGTCAGTGGTGGCATGAAATTCCTGCTCCAACTCCAGCTGTTCCTCCTCCTCTTCTTCGTCATAGCTGCTGGGGCCAGCGTTCCCTGAGGCGGATGGCCTGATGTTGGTACCATCACGCTGATCGTTTTCTCCTTCAGATTCCCCCAGTTGCATCATGACAGCTGTTTCCTTGATTTTTAACATCGACCTCTTCAGTAAACACAGCAGTGGTATGGTAATGCTGACTGAAGAGTTGTCACTGCTCACAAGCAACGTGGATTGCTCAAAATTTTGGAGGACTTGGCAGAGGTCCAACATGTTGGCCCAATCGGATCCACAGAAGCTTGGCAGCTGGCCGGATGCGCCTCGGTACTGCGCCGTCATGTACTGGACCACTGCACTCTTCTGCTCGCAAAAGCGGGCTAGCATGTGCAGCGTAGAATTCCAGCGCGTAGGGACATCACACAGCAAGCGATGGTGGGGGAGATTGAAGCGCTCCTGCATCTTGGCGAGTGCCCCCGAAGCAGTACTGGAATTTCTACAATGTTTGGACACTCGACGCACCTTCAACAGCAGATCGGGCACGCCTGGGTATGTCCTCAGGAACCGCTGAACTACTAGGTTCATCACGTGCGCCAGGCAAGGGATGTGTGTCAGCTTAGCCAACCTTAAAGCGCGAATGAGATTACTCCCATTATCACACACAACCATGCCCGGTTTCAGGTCCAGCGGTGCCAGCCACAAATCCGTCTGTTCCTTTATTCCCCTCCAAATTTCCTCCCCTGTGTGCTGCTTATCCCCAAGGCAGATTAGCTTCAGCAACGCTTGCTGACGCATGCCAAAAGCTGTGCTGCACTGCTTCCACGATCCTACTGCTGCTGGGTTAGCGTTTCCGGATGAGGTACAGCTTTGAGATGCGTTGGAGGAGAAGGAGTCAGAGAGGTAGGTGCTGCTGTTATCCAGTGGGAGGGACGGCGGTGCAGCTGTTTGTGGCGTGGGCAACACCCGTGCCGTAGCAGGTGAGGAATCGCTGCCAGGCTCCACAAGGTTCACCCAGTGCGCGGTAAGGGAGATGTATCGACCCTGGCCGAACGCACTCGTCCAGGTGTCAGTGGTGAGGTGAACCTTGCAGGCAACGGCATTCTTCAAGCTTCGGGTTATTTTGCTGACCACGTGCTCATGCAACTCAGGCACTGCAGAGCGTGCAAAGTGGTAGCGGCTGGGAACCACGTAACGTGGGATGGCCACTGACATCATGCCCTTGAAGCTGTTTGTCTCCACCAATCGATATGGCAGCATTTCGCAGGCCAGAAGCTTGGCTATGCTGGCTGTTACTGCCACGGCCCGGGGGTCATTTGCTGGCAATTTCCTCTTGCGCTCAAACATCTCCGACACAGACAACTGAACCGTAGCGCTGCACACGGAAGGGCTGTTGGTTGTTGTGTTTGATGAACACTGGGAGACCTCAAGAGCACTACTCCGGAAAGTGACAGTGTCAGCGTCGTCTGATGTTTGTGAATGTTGTGAACCACGCAATGGCTGGGCTACTGCTGCTGCTGAGGCGGGTCTGGTGAACCCAAGGGAGGCAGTGTTGTTTCTGGTACCCTGTCCTGACGCGTTTGCCCAAAGAGTGGGATGTTTGGATAGCATGTGACGGCTCATGCTGGTGGTGGAGAGGTTGTTAATATTTTTCCCCCTGCTCAGGCGGGTCTTGCACACCTTGCAAATCGCCATGGTAACATCCTCAGTGCAGTCTTCAAAGAAAGCCCAGACTTTGGAGCACCTGCCTCCTTGCTGGCGATTTCTGTTTGCTCCTCTTTTGCCTCTCACTTGAACTTCCACGCTTGTGGTGCCTGAAATTGCGCGCCGCCTACCTTGTGGCACAAGGCGAACTCGTGCAGCAGTGTGTTCTTCAACAGACTCATCTGTGCTGCTGCTACGACGGCGATGTTCTCGTTCACAAACAAAATCTGGGTCTCTGTCCACATTGTCCATACCCTCCTCTTCCATCTCCTCAAACTCGTCATATGTCATTGTGGGCCACCGCCGTGGAGTAGAGCTCCCCACAACAACCTCTGCGCAGCACACTCCAACGTCGTCTTCCAGATCTTGTCGGCCGACCTCCTGCAATTGCAACCCCTCCTGCCCAAATTGCTCTGGGATTTGGGTTTCCGAGTCCTCTTCGGACTCGCCTTGTATTTCAGTGCGCGGTGCATTTCCCACAGTTAACGGTTGTGAATCCAGGCACAACATTTCTGGCTGTTCCTCCATTGACCTTTGAAAGGTGGAAGTTTGTTGGGCTGGGAATAGCTCCTGCGAATACCCCATTGTGTCCTGAGGTAATTCATCGGACTGGTTATCTGGCAGTTGTGTGCGTGGTGTCGCTGCCGGTTGTGTCAGCTTTGTGCCCACTGGCTCCTTGTAACTGGCTGAGGACTCGGACCTCGTGCGTGATGTGCTGGTGCTGCTTAACCCACTGCTGGACGCTTGAGAGGTCATCCAAGTAATTATCTGGTCCTGTTCTTTTGGATTTGTGAGGGTTGTTGTCCTGGACAACATGGGCGGTATTGAGTGGGTTTTCTTGGGTGCTCCCCTGTGGCCTGTACGTGAACCGTCAGGGGAAACACCTCTTCCCTTGCCCCTCCCTCTTTCACCGGATTTCTTCCTCATTTCACTTATCCTTACAGTACACGCTGACTGGCAGCAGTACAGTGGCAGTACAGAAATGCTATACAGTACCACTATTCCCAGCAGCGACACAGAGCACAATGCTATACAGTGACGGGTGAGCGGTGTACCACTATTCCCAGCAGCGACACAGAGCACAATGCTATACAGTGACGGGTGAGCGGTGTACCACTATTCCCAGCAGCGACACAGAGCACAATGCTATACAGTGACGGGTGAGCGGTGTACCACTATTCCCAGCAGCGACACAGAGCACAATGCTATACAGTGGCGAACGAGCGGTGTACCACTATTCCCAGCAGACACAGAACAGTACACAGAATGCTATATAGTGTGGCTGAACGAGCGGTGTACCACTATTCCCAGCAGACACAGAACAGTACACAGAATGCTATATAGTGTGGCTGAACGAGCGGTGTACCACTATTCCCAGCAGACACAGAACAGTACACAGAATGCTATATAGTGTGGCTGAACGAGCGGTGTACCACTATTCCCAGCAGACACAGAACAGTACACAGAATGCTATATAGTGTGGCTGAACGAGCGGTGTACTACTGTTCCCAGCAGACACAGAACAGTACACAGAATGCTATATAGTGTGGCTGAACGAGCGGTGTACTACTGTTCCCAGCAGACACAGAACAGTACACAGAATGCTATATAGTGTGGCTGAACGAGCGGTGTACTACTGTTCCCAGCAGACACAGAACAGTACACAGAATGCTATATAGTGTGGCTGAACGAGCGGTGTACTACTGTTCCCAGCAGACACAGAACAGTACACAGAATGCTATATAGTGTGGCTGAACGAGCGGTGTACTACTGTTCCCAGCAGACACAGAACAGTACACAGAATGCTATATAGTGTGGCTGAACGAGCGGTGTACTACTGTTCCCAGCAGACACAGAACAGTACACAGAATGCTATATAGTGTGGCTGAACGAGCGGTGTACCACTGTTCCCAGCAGACACAGAACAGTACACAGAATGCTATATAGTGTGGCTGAACGAGCGGTGTACTACTGTTCCCAGCAGACACAGAACAGTACACAGAATGCTATATAGTGTGGCTGAACGAGCGGTGTACTACTGTTCCCAGCAGACACAGAACAGTACACAGAATGCTATATAGTGTGGCTGAACGAGCGGTGTACTACTGTTCCCAGCAGACACAGAACAGTACACAGAATGCTATATAGTGTGGCTGAACGAGCGGTGTACCACTGTTCCCAGCAGACACAGAACAGTACACAGAATGCTATATAGTGTGGCTGAACGAGCGGTGTACTACTGTTCCCAGCAGTGACACACAATGACTGGGGGGGACCCTGGCTAGCGTGGCTGGAGCGCGAACTACCCTGCCTGCCTACCCAAAGCTAAACCCACAGACAAATGGCGGAGATATGACGTGGTTCGGGTATTTATTTACCCGAACCACGTGACAGTTCGGCCAATCAGAGCGCGTTCGGGTCCGAACCACGTGACCCGTTCGGCCAATCACAGCGCTAGCCGAACGTTCGGGGAACGTTCGGCCATGCGCTCTTAGTTCGGCCATATGGCCGAACGGTTTGGCCGAGCACCGTCAGGTGTTCGGCCGAACTCGAACATCACCCGAACAGGGTGATGTTCTGCAGAACCCGAACAGTGGCGAACACTGTTCGCCCAACACTACTGTCCATTAAGCTGTGCCTAGCAGCTTAGTGATTCAAGCCCTATAGATATTGGAAACATTTATAGATAAGTCAGACGGGAAACACAGGACAGATATAAGTTACATAGGTGTCCGAGCTACAATGTCAGGATGTAATACACTGTCTAATATTAATCAACTGCTTTATACAGACTGACTGAACATACTGACAGCTGCATTGTCCCACTTTGGTGACTGCAGTCACACTTAGAAGGACGCAGAGTTCCAGAGTTCTGACTCGGTAAAGTTGTGTAGAGTCTCAGCTGTGTCACGTCTGCAGCTCCCTCTAATCCGTCTGGCCAGATCCAGTTTCCTGACGCAGACAGTACCGTACGTTCTCTGGGGATAGACGAAGGATCTACTAGAATTACCCTTCACCTCACTGACTACAGTCTGCTAATAATTAAAGGAACAATGCAAAAATAAAAAGCTGACAGATCTGACAGATTTTGAAGTAGTTAATTTACTAAGGGGGGATTCTCAGTATTTCCTTTATAAAAGCACTCCCCGGAAAGGGATCGATACCATGATGCCAGCCAGCCAGCCTCCCTACACGCTTACACACTATTTTGGCAGTTGGACTGAGCATCTTCCATTCAGAAACTGCTTTTGTAAATAATTAACTAAGAATTCCCCATGAAGAGATGGACTGGTCCAAAACCTGACAGATTTGTAACATTTTCCCTAGCTACTCTGACAGCGGCATAGAAAAACAGTAATTTATAATGCATTTTACATTTTATGTCTATCTTAAATTTTAAAATTTTTCATGGTGATTGCCCTTTAATGTTTTTGATTTCACGTATGACAAGAAAATAGAGGCATCTTTTTTGATTATAAATGACTGTTTTCTGGTGACCAATACACACATTTGTTAATATGCACAAAGCTAATCAGCTCAGACACTAATGACCTCACATGTGAATGTTTGTGGTTTCCTGCAAAACATACACTGTTGGTGGCAGGGCCGGATTTACCATAAGGCACTGTAGGCACATGCCTACAGGCGCCTGATGATAGAAAGTCGGCTCAGTCGCCTCCCTGAGTGCCTCCCTCCCTCCTTCCCTATGCAGAGTCCTGATGAGAGTGTAAATGAGAGGTTACTCACCCTGCTCTCAGCGTTGCACTGACGAGATCTCCCTTCAGTCAGCAGCACCTCTAGCTACCTAATACTGAGGTTCCTATTGCTACCTAATACTTGGAGACACCTCTACCTACTTAGTATTAGGTAGCCAGAAGTACCCTCAATATTAAGAGACACCTGTAGTTACCTATGACAGGCAAGGGAAATAAGGGAGAAGTGACAGCTGGGACAGACAGCACACTTGTTGTGCGGTTCTTTGGGGGTTTGTAGGTTCATGGAGGGTAAAATCTAAGCTGCCAGGACATCTGTGCCTACAGGCTCTTGTAAGGTAAATCCGGGCCTGCTTGGTGGAGTCCATTCATTATCAACGTAGGCCGTTTCGTCGCAGCGTAAAGCCGAGCAACAGCTCACCCTGCTCCTGCAAAAACTCCTGCAAAATCTCCGGGCCCGCGCTGATTACTATCCCCTCTCTGAGTCCAGGGGACATACAATTTGGGCACCATCTATTGCCGGTGGATGAATTTTTTTTTTTTAACTAATTCTTGCGACGCCCGGCTGAAACTCCAGTTGCGCAAATCTGGCCCGCAGCGCTGCCGCCAAAACAATAGTCGCAGAGTTGCAACAAAATCAGCTGCCTCACTGGGCCCTGAGGACAGAGTTCAGGAATCTGCTGCAGATTACATGGCGCCACTAAGGGCTTGTTCACACCTAGGGCGTTTTGTGGTTTTTTTTAAGTGTCGGCAATTTTAAAAATCGCCCTAAAAGCGCTTGTGCAATGAATCCTTATGGGATAGTTCATATCTGAGCGTTTCATCAGCTTTCCGCTCAGCAAAGGGCTGCCTGTACCATTTTTAGGGTCATTTTTGCTACAATAAAAGGTATAGGAAACGCGCAAAACGCGCACAAAATCGCTTTGTGCGGCAATTGCGTTTGCGCTTTTAAGAATAAATACATTGTATTTATTCTGTTCCGGGTCAAAGAGTTCACTTTCTGGCTTGCGTCAGGAAGTGAAAAAATAGAATTGCTCTGCAAAAGTGCTTTGAAAATCGCTGTACACAAAATCATAGCGCAGGTAAGCGCCAGGAGGGGGAAAAAAAATCACCAAATTGCAAAACGTGGCCATCTGTGATTTTGATTTTAGATGTGAACAAAGCCTTAAGGACTAGTCAACACTTAGGGCCCTTTTCCACCAGCGCGTTTTACAATCGTTACGGTTTGCTTTCTAACATAGGAATCACGGTAGGTCATTTCCACTACCGCGATTCGTTTTTGTCAGGAACGCGAACGCGCGGTGGAGCGATATTTGCCGCGATTTTGCTATGCAGTGCATAGCATAGCAAAATCGCGGCCGCGAACGTCGGGGAATCGCCGCTAATTGCGATTCAGCAATCGCTAGCATTCAGCGTGAACGCTAGCGATTGCTAGTGGAAAAGGGCCCTTAGAGTGCTTTTGAGCGCTCTTCAAAGCACCAGCGCTTTGAAAAGTGCTTGGCTACTGTAACTGCAGGAGGGTGTTCCCACGGCAGCACTGCATGTAGCATTTATTGGAGCAATTCAGATTAAATGAATGTTCAAAAATGTTCATTCATTCAAAATTTGTGCTAGCATTTACGATTTTGAAGTGAACCAGGCCTGATTAAACTTGCTGCCCAGGTCTGGATTTACATCACAGGAGCCTATAGGCACAGACGTCCAGACACCCTAGAGTCCTAGACTTTGCCCTCCATGAACCTACAACCCCCTCTGAATTGCACCACAAGTGTGCTACATGTGCCCACTGGCGTAACAATAGGGGAAGCAGCCCCTGCCCCGTGGGGGGGCCCTGGGGCCCGCTCATGGCCGTTTTGGGGGGCAGGAGGGGTCGCAGCCTGAGGGGAGAGCTTTGCACATCAGCGGGGAGGGGCTGTCCGCTGATGTGCAAAGCTCTCCCCTCATGCTGCGACCCCTCCTGCCCCCCAAAACGGCCATGAGCGGGCCCCAGGGTGGGGGGCCCGCTCAAATTCTTGGAGGGGGGCCCGGGAATGTAGTTACGCCCCTGCATGTGCCCCTTAGTATTAGCTAGCCAGACCTATCCTCGGTTTGAATTAGCTAAAGGGTGCCCTCAAGTATTAGGAAGTAGAGGTCCCCCTGACTGAAGGGAGAACTTTTTCAGTGGAATGCCGAGAGCCGGGTGAGTAACCTCTTATTTACACTCTGCTTGGGACTCTGCATAGGGAAGTAGGGAGAGAGGCACTTGGGGAGGGGAGTGAGCTGCCTTTCCATCTTGCGCCTGTAGGCACGTGCCTACATTGCCTTATGGTGCTGGCACAATGCTATAAAATTAGATGCGGAGAAAAAGAAAATCGAGGCACTGTGATAGCAAAAATGAGGTACCTTTAATCCACGGTGTAACAGACAGCGGGGTACACAGTGGGGGTGAGGGGATGCCTGACAGCTGTTTCGCTAAGAAAGCTTCTTCAGAGGCAAATATATTTTATTTGCCTCTGAAGAAGCTTTCTTAGCGAAACAGCTGTCAGGCATCCCCTCACCCCCACTGTGTACCCCGCTGTCTGTTACACCGTGGATTAAAGGTACCTCATTTTTGCTATCACAGTGCCTCGATTTTCTTTTTCTCCGCATGCAATGTATGTTTCTGAGAGCATGTTTTAGCATACTGTACAGGATCCGGTGCACCCAATGATTCTCGCCCACATCTAGTGCCAGTCTCCTCCTCTTAAGATTGCTATAAAATTAGATGGTACGACCTTGTGGTTGCTGGAAGAATGGTATAGATTACAAGACAGCCCTGTGCATGCAGAGAGTATGTAATAGATTACATGCGAGCCTCTTTGCATGGCGGGACAACGCTAGACGCAGGCATTTCTCTATTATTTTAGCATGTAACCTGTAACGATAGGTGTCAGCAACCAGAGAGAATCTGATTATTGGTGATCTGCAGTATCACCAAGAATACAGATCTATACGTGATTATGGATGATCTGCAGAATCACCAATAATACAGATATAGTACTAACCTCTAGACAGCTGAAGCGTGTAAGTGTTTGGTGTAACAGTAGGAATTGAACCACCGGGGTAGCAGGTGGTTCAATTAGTAGAGAAGACTCTACTGCAGTCAAGAGCTCCAGGAGGGAGAGTCCCCGACTGGTTTTGCAGCAGGGCCCCCCTCTGAGGAGCAGGGGACCCCTGCAGGAGGACTGAGCACCCAAAGGTTGGGTGACAGCCAGAAGGGTCGGGCAGGCCGGGTCAGCAACACACAGGCAGATAAAGTACAGAGACAGGAGACAGATTCGGTAACCAGGGACAGGCAGGGTCGGCAACAGTAGATCAGATGTGCGAAGGTACCGAATCAGAAAACAGAAGAGAAGTCAGGAGAGATACAATTCATAAACAGATATCCAATAATGCCTAGACTTGGGTGTGAGGTCCGTGGTCTCTACACCCTGGAACTGGTCTAAGGAATAACACAGATGATATACAATTCCTAGTCTGGGGTGTGAGGTCCGTGGTCTCTACACCCTGGAACTGGTCTAAGGAATAACACAGATGATATACAATTCCTAGTCTGGGGTGTGAGGGCCGTGGTCTCTACACCCTGGAACTATGCTAGAGAATAACACAGATAATAATACAGTGAACTGGCTAAGTGTGGATTCCCAGGTCCTCCTGGTTCCACCACACTGAAGGATCTGACTAAGGTCTGAGTGCTAACACGTAAGTATTCGCAACGCCAGACAACCAGCAACTGAACAGCAAGAGATATATATAGTAAAGCAGGGGCCCCAACCGTCCCGTTTTCGCCGGGACCGTCACGGGTTGGGGGAGGGGTCCCGCTGTCCCGGGATAGCCCCCTTGTGTCCCGGCAGGCAGCAGAGGAGGCAGCGGAGGAAAAAAGAAGGATCGAGGCGCCAGCCGCGGCTGTGGTGTGCAGGATGCGGGCCAAGCTTGTGCCCCCCAGTGTCCCCCTGTATGGCGGGATACGAGCGCAGCAGAGCGGCAGTCTTACCATCTTCCTCGCGTACTGGCATCTCGTCTTCCTCCTACTTCCTGTGACGTCACAGGAAGCGGAGAAGACGAGATGCCCATATGCGAAGAGGAATGGTAAGACTGCCGCTCTGCTGCGCTGGTATCTCGCCATACAGGGGGACACTGGGGGGCACATTCGGAGGGAGGGGGGACAAGCTTGGCCCGCATCCCGCACACCACAGCCGTGGCTGGCGCCTTGATCCTTCTTTTTACCTGGGCACCCTCACCCTTCTCCCCACCATTCATATATTTTTGACTAGGGGTGTGTCAGGGTGTGTGGTTGGGGGCGTGGTCGGGGGCGTGGCTTAAGTGTCCCAGTTTCTCATCTCAAAAAGTTGGGAGGTATGAGTAAAGCGCTTCACAGCGCCGCCTAGCTCCCATCAACCAATCACCTGCTGAGCTGGGATCAGCTGACCGCCTCGATCAGCTGACCCGTCTCCTATTAGCATAAAGAGCCTGCCTTGCGGCGCGCGCGCAGCTTTCCATCTGTGTGCACTACTAGGTCCAGCAAACCAGAAGCATGTTGCTGCGGGGAAAACCGCCGCTCTGTGCGCGGATTCCGCCGCTCTGTGCACGGATTCCGCCGCCTCACTACCAGAACGCGCGGCGGCTTCTCCACAATCCGTCACATAACCCTTCACAAAAATAGTGTTTGCTGCTGTTGTAAGTAACATCATCTCAAGTACAATGTATGAGCTTATAATTATTAATATTACTTCATTGTGTTTAAATGTTTTTCAAACATTCCCTTAAGCTTTTAATTAACTAAAATACCTATCCAGGTTTATTTCTGATTTATCATTCTTTAAATAAAATACTAAATTTAATGAATTGTCTGTGGCCAAGCAGTGGCGTAACTGCCAATCACAACCCCCCCCCCCCCCCCCCCCCCAGCAAAACTTTAAAGGGGAGCCCAATGTTCACACCCTTTCCCTGCCTACCTCTGATGACCCCTCACCACATCGGGGAGCATCTTTCAGGGGCCATAAAACAAGTGTGGCTATCATGATCTTCACACCCATAACAAGTGTAGCCACAAAAACACCTGATCTGAAGGATGGACCACTTTATCAAAGGTAGTGTATTCGAATTTTGGGTCCTCCTTACAGCTCTGGGCCCCCTTGTGGTCACAAGAGCTTCTCCCCTCTAGGAGGCCATGATAATGTGAGGCCAAAATAAGTATTACTTGGGGCACTTGTATTGCGTGTTGAGAACTTAAGCTATAGATTATGTGGCAGGCCATGTGCATGCTGGGACAATGCTATAGATCACATGGCAGGCCCAGGGCTGTAACTATTAATTATGGGGGACCCCCAGCAAAACTATGATGCCTTTCCTCCCACACCCTCTTCCCCTGTGGTGGCCCTCACAATTAGAAGGCCAATCTGCCAGAATTTTATAACAAGCATACGGCCACCATGACTTCCCCCACCCATAACAAGTCCCACTTGATTCTGCTATTGCTTGCCGCCTGCCCTGACTCGGATTGGATACTGGACTCTGCTATTGCTTGCCGCCTGCCCTGACTCGGATAGTTTACCGGATTCATCCTTCCAGCACTCCACTGTGAGGTGTCACTGTTCTCTCGACCACCAGCTGAGATTATCCTAGTAGTGACCAGGTGAACACTAAGCAGCTAAGTCCAGCATTCCCTTCGGGGGGTGTTGGTGAACACCCGTGGGCGCTTAGACTCCACTACTGGGCAACATCTCCTCCTTCGGTGGAAGAGTCAACAGTGTCTGAAGATATAACAGCACCAGATGATGTCACACACAATACAGCCATTGGCACGGGACAACTACCGTACGTGCAGCCCCAACATCCTCAGTTGACTCATCTCCTTCTCTGGGCACCCCACCCTTTAGAAGCCCAGCAAAACACCGCCTATGATTAACAGAGGAAGAGAATAAAGAACAGGTACTAATGATGCCTTCTGTATAAGCTCCTCCGTCCTCTTTAACTGCAACTAGGGCTTATTTTCAGGGTAGAGCTTATTTTTGGGGAAACAGGTATATATTTTTTCGTCTCCAAACTCTCTGTAACAGACTTACTGAGAGAAGTTTAGATGCCTCCTGAACCCATCCAATGCATACCCAATGGTATGTGTATCATGTGTTCAGAAACCAGGCTATAGATTACATGGCAGGACCTATGCATACTGGGGCAATGGTACAGATTACACAGCAGTGCTTTAGCACCACACATTGGCCTTTGTTTACCATCTGTAATATTCCACCTGTTCCTGTGATGAAACGTGAGCCATCATTCAGTAAATAGTAACAGTGTCAGCGGGCAGATCTTGGTCACAAATGCCGGACATATTTTCCAGGACTGTAAAACGTTCAGCCTATTTAAAAAGCCAGCACTTTCCATTCAGCTGTCAGAAGTGACCAAGAAGTTTAGTTCAGGATTTCCTCCTTGGTGGAAGAGCTACAATAATACAGACAGGCTATGGCTCCAAATGACACAAAAACGCTGAAACCGGCCCAACGGGCCATAAGAAAGATTAAGACTGCAGCTTTGGTGTCCAGCCTGACCCGAGGCTGGCAGCATTGGGCAGCAGAACATTCGACTAAACAAGCACAAGAACCTACCGGCTGGGTGCCCAACACAGAGGATGATATTAAGGAGAACCACAAGTCAACGCTGGAGGTGAAGCTGAAACCTTCTGTTATCACCGAACCCAAAAAAGATGCCACTTGTCCTTCAGATGAAATGGGAGGAACCAATATCAAAACTAAATCTGTGACAAAAAGTTTTTCAAGTAAAGCCCAAGAGAAAGGAATGGATATTGGCCTACTGACTGAGAAGTATGAGAAAGATCCTGGCATCGAGGCATATAATGACCTTATGGTGGACAAACTACTGCAGGGCAACGTGTCTCCAACCAGGAGAAGAAAGTGCTCAAACCTGGTCTCCCAACTTACCAAAAGCTGGAAACAGGTAGAACAAGATGGTGAAGAGGCTGAAACTGTTTCCACATCCCTCTCAAAGCTTGATGAAACAGCATCCTTACCCTTACCGAAGCTTGCCGAATGTCGGAGTAAGAGCCTGGAGACTGAGGACAGTGGCTATGGAGAGAATGAGGAGGCCAAGCAGGAACCAGAGGAGACAGCAAGGATTAAGCGGTCTACTTCATCTATGTAAGTAATAGCATGATCTGACAATTGGTAGCATGTATAGGAGACTTTACTTACAGGGTCCATCCTCCTAAAAAAAATATCTAGGTGCAGTCCATTAGGTTGGATCACCAGCCATTTTCCTTTATTCCCAGGAACCTGGGCAGAGAGACTTTAGCGCCTGAGATCAAGGGTCCACCAACCTGATGCAGCTATTGGATCAGGTTTTACTTTTTGTATTAAAACATCTGTTGTTATTGTATAGCAGAGGCTGCAGCAGGAGGATTGAGACTACATGTATGTGGGAGGAAGATCTAGGATTTATAAATATGTGATTTTATTACTATAGTTTTAAGCTACATACGCACACTAGATTGAACTCAGACGGGATGGCCGAAAAATACCAGTTTGGGCAAGAATCCAGGGAGTGTACAGGAACTACCCCAGTGTCACCCAACGATCCAGCATGGCGAATATTTAAAACAGTTTGTCCCCTGAACAACCCCTGAGTGCACTCTTCTCCCACTCACCCCACCAGCATGAAAGTGATCTGCCCCCCCCCCTTTATAGTGCCAGTAATTGCAAGTGTGTATGAGGTTTTGGAGTTAGACATATATGTGTATTCAGGTCACTGACAGCAATCACTCAGAGGCTAACAAGTCAAGACTTTCTAGTTCTGGATAAAGTCAGGAAGAGGTACAGCTTCTGCCATGTCTGTTGAGTTCCTAGCTGGGAAGATTTGCCCTCACTTCCTGTCCCACAAAGCATTAACAGGGAGGAGAGGAAAACTGTCCCAATGAGAGGTGAAACCCCACCTGCACAGTTGTCATGAGACTGGTGGACTCAAGATTTATTTCTACCCATAATAGTAAAGATTTTGTAACCTTACTTTTTGTTTTAGTATCCAATTTCACATGAACAGAAAGTAAAGTAATTTTGTAGCTAGTATGGTTGACTCAGTGAGAAAGTCCATAGGGAAATTCGGCTAGTCCATGGATAGCCACCTCTCAAACAGCTAGGTTTCAGATAGGTTGTAGTAATAATAGGCCCACACTATTCAGCCAATTAGAAGGTTTCAAGTCAGACATTGCTGTGATTGGAGAACTGTTCCCTATGAACTTTCTCACTGGGTCACCAAAACCATACTACTATAGCTCCAGAATTTCCAGCAACAGGATGCAGAGAGCATGAAAAGTGTTTGTCAAAACTAAAGGTAGTGTATGGGCTGGAATTCAGCTTGGTGCAAATCGCAACAGAAAGCACTAAGCATTTGCGATTACGCTTAGCGATTTTTGGTGTGAACTAGCCCATAATTCAGGAGAAAAAGGAAATTGCAGGTGGGCCCTTGTAAGGAAACTCAGGAGAAAGGGTCAATGAATCAGGGCCCAGGTATCTGAGTGGGAGATCTGTTTATGTTCACGATTCTCAATAGTAGGGAAATGAGGAGTATCACAGCTGGTACCTCCTGAGATGCTAATAATTCCAAGTTGATGCAAATATGATGACATGCAGATGTATGCAACTTGGAGTGATTGCATTTGACAGTTGCATTCCCAAGGTGCAAACATTTGCATTAAGTTAGCTTAATTATACAACACATATTTATTAGCATCTTGTTGACCATCTCTACCTCCCGAAGGTGGAATCGGCACTAGTCTACCTCATAAGGAAATTCCACTAATGTGATTGGATCCCGCTTGAACTGCTAGATTTTAGATAGGTTGCAGTAAACCATGCCCAAACTAATTTCAGCCAATCACAATATTTATGCTGTAGAGGGTGCTGTGATTGGAGAACTGTTCCCTATGAGATTTCCTGCTGGATCCGTTAAAGTAGACTAGTGCCGTGAAACCTCCACCCAGCCAGGCCCACGTGAGAGGGTGGATTCCGGAGGATGAGTTCATATGCATAAGTGGAGGGACCCTTTAAAGGGGAACTGAAGAGAGAGGTATATGGAGGCTGTCATGTTTATTTCCTTTTAGACAATACCAGTTGCCTGACAGCCCTGCTGATCCTCTGCCTCTAATACTATTAGCCATAGCCCCTGAACAAGCATGCAGCAGCTCAGGTGTTTCAGTGGTTCAGACTTATAAGTCTGATCTGACAAGACTAGCTGCATGCTTGTTTCTGGTCTTAATCAGATACTACTGCAGAGAAATAGACCAGCATGGCCGCCAGGTAACTGGTATTGATTAAAAGGAAATAAACATGACAGCCTCCATATACCTCTCTCTTCAGTTCCCCTTTAAAGTGGGCCTGAACTCTTGCACAGGACAGAAGGAAAACAGAGAGAAAGGCACCCTGTATTGATTTAGTTTAGCCTAATTCCCCCTCGTCTGTGACTAATCACAACTGTAATTTGATCTCTCAGCTTTGTCAGCTGGCTGCATCGAGGGAGCAGCTAATTTGTAAACACAGGATGTTAACCCTATGTCTGCTTCCTTGAAAGCAGGAAGTAGACACGCTGCAGATGTATTGCAGGATTTGTATTGGCTGTAACAGAGATGCTTTTCTGTAAAGGTTATTATGCTGTTGCTTATCGTTTAGAGCAGCGAGGAAGTGCTGAGTCTGGGGCTGCTTTAAGCACAGCATTCCGCTGAATCTTTTTCTACACACTGTGCTGTGCTATGCAAAGTTTGTTAAATAGCTTATTTATTTTTATATGAAGCGGCTGGTGTGTCACAGAGGCTTAATCTCCTATATTAAATGCCTAATCTCTCAATTCTCCTGGATGAGACGATGAATGAAATATTTAATAGTCCAGAGTATTACATAATGAATCATTAATGAAGCCGGAGCCTTCTGCTGTGCGGCTGCATCAGTCAGTGCATCTATCTGATGGGAGTTATGAGAGATTTCTGTGCGGAGAATCTGCAGAGTCCACGCAGTCTATAATAAGCTGTGAGTGAGAAAACAGCTGATCTGTGCTGTCTATCAGCTGCTGACGCACAAGGAAGTTTAGTGCCCTCCCCCTTCCAGCTGCGATATCTAAAGCAAACTCCAAGCAAGTGTCTGTAAGGCCTATTTTCCACAGACTGTTGAGCTGTGTTCTCAGCAAGCAATTACCAGGCAGCAGTGAGCAGTTATGAGAGTATGAGAGGCATTTCACTGCCTATCAACAGTCCATTGAAAAGAGGCCTAATGGTGCTATTTCTTTAAGACTGACAATGAGGTGCAACTTAGTACAAGTGTGTGTGCATGAAGATGGTTATTAATGAGATGGTAATGATTTAAGTTGATGCAAATGTGTCATTTTATGCATATGAATTGGAACATTTAAAATAATTAGGTACTGCATGAGCGGTCTAGTTCTGAGCTGCATAAATTTGCATCATATTAACATAACATTTACACCACTAACAACACTGTAGTTGTTCTGGAAGTTCTTATGCTAGAAACCCACTAGCAGCAATTTCTAATCGCTAGTGATATGAAAATGCGCTTGCTAATGCAATGCTATGGGGGATTTTTATAAAATCACATCGCTCAAGTGGGATCACACCCATTACATTAGCATTAGTTTTCAAACCGCGAAGCACTCAGAAAATCGTTCCTAGTGGGTTTCTGGCCTTACTGTGGAAGACATACAATGCACAGCTCAAGGCCCAAACCCTCAGGAGTTCCATAATGCTCTTCAGTAGAAATTGGGATGCCAAGTGGGACTTTTCTGAGTGTCAGACATTGGTTCCACATGCTCAGGAAGTCCACACACCTGCATGCCTACAACTGTATCCATGCGTATCAAGGAAACTCCACTTCAATGCATGCGGGAATAAAAGTTCGACCTTTATTAAATGAACATGTTCCTGTAATCTTTAAGAGGTCCACACCTCTATTAGTTCCACATGGTCAGGAAGTCAAGACCACTGCACTTCATCTAGTATCATTGGTTTTGAATAAAGTTGCTCCTGCATTCTCCACTAAATCTTGGCAAAGGAACAATACTGTAGTCAGTTATGTCTGCAAAAAGCTGCTTGTTCACCTGAGTACACATTGAGGACACCTGGCCTTGTTTGCAATTTTCCTCGATTACCAGGTTCTATTACACAACTTAAATACTGTGCTTACTGTTGCCAAGCAAAAGGACTTTGCTGACATCTTCCCCACATCCGCCTTCTTCCTAAACCCCACAACCCCTCCCCCCACTGTCACCTTCTCAACAAAGACAATTTAATGAGAAAAAAAGTACTCTCAGCTCACTGGTATACTCCCACACCAACCACTTTACCAAACTCCTACCTCAGCTCCTGCATCGGGTTATTTAGATTAGTGTTCCCAAACCCCATCCTCAAGGCCTATCCACAGCGCATGTGTTAAGAAAATCCACAGAGGGAGTTAATCAGCTCTGCTGAAATCAATGACCCCACCTGTAAACATATGTAGTTTCCTACAAAACATGCACTGCACTATTAATATTTTCTCCCTTAGCCATGAAGAAGGCAGATGTATTCCTATCCTGAAGAACTCCTCTCTGCTACTCTCTCTTTTCTCCTTTGTGCCTCCAAACTACTTGAGCACCTCGTATACAAATTCCTATCAGAATTTCTTACTTCCACCTCAACACTCAATCCTTTTCAGTCTGGCCTTCAACCCACACACACTTAATTGAAACGGCTCTCACAAAGGTTGCCAATGCTGTCTAGACCCAGCACTGTCGGTTATGGTGACACTGCTGCCTCCTGTTTTGGTTCCTATTTATCAGACTAACCTTTCCAAATCATCTTCAGTTTTAACCATGGATGGTCAATGAGAACTTTTTATATTTGTACATCGACATGCTACATTAATATGGTGGCTTGGATCGATTTGTCTAAATATAAGTTGTCCCACTTGCTGGTTCTTATTGCCTGGCCATTACAGGACTACAAAAAGACCTTGCACGCAATATGAAGGTCCACTTGTGTCACTCTGCTTTGCTATTGATTTATATGCTAAGTCAATAAAAAGTATAGGCATATTCCGTGCAAATAAGCCACAGCTTGCTTCTTTTCTTCCACTTGTAGTGCTTTCTTGAAAGCAAATATTACACATAAGTAATGGAGTGGCATTGAGGCAATATTTCCTGACTTTTGGTTATATCGAGCACATTTGCTAAAAGTTTAGAATATGTATTTGGTTCTTGGATTAGTAATTGCAGTTTTTCAATCTAATAATCTGATGTTTAGAGCTGGCCTAATATATCTGTTAATTTTGTTTTTCAGGAGTAATAAAGCTACAGGAGAACTCAACAGCATTAACAAAGCCTACAAGCGACACAGTCATGTGAACAATGTCAAGGGCAGGTGGGAAAAGTGGTCAGGTGACCACAGTGAAAGCCAGAAACTGAACCCTTTCAGTGAGGACTTC
Source organism: Hyperolius riggenbachi (assembly GCF_040937935.1). Classification (NCBI taxonomy): domain Eukaryota; kingdom Metazoa; phylum Chordata; class Amphibia; order Anura; family Hyperoliidae; genus Hyperolius; species Hyperolius riggenbachi. The sequence continues at coordinate 399,363,087 of NC_090650.1, read as the reverse complement.
GATCATAACTATGCAATGTCTCTGAGGCTTCAGAAGGGAGATGAAGGCTATGGGCGTCCCAAGGAGGGAACAAAGACGGCTGAAAGAGCCAGGAGAGCAGAGGCCCACATACATCGGGAAATGAAAGACCTCTGTTTCATCATTTCCACAATGGCAAAACCAGGAAAAGATGGAACAATCCAGGTCACCTTTGGAGAGCTCTTCGATAGATACGTGCGGATCTCTGACAAGGTGGTCGGAATCCTGCTGAGAGCCAGAAAACATGGGATGGTAGACTTCCCTGGAGAAATGTTATGGCAGGGGAGAGATGATGATGTCATCATCACATTACTGTGACAAAATTAAGCTGGACTTTAGATTTAATACTGGCAGTAAAGAAAATTGTTCGCCTTTAAGAGCAAATTGCCCCAAATCAGGCGGTTTTGTTTTGAATGAAACTACGGGCTGGTGCACACCAAAAGCAGTTCTGAGCGTTTAAAACGCTTGCTGGTGGAAAACCGCGTGGCTAATGAAAGGGAATGGTGCACACCAGAGCGGTTTGTTTTTCCCCCAAACGCAAACTTAAGTCCTGCAGCATTTTTTTAGATTTCTGATGGCGTTTCTGCCTCAATGTATAGGAAAGTGGAAAACTGCTCTGAAAAACGCTAGATCAGAGCAGTTTTCCAGGCGTTTTTGTTACAGAAGCTGTTCAGTAACAGCTTTACTGTAACAAAATATAAAATCTGCTACACAAAAACACTCCAAAAACCGCTAGGCATGTTTAGAAAATCTCTCTAAACATGCCTAGAATCGCTCTGAAAATCTGCTTCAAAACCTCTAGTGTTCGCGGATCTGCTAGAGGTTTTTGGTGTGCACTCGCCCTAAGAGCAGTTGGAGGGCTGGTTCACATTGCAAGAACTTTTTTTAAGCGATTGTGATTTTACAAAGCTCTTGCTAATGTAATGGTATATGAGTGATGCGATTTTATAAAAATCATCCATAGGATTGCATTAAAAAAAAAAGAGCTTTTTAAAGGGAACTAGAGATGAAGCACCTTTTACCATATATATCAGTGGGAACATTAGAGAAAACACCTACCCTGCTCTCGGTTTCATTCTGCACTGCACAGCTTGTTTCTAATCAGCTCTGATAAAATCTCCAACTGAGCATTCAGTCTGGCTTTGCTCAGGAATATTTATAGCTCAGTCTGTGTTCTCTCATGTCTTCAAGTCCAAGCCTGCCCCCTGCTGGCTCTGCTCAGGAATCATTATAGCTGAGTAATTATAGCAAAGCCAGACTGAATGCTCAGTCTGGGATTTTATCAGGTCTGATAAGAAACAAGCCGTGCAGTGCAGAATGAAACAGAAAGCATGGTAGGTGTTTTCTCTAATGTTCCCACTGATACATATGGTAAAATACATGAGGGTGCTTCGTCTCTGGTTCTCTTTAAATCACTGGCACTTAAAAAGCTCTTGCAGTGTGAACCAACCCGGATGCTGCACTAGATTTGGTTTCTGAGAAATCCACGCTGCCAGGACTTTGATCTCAGATTTCTATGTATTGTTCATAGATTATTATGGCCATTCACCATTATAAACAATATTACAGCCACTAAACTCTGGACTCTTCTGGTTATGTTAAACGGTGATGGTGATATGATTGACCTGTAGCAAGAGCAGCACTGTGCTGTAGATATTATATACTGTATGAAGGATGTAGTACTGGTGGAAATGGTTGGAACAGTAGAGTTGGAAAGATAGGTCTTAACCTTTGCTATATAATTGCCAAGCCTGTTATTTAATAAGTTATCAATGTAATGTTTCCATGTACAGCTTTATAGGTATTTGGGAGGGATAGTAAAATGAATATATTTTATATTATTTATTGAATTGTGTAAACTTATTTTTTTTATAGCTCTATAAACTATCCAGATTAAATGTACATTTGGCCTCTGTGTTTTTGCTCAGTCATTTTGACCACCTTGTCATTCTCAAATTGAAAAATACAATGAATTGTATAGTGTATGTGTCCAGCTTTAGGGCCCCTTTCCACTGACTGCATTTCCGGATCACCGCAATTCGCCAATCGCATGGGCAATGGAATAGGCGGCGAGAGAGCCCAAGGACCTCATGGGGCTGGAAAAAGCCTCAAGCAAGTATAAATACAGAGGTATTGCTCATCTCGGGTATCTCTGGGAAGACCCCAATCTCTGGTTTTGTAGTAGAAGGGCAGAATTATGTGCATCAGTCTTGGGATGAGATGCTGAGCATTCCAAATATATGCAAATTTTAGCTTGAAAATGGACCAAATGCATTGGCTGATGCACGCAATTGGTCCATTTTCCAAGCTGCATACATTTTTCATGACCTTTCATTTTTCACCCTTAGGCCTGGTGCACACCAAAATCCGCGAGCAGATCCGCAAAATGCTAGCAGATTTTGAAACACTTTTTCTCATTTTTCTATAGCGTTTCAGCTAGCGTTTTGCTCTTTTGGTGTAGTAGATTTCATATATTGTTACAGAAGCTGTTCAGTAACAGCTTAAGGGCCCTTTTCCACTTGCAATCGCTAGCGTTCACGCTGAACGCTAGCGATTGCTGAATCGCAATTACCGGCGATTCCCCGACGTTCGCCTCCGCGATTTTGCTATGCACTGCATAGCAAAATCGCGGCAAATATCGCTCCGCCGCACGTTCGGGTAAAAAACGAATCGCGGTAGTGGAAATGACCTACCGCGATTCCTATGTTAAAAAGCAAACCGTAGCGATTGTAAAATCGCTAGCGGTTTGCGACTTTGCGATTCAGCCAGCGCAAACGCGCTGGTGGAAAAGGGCCCTTACTGTAACAAAACCGCCTGGCAAACCGCTCTGAACAGGCGTTTTTCAGAGCGGTTTGCGTTTTTCCTATACTTAACATTGAGGCAGAAACGCATCCGCAATCCAAAAAATGCCTCACCCCGGGAGGATTCGTTTCTGCAAAACGCCTCCTGCTCTGGTGTGAACCACCCCTATGAGATACATTGACCAAGCGTATCCGCAGCCGCAAGCGGCTGCAGAAACGCTGAAAAAGCCGCTCGGTGTGCACCAGCCCTTAGAGGGCAACTGAAGCAAGAGGGATATGGAGGTGGGCATATTTCCTTTTTAACAATGCACATTGCCTGGCTGCCCTGCTGATCCTCTGCCTCTAACACTATTAACCATAGCCCCTGAACAAGCATGCAGATCAGGCGTTTGACATTACATTAAGACTAGCTGCATGCTCGTTTCTGGTGTGATCCAGATACTACTGCAGCCAAATAGATCAGCAGGGCTGCCAGGCAATGTGTATTGTTTAAAAGGAAATAAACATGGCAGCCTCCATAGTCTTCTCACTTTAGTTCCCCTTTAAGGTGCCCATACAGGGTACAATGTTTTCATTTTTTCCCCCGATAATTTTGTTCAATTATTCCTTTGGATCGACTACTGTATAAAGATTTTTCCAACACGTCTGATCAGATTTTTATCGAAACAAAACCCACCAAAAAACGGGCTATTCGATTCTTTTTCTTCTTGATCAAAAAAGGATTCTTTTAAACATCCAAAATAGTTTTGGTCGAATAAACTGGAAAATGTTACGTTTTTATTGTACCATGTATGGCTTTAGCGAGCCAGAGTGTCCAATGCCCATGACCAGGACTCCGTATGTGATGACCTGTTTCCTGTCAAAGTGCATGCAGAGGTAACTGCAAAGAAGGGACAGTCTTATTGCAGCAACCCTAATCATGCCCACTGACAAGCTGGCACCTCAATAAAACAGAGTTTATACCGGTAGTTCCTATAGAACAGCCAAAAATGTATTGGTTTTATATCACATTATTCCTGTACAGCTCAGGTGTAGAACTCCAGTCAAGAGCCAAATTCATGCCAGTGTGTAGGATGGAGAAATGTGGTTTACTTGGTGTACCACAACTTTCCCGATTCAGTCCAGTCAATATGAGCAGTAGCGGTATGCGCACCGCTACTGCAACAGTCTATAAAGATTGTTGCCGTGCCATTGTGAGCCAAGGTGTACTGCTCATACCACTCGGCAACTCTGAGTCGATCATAGTACTTGCGTTGCACAGTAGGTACCGTGGCCTATCTCATAGAGATTAATGGTCACTGTCAAGCCTGGATTTACATCACAGGAGCCTATAGGCACAGATGTTGTGGCATGCTAAACTTCGCCCTCCAGAAAACCACAAACCCCCTTCAAACCGCACCGCAAGTGTGCTGGCTGCCCCTTCTCCCTTATAGGTAGCTACAGGTGTCTCTTAGCATTAGGTAGCCAGCTAGTGGTGCCCTGACTGAAGGGAGATCTTGTCAGTGGAATGCTCAGGACTCTGCATAGGGAAGGAGGGAGGCGCTCTGGGAGGAGAGTCGCCCCTCCATCATCAGGCGCCTGTAGGAGTGTGCCTACAGTGCCTTATGGTAAATCCAGCTCTGGTCACTGTGATGGGGAGCGGCGGAGGAGAGTACCGCAATGTGCTAGTGTGCAAGTAGCCTTAAAAGAAACCGGACACGAGGTAAAGCTACCCAAGCATAGAGGTATGTTCATGCTGGATCCACATACCTCTGTGCATGGTCTGTTCCTCTCCTTGCCCACAGTAATCACTCCTTGGAACAAAATCTTTCGGCTACGGTCAAAATTATCAAGAAGAGGCAAGCTTGCCACGATGTTCCCTCCCATCCCCTCCCCTTTTCACTCTCTTAGGAGACTGTATATTCAAGAGAACCTGAGCTGATCTCTGGTATGAAATCACATATTTGCCAAAGGAGAAAGAAGCCTCAGGATGCTAATGAAGCTTCCCATGGCTGCCCCCACCCCCCAGCTAATTGGGGCTGCACTCCTCTTATGAAACGAGCGTGGCCGTGCTGCAGACGCTCAAAAAACACCATGCCTGTTCAGTAGCATGGAGCGCCTCCGGCTTACAGTGCAGGAGCAGCTGGACTCAGACAGGCACAGTACGGCCGGGCTCATGCTTAAAGAGACTGAGCACTGCTCATGGGCATGCCTTTAAGCCAGAAGACTTCCAACAAAGTCGTGGTATGACCCCTCTGGAGGAGCCTCTTGCAATGGCTATGTGTATCACTTCCTCTTCCTGCTTCATTCAGTGATGCACTTCTTTAACAGAGAAGACAGGGGTGATCTGGAAGTTCTAACATAGCCAAGATGGCAGCCGCAATTTTTAAATTGAAATCGAACGAAAACTATTTGGTGTAGAACAGCGATTCAGGCATCAAATGAAAGAGGAGAGCACAAGCTACAGAAAGGTATGCATCTTCTAGTATTTTGCAGTACTGGTTGGAGTCTTAAAGGCATGCCCATGAGAGGTGCTCGGAGTCCCTTTAAAGAGACCTTTAGCCCCCATCAGATTACAAACCAGAACTTGTAAATAACCTTTGGAGGGTCCGCAAATGGCAATGGGGGACTGAAGGACAGCAAGGGATCTAGAGGCGTCCGTATGCGATTTTGTACCTGAGCTTCAGATGGATACACTTTAAGGGCTCAGACACACTAAGTGGTTTTCTGAGCGTTTTTGGGTCATCAGCACTTTGAGCGCTTTTAAAAAATTTGTTCCCATTCACTTGAATTAAAATCACAGTAAAATCATGAACGCAAAAAACATAAGTGGTCGGGATGATTTTTACGCGATTTTACTGCAAGTGAGCGATTTTTTTTAAAAAAGCTCACTAATGACCCAAAAACGCTCAGAAAAGCGCTTAAAGTGTCTGAGCCGGAACTCTTGAATTCTGCCACACATTCAACATGCAAAAATCTGAGAGGAAACATCCAGGTTGAGCCATAAAAAACTTCAGGAGACCTCAGGCATTGTATTGTACATATATTTATTGTCTATATTTATATATATATTTATACATATATTTATAATCATCACTATGACCTTATAGTACTGAAAATCCATAACAGGATTAGTAACGGTCTTTCTATCCACAAAGACGGTAATAGTGCTGTGGCAGACCCGCAGGGGAGGGGGATAAGGGAGACCAGTCTATATATTTACATATATTCTACACAGCGGACCTAGCGGGGCATAGCACTATGTACACATAGCACAAACAGCCTCGTCCCTTTTATTTCCAAAGTGTCAGCTCTTCTGTTCAGACTACTTGCTGGATAACAGAGGATTCCGGGTAATCTACGTGTCCCCCGGAAATAGGTTGATGTCACTTCCTCCAGCACTGTGGAGCCACCTATGGAAAGACTCGCTCACTGTTGCCATACCAACCCATCCTTCCTTTCGAGAGGGGAATCTGAGCGACCGTTTTTCCTTTCAAAATATTCATGCATGCAGCATATAGTCTTCCAGTCCTGTAATGCCAGCAGTCAGTGGTCTTCACTCAAAGAGCCATTTGTGGGTTAAAAAAACAAAACCACCAAAAAACAAAACCCCAAACAACGGAAATTAGCAGCAGCAAAGAAACTTCTGTGGACAGTCTATGATCAGATCAGTGTCATCAGTGCCTGACCAGCCCAGTTCTGGAGTAGGACTTGCTTCCCCAGGACAGTGATGCTCCTACACAGGACTGTCACAGTGTTGAAAGACACACACATTGGTTTTTGTAAAGATAGGAAATTACTGACCAATCACAGGATCCACCCACAGGGTGACAACCCTAGATTTGTCAGGCATTTCAAAAGGACTAAATATGGGAAACGCAGATCTAAAACGACCAGAACCGATAACGGGCATTATAGTATCAGATGAAGAACCCCCGCCTGTAGCTGGGGCAGATAATAGCCATTCCACGTGGCTTATTAAAGTGCTATAAAGCAAACCCGTCACATGAAGACGTTTCTATAAGAACAATGCTACTTTTTCGACATTAAATTTACAAGATAATATACAAGGTTATCTAACGGCTGAATCTTCAGCACAAAAAAACTCACTGTCACACTGAGAGCAGCAACTGTACTCATAACACCAAAGAAGGCTTTGGAACTGAAAAAAAGTGTCTGGACAGCCCAAATAACCTATTAACTGCTACAGATAGAGCCAACCCTCTATACATCTCTACCAGGATGGCCTGGCCACTACACAACTACCACCAGGAGAGCGACACACTGCAGATCTTCCACCAAGACAACCAGCTCTCTGGAAATCTCCCAACAAGCGTGCTAATCCTCTACTCATCATCATCAGAGTGAAAACCTTCTACACACCTCCATTGAGAATGAATCCCCAAGTCAACTAACACTAGATCTAGAGAGCCAACCATCTCCACACCCTACAGCAGAGAACCCTGAAGAACGGGGCAGCTCATCGTAGATCGAGAGACAGAGATACTCCTTTAATACATCACAAAGAGTGGTAAGTTTCAGCAAAGCACCATCAACAGAGCTAGCCCTCAAAACAGCAACACTAAAGGCCCATACACACGTCGGATTTTAGCGAACGACCCGTCGTTTGAACGTTCCGTCGTTCGGACGTTTCCGCGTCAAATCCGACGTGTGTACAGACTATCGTTCGGGTGATAAGACTGGTTACCAGCGATCCGCCGGGCGGATCGTTGGTAACCAGTCTTATCACCCGAACGATAGTCTGTACACACGTCGGATTTGACGCGAAAACGTCCGAACGACGGAACGTTCAAACGACGGGTCGTTCGCTAAAATCCGACGTGTGTATGGGCCTTAAGTGAGCCAGACCCCTACACAATACCACCAAGAGAGACAGCCCCTTAAGTACCTCCACAAAGTGAGCAAACCCTCTTTAACTACTCTATATTAACATACCCACTCTTTGAAAAAAAAAATACTTGACCTTCTAAATACCTCCACCAAGAGAGACTATATTCTACACACCTGCACCAACAGAGCCAACTCATTATACTCCAACAAGAGAGCTAGTCCTCTACAGACCTCCACCAGGAAAGCCAACCCCTTTATGTATCTCCACAGAGACAAACCTCTGAAAACCTCTATATAGCTCTAACTAGAAAGCCTTTAATCCACTTTCACTAGGAAAGCCAACCCCTTTACACATCTCCACTGAGAGAAAACCCATGAAAACCTCTACTAAGAGAACATTTCTACACACCTCTATTAGGAGGCCCTACAATTTCACCAAAGTAGCTGACCCTTTACAAACCACAGAGAATGGTAACCCTCTACAGACCACCAGGAAAAGTTAGCATCCTACATACTACCACCAGCTAGAGAGCTAACCCTCTACACACTGCCACCAAGAGAGCTAGTCCAGAACACACATAGATCAAGAGAACTAACCCTTTACACACCTAACCAAAAGAGCCAATCATCTACACACCTCCACCAGGGAAAACACAAAAAGTCTACACTGCCACAGAAAGCAAAACCTTTACGTGCCCCCATGACAATTAACCCCAGCACAACTTTGAAAGCAACCCTCTACATGTGACCACCAAGAGTTGACCTATTTTCACAGAGCGCTAACCCTTTACAAATCACCATCAATAGCACCTCCTCTGAGCTCATAGGACACATCTGTACATTCCACGAGTAACACAACTTACAATATCTTCAACTTATTGTACACAACAAGCAAGGCAACTGGGTACTAATGAGTACAACAGATACGCACTCACTACAAAACGACATTGGGCTTTGCTGATTGTATTAATTCCTTCAGGAACACTTTTGTACGCTGCATTGCTGAACCAGAGTGTAAAAAACGAATAATCGGCCAAGCTTGTCTAAAGGAACAAAGAATAGTAAAGGTCAACTCCAACCAAAAAAAGTTATTTCAGAGTTTGATGGGCAGTGGAGGACTGCATTATACTTCAGTCTTACCCAGAGGCTAACAAATGCATTCTCCTGCAGCATTTTATATCTGTTCTGTACTCAACATCTACCTGTAGATGCTTGCGCCTCCTCTCTCCAACAATGGTGACATTTCCCTGTAATAGTGTGTATCCTCCCCTCCCACAATATTCAACTTTCCCTGAAGTAGATTAGGTCTCCTCCTCTCACACAATGGTGAGAGTTCCCCTGCAGTAATTTGTGTCTTTTTCCCACAATGGTCAGATGTTCTCTTCATTTATCAAAAGGTGAGATTTTCCTGCGGTAGTTTGTGCCTCTTGCCTCAGAACTGTGAGATTTCCCTGCAGTTATTAATGTCTCCTGCCCTCCCACAATGGTAAGAAATCCCTGCAGTAGTTTGTGACTCCTCCCTCCCATAAAGGAAAGGTTTCCCTGCAGTAGTTTGTGTCTACTGTTCTACAATGATGAGTTTTCCCTGCAGAGGTGTTTGCCTGACCCCCCCCCCCCAATCATGGTATCATTTTCCTGTGGTGGCTTGTGTCTCTTCCCCTCCCACAGTGGCAGTCACTGTGATGCAACCCTGCTTCCTTGATTATTTTATCATGATTAATCTAGGAGGGGAGAGTAACCCTAGTATACTTTGGTTGGTTAATGGATAATGTGAAAAGTTGCCAATATCAGCATCCGCAACAAAATAAACAATAGTTATTTACGTGGCTGATATTTAAAGGATACCCGAACTGACATGTGACATGATGAGATAGACATGGGAATGTACAGTGCCTAGCACACAAATAACTATGCTGTGTTCCTTTTTTTCTTTCTCTGCCTGAAAGAGTTAAATATCAGGTATGTAAGTGGCTGACTCAATCCTGACTCAGACAGGAAGTGACTACAGTGTGACCCTTACTTATAAATTCCAACTATAAAACACTTTCCTAGCAGAAAATGGCTTCTGAGAGCAAGAAAGAGGTAAAAAGGGGGACTTCTTATCAGGGAGGGTCACACTGTAGTCACTTCCTGTCTGAGTCAGGATTGAGTCAGCCACTTACATACCTGATATTTAACTCTTTCAGACAGAGAAAGAAAAAAAGGAACACAGCTTAGTTATTTGTGTGCTAGGCACTGTACATACATATGTCTATCTCACCATGTCACATGTCAGTTCGGGTATCCTTTAAATACTTTGCATCCCAGGGGGCTTCCGTGGATGATTTTCCACTATTATCTAATCCATCAATTTCCTATTTTGTAAATAAAACCATTTGGTAACACACTACTTGCAGACTCCTCCCTTAAGATTCAATTTATGATAGTTTGAAATTCCAATGCAACTTAGGAGGCATGATCTCAGAATCACCACCAGGTGGCACTGTAGGTACAGACAGACAAAAACTTGTGGTATCTGGAAGCAATGGGAAGGAAGCCACTCCCATAAGTGGCAGTCATGTGCCGATGCCAGCTTAGTGTGTTGCACGTCGATGGCGCAAAACATGAGAACAGGCAGCTTATTTGGAGTTGATACACATGATATCCCCAGGTGGAGAGAGGAGGAGATGGAGATTGTGCTGGACATATGTTGTCATTTCCGACCAGTAACTACATATATATCTCTGGCCACTGGAATCCAACATCTCATATTTAGGTGGAGCTCAGTTCCCCCATAGTGAGGATCTGTGACGCAGGCAGCTGTGATCACATGACAGCTGGCCGCATGAATACAGTGCCCTATGCTGGCAATAGGTGTACAACCTTCTGCTTGATGCCAGTTGGTGACAAAGTGACAGAGTTACAACATTCATCAAAAACGTACAGGTACAGCTTCACCCGATATTTATGTCCGAAAATAGATATAACTACCCAAAAATAAAAAATTACTATGCTTAAATATTAACAAAAATACAAATATATGAAAAGGTTATATATTAGCTGCGGAGTCCCCCTCTCTCTGTACAGGCGGAGGAGATCTTTATGTACATATTTATTCAAATGCCCAAATCTCTATGTCCTGCACAATGAAGTCCTCTTTCTTAGAAAGCAGAGTATTCTCAAACGTTTTGCATGAGTGACTCCTCCCATGGTAGAGATCACCGTCCAGCCACAGCGCAAACTCCCCTCTGAAACAATAAAAGTGGACATGTTAAAGAGGTTCTGACTCTGCAAACAGATTAGTTTGTAAAATAACTCATTCTGGTTGAGTCCTTAGTGCATGTAATGAACTAAAACATCTTTTCCAATTCCAAAAATACCAGCATAATCTCCTCCTTTTCACAGTCATGTCTTCTAGCAGCGCCACTTCCCTCCATCTCATCTTTCAGCATGGCCACTTCCCCTTCACTTCTTCCAGCACAGCGACTCCTCTGAATCTCCCTTTTGCAGAACAACCATGCCCCTCCCTCTCTTCTATCAGCACAACCATGCCCCCCCCCCCTCTCTGTACAGCCAATCCCCTCCCTCTCTCAGCACATCCAATCCCCTCCCTCTCCCAGTACAGCCAATCTCCTCCCTCTCCCAGTACAGCCAATCCCCTCCCTCTCCCAGTACAGCCAATCCCCTCCCTCTCCCAGCACAGCCAATCCTCCCTCAGCGCAGACAATCCCCTCCCTCTCTTCCAGCACAGCTACTTCTTTCCATCTCCTCAGCACAGCCAATCCCTTTTCTCTGCTCTTCCAGCATAGCCAATTCCCTCCCTCTCCTCTTCCAGCACAGTGAATTAGTGATGGGAAGTCTGGCTCTTTTCAATGAATCGATTTAATAAAAAAAAGAACCGGATCATGAACCAAATCAATTGATTCATTTCACTGGGAAGGGAGTGGTTAGCAGTAACTCTTGCTAGTCACTCCCCTCCCCTGCTAATTGGCCCAGACATTAATTATTCCTCCTCCTGGCTCCTTCTCCTTCAGCTGTGTGTGTGGGTCCTTTTCCACTAGCTGCATTTTTTTGTCAAAAATGTAAAACGCATGCGTTTGCCGATTCTTAAGGGTGCTTTCGCATTAGACAACGCATGCAGGAGCAGTTTCCCACACGCGTTGAATAGCCTGCAGCGTGTCGTCGGGATGTTGCGGTGCGACGCTGAGTAGCGGCAGTAGTGATTAATTAACCTGACGGAAAAACACCGATTCCCGGCGATAAAAAGCTCACGGGTGTGTCGTACCGCAACGCATCGAAACGCAACGGGTGTGAAAGGGAAAATGAAAGTCTATGGACTTTCATTTTACCTTGGTTAACGCAAAGTTTCAACTTTGCGTTGAAATGCCGAAAAAGGGCTCTAGTGTGAATGAGCCCTAAGCGCAGCCTGTTTAAAATAATCCTGGGTGGCCTTTTTCACTGGTGCGTTACGATTTAAAAAAAAAAAACGCAAATGCACGTCTGTGTGATGATGCGTTTTGCGTTTCAATGTAAAGTATAGGAACACATGAAAAACGCAACAAAAAAAAACGCATCACAGAAAACTCACATCAAAATAGGTCAAAAACGCAAACGCATAAAAAACGCACAACAAAATTGGTCAAGTTTTCCGTTTTGCAGGGGTAAAGGACCCTGTGCACTTGCAGTTCCTGTCTCATCCACTGAACTAATTCGGTTCAGTGTGACGAGTCAGATCACTCAACTCACAGGAAAGAACCGGCTCAAATGAAGCAATTACTCATAAACTGGACATTACTACAGCGAATACCTCTTCCTCTCCTCTTCTAACCCAGCTATTCACTTATATTTCCTCTTCCAGCACACACATTTCCTTTCCTGAATAATTATAGTCCATACAAACCATAGCCATCTCTGCCTTTTCACCTGCAAGTTTCACCCTGTCTCTTAAAAGGGATACTGTAGGGGGGGGGGGGGGGGGGGGGTCGGGGGAAAATGAGTTGAACTTACCCGGGGCTTCTAACGGTCCCCCGCAGACGCCCTGTGTCCGCGCAATCACTCACCGATGCTCCGGCCCCGCCTCCGGTTCACTTCTGGAATTTCAGACTTTAAAGTTTGAAAACCACTGCGCCTGCGTTGCCATGTCCTCAATCGTGCTGATGTCAACAGGAGCGTACTGCGCAGACACAGACCATACTGGGCCTGCGCAGTATGCTCCTGGTGACATCAGCGGGCTCGAGGACACGGCAACGCAGGCGCAGTGGTTTTCAGACTTTAAAGTCTGAAATTCCAGAAGTGAACCGGAGGCGGGGCTGGAGCATTGGTGAGCAGCTGCGTGGGCACAGGATGCCTGCGGTGGACCATTAGAAGCCTCAGGTAACTTCAACTCATTTTCCCCCGACCCCCCTACAGTATCCCTTTAAGCGTTTTTATTAAAGAGGAACTGTAACATGAAAAGATCCCCTGGGGGGTACTCACCTCGGGTGGGGGAAGCCTCCGTATCCTAATGAGGCTTCCCACGCCGTCCTCCATCCGTCAGGGGTCTCGCTGCAGCCCTCCGTGGAGTCCGGGCAGTGGTGACGTCAATATTTACCTTCCTGGCTCCTGCGCAGGCGCTCTGACGGCTGTCGGCTCCGAACTACACGGAAATACCCGATCGCCGTCGGGTCTGCTCCACTGCGCAAGTTTCCTGCGCAGTAGAGCGGACCCGAATGAGATCGGGTATTTCCGTGTAGTTCGGAACGGAAAGCCGCCACAGCGCCCCCGCTGGAGCCAGCAAAGGTAAATATTGAACTGACAGTCGGCACAGTCGCCGGCTGTTCGGAGGGCTGCGGCGAAACCCCCGTGGGACAGAGGACGGCGTGGGAAGCCTCATTAGGATCCGGAGGCTTCCCCCACCCGAGGTGAGTACCCCCCAGGGGATCTTTTTAATGTTACAGAGTCTCTTTAAGAGGGCTTATTTGATTCTTTTTAGTCCCCTACTCATTCCTAGAAGTTGTGGTTCACCATCAGCTTGCTGGTTAAACTATAACCCTGTTCAGTTTTAAAATCTACTATAAACTATTAGTTTAAAAGTGAAGTTTACTGCCTTATTTGACAAGTGATTTTTACAGTAGAATTTGTTTTTGAATGCTGGTTAGGAGAGATTAATACCCGAGATGAACACACAGTCAAGTCACATAATTATGACCACCACCACCTACCTCTGAGGTCAGGGATGGACAGGCATTGAATGAATACTCGTTTCTAGCACAGGTTTCATGGGTATATAAGGGGGAATAGCTATTTCAGATAATATACTTGATAATGAAAAAGGCAGGATCACCCGCTGCCGTGCCAAAGTCGGCTGCATTTCGGGAAACAATCCAGTTTGTGAGGTGTTCATGGCCTGTTGTGGTTAAAGTATACTGTGCGTGAATTAAACTTTTTCGATGACCTGACGTAACTAAGGGAGCAAGAGCCATTGATGCGAGGGGTGAACGTCGGGTAACTGACACGTGGGCTAACGTGGAGCAACACAGTGTCCAAATAATCAAGGGAACTTCCAGATGTGTGTCCAAACTGTGAGGCAAACCGTATTAAAGATAGAGCACCAGAGCGGGTGGCCAGTGACGGCACCCAAACTCACAAGACTTCATTGCAAGACAAAGCTGCAATCTACACGAAAGCAAAGACAGTGGTCTTAAATGTTAAAGGACCACTATCGAGAAAAAAGTAGGAAGTTAAAATCTGACAGAACCGACCAGTCCATCTCTTCATGGGGGATTCTGAGACAGTGAGCACACTTGTGTCTCAATTTTCTGTGTGCTTTTTTCTGCGTATGTTTTCTGCACACAAAAGTGTGTTTCTATTTAAAAAAAAAAGCGCACATTTTTTTTTCACAGCAGCTAATGTAATTGATACAGAAAACTGACAAAATGTGCAGAATCATGCAAAATGTCAGTTTTTTTTCTGTGCGCGAAAAACAAGAAAACTGAAGCGAGGAAAATTATTTAAAATAAACAGATGACGTAGCTGCAAATGAATATTATATACTCACTGTCAGTTCCTCTCAGAGGCTCACTATTTTCTTCTGACAGTGATCCCTTCCAGTTCTGACAATATTTTGTCAGAAGTGAAATATACCAGTTGCTGTCAGTTACATATCAGCTGCTGTCAGTAACAACTGAATGTGTAAGGTAATGTCCATGTTTCCCTATGGCTCATGTGGGCGATATTACAGTTTAATAGTGTGCTGACCAGGAAGCTGTTATGGGGGTAATGGCCATTTTTAAAATGGAGGACGGAGAATTCCATTGATCACAGTGGACAAACAAGACGCAGGAGAGGAGAAAGATTGAGGAGTAGACTTCACAGGAGGCAAGTATGACTTGTGTATGGTTATTTTGACTTTATTTTCAGTTCAGGTTCTCTTTAAGTGTGAACTAGCCCATTGATTAACATGAGTTCTCAGTTAGGCCTCGTTCAGACTATGCACGCTGCCGTGCGCATTTTGGCTGCGCGTAGTGTGCGATACGCAAGAACGGTAGAAGGGTATAGACAGCCCTTCTAACGTTCCCATCACATGCGCTGTGTGATGCGCTATCGTGCTGCTACTTGCATTTTCGGGAATCGCAGTGCAGATTCCATTCACTGTGCTGAATGGGATCTGCAGCGCACAGTAGCGCAGATGGCGAATGATCGTATGCGTTGCTTTCCAATCGCACAGCCATCTGAGCTGAATGAATGGAACGAGCCCTTATTCTGTGCAGAAAATGCGTATGAAATCTGTTTGTTCCCTGCCTCTGAGGCCTTGTTTCCATCCGTCCGCTTCTCAGCAACACGTATCAATCTGTAACATTGAAGTGCCGATAAAAAGCGGACAGTAGCGCACACATGGAAAAAGGCCTCAGGGTTTTCTTTGTTTTCAACAGCATTTCCTGAACAGCAGTTGCAAAGTCTAACAGACAAAATAGTGTGCAAGTGAGTAGGGAGGCTGGCTGGTATCTTACTATTTTGGCAGTTAAACCTGCTGTTCAGGAAATGCTGTTTAAAACAAAATAAACCCTGAGAATCCCTGAGGAGATGGATTGGCCCAAAACCTGTCAGTTCTGTCAGATTTTAACCGCCTGCTTTTTTGGGCGATAGTGGTCCTTTAAACTTTACTAAATGGATAGATGTGGGGAATAGGCGTGACTTTGCCGAGAACACTCAGCAACCAGCAGCGAACATATAGAAGCTGGTAGCAGAACAGTAATGGTGCGAGGAATGACTTCTTGGAATAGTCATTGATATCTATGGAACACAGGGGTGTGTAACTATAAATCATGCCCCCCCCCCCCCCAATGGTCACACCCTTACCTCTCCTTGTAACTCTCAAAGCCTGGGGGCCCATCTCACAAGGGTCATAAAACAAGTGCGGCCATCATGAGCGTCATACCCATAACAAGAGTAGCCATAAAAACACCTGATGTGAAGGATGGACCCCTTTATTGGAAGGAGTGAAGTAGTAGTTGGGGGCCCCCTTACCGCTCTGGGCCCCCTGCGGTTGCAGGGGCTGCTCCCCTGTAGTTATGCCCTTGGGAACACACACAACTGATACGGGCATCTCTCCCTTCTTGTCAATTAAAGGATACCCGAGGTGACGTGTGACATGATGAGATAGACATGTGTATGTACAGTGCATAGTACACAAATAACTAGGCTGTGTTCCTTTTTTTCTTTCTGTGCCTGAAAGTGTTAAATATCAGGTATGTAAGTGGCTGACTCAGTCCTGACTACACTGTGGCCATAATGATAAGAAATTCCCTTTTTATCTCTTTCTTGCTCTCAGAAGCCATTTTCTGCTAGAAAAGCGTTTTCTAGTTGGAAATTCTTATCAGTGAGGGTCACACTGTAGTCACTTCCTGTCTGAGTCAGGACCGAGTCAGCCACTTACATACCTGATATTTAACGCTTTCATGTAGAAAAGGAAAAAAAAAGGAACACAGCATAGTTATTTGTGTGCTAGGCACTGTGCATACACATGACTATCTCATGTTACATGTCACTTCGGGTATCCTTCAAGTACACCAGTATATGTTGGTGGTCTTTCCCATGTCAGATGGGATCTTTCAACAGGACGATGCAAGATATTTGACCACCAGAACTGTTCATGAATGGTTCAGCTCCTCTCAGTTTGTGGCTGCTGTCCATGCTGGCAGAGGCATTTCTTTAGACTTTAGCAGGCGGTCATAACAATGTGTTGGAATGTACAAAACAGATTTCCATACTATGACGTCAGGGTCAGATTCAGCGTGGACAGGAAGTTGTCGGCACTACTGTGAACAGCCTGTTCACTATAAGAGCCAGCAGGACAGGTGAGACGTTTGTCTTGTATATATGGCCGTGAGGCTATGCTACATTAATAATATGAATGTATTTTAATTTGATGTTTTGCACTACTACACTTATCCCAATGAAGCCCCCAAAAAGTTATGGAGATGAAACATGTTGAGCTAGGTAGAGGGTGGTGGTGTGTTTGAATATTATTTATTATTATTATTATTGATTTATAAAGCGCCAACATATTCCGTGGCGCTGTACAAAGTAAGAAACAAACATGGGGTACATAATACAGACAATGGTCTACACTAATATACAAGATCCAAAATTAGTGACAAAATACAAAAAATGATACAGCATACAGAATACAAAATACAGAAGTGGTAATGACAGTGATAAAAGTAACATGATGAATAAAATGTATAATGATTTCCAAGACACAAAAGGGGGAGAGAGCCCTGCCCTTGCGAGCTTACAATCTAAAGGGAATGGGGGGAAACAAGAGGAGGGGTAGTATACGTTAAAAAAATATATAAAGGCAGTGTGTTTTAGGATATCTAGTAGGAGTGCAATTTGGTCTTAGGACAAAGGGAAGTGGCTTAAGGTAGCTCTTATGCTTGTCGGAACAAATTAGTTTTTAGAGAGCGTTTAAAAGTAAAGGTTGGCGAGTGACAGATGTGTTGTGGGAGGGGATTCCAGAGAAGGTGTGAAGCGCGTGCAAAATCTTGTAAGCAGGAATGTGAGGAGGCGATTCTAGAGGAGGACAACAGAAGATCGTGTGCAGATCTGAGATTGCGATTGGGTTTGTATCTGGAAACGAGTGATGATATGTACCGGGGAGAGAGATTGTGGCGAGCTTTGTAGATTAGGGTTAGGAGTTTGAATTGGATCCTCTGGTTAATTGGCAGCCAGTGAAGAGCTTGACAGAGAGGAGCAGCAGAGGAAGATCGAGAAGAAAGATAAATGAGACGAGCAACTGAGTTCAGTACCGACTGGAGCGGGGCCAGTTCGTTTGAAGGTAGTCTACAAAGTAGTACGTTGCAGTAGTCCAGACGAGAAATTATAAGAGCATGTATTAACATTTTGGTTGCGTCTTGAGTGAGAAAGGGACGGATGCGAGATATATTTTTGAGTTGGAGATGGCAGGAGCTGGTTATGGAGTTAAGATGAGGAATAAAAGAGAGAGAAGAGTTGAATATTACCCCCAAGCACCGTGCTTTGGGAACTGAAGTGATGGGAGTGTTATTAACATTTATAGTTACTTCAGGCAGAGAGGTGGCCAGAGACGGTGGAAAAATTATTAGTTCCGTTTTACTCATATTAAGTTTTAGGAAGCGAGAGGACATGAAGGAGGATATAGCAGACAAGCAGTCAGGAACACGTTTGAGGAGGGAGTTAAGGTCTGGGTCCGAGAGGTACAGTTGCGTATCCTCTGCATACAGGTGGTATTGAAAACCGAATGAGTTGATTAAGTCACCAAGACCATGCATGTAGATGGAAAAGAGGAGGGGACCAAGGAAAGAGCCTTGAGGAACCCCGACAGACAAAGCATGAGGAGAAGAGATCTGATCTGAGTAGGAGACTGTGAAGGACCTTCCAGAGAGGTAGGAAGATAACCATGTGAGAGCAAGGCCCTTTATTCCTACATTTGAAAGTATTTGTAAGAGCAAGGTGTGGTCGACCGTATCGAATGCTGATGACAGATCAAGGAGGAGTATGGAGAATTGACCTTTGGATTTGGCTGTAAGGAGGTCATTGGCCACTTTGGTAAGGCCCGTTTCCGTGGAGTGGTTGGAGCGAAAGCCAGACTGGAACTGATCAAGTAGGGAGTTAGCTGATAAATAATGGCTTAATTCTGCATGTATGTGGTGTTCAATTAGTTTGGATGCAAATGGGAAAAGTGAGACTGGGCGGTAGATGGCGAGTGTGGTAGGATCTAGAGATGGTTTTTTAAGTAGTGGTGTCACAACAGCCTTTTTGAGTGGCGACGGAAAGATGCCAGTGGAGAGGGACAGGTTAAATAGCGATGTTAGTGCAGGCATGAGAGATGGGGATAGCTGCGGAATGAAATGGGAGGGAATAGGATCCAAAGAACAAGTGGTTAGATTAGCTTTGGATATTATAGAGGAGAGAGAATGTTCAGAGAGTGTAGAGAAGGCAGTTAGAGAGCAGTCAATGAGAGGTGTGGAGGTGGGATTTGAGGGTTTGCGTGGAGAATTCACTTCTGAGTATCAGTGAAGTATGTTGCAAATTCTTCAGCTGATAAGCAAGATGAAGAAGGAGGAGGAGGGGGGGGGATGGAGAACGGAGTTGAAGGTGCTAAACAAGAGTTTTGGATTGTGTACTTGGGCGGATATTAGGGAGGAAAATAGGACTGTTTTGCCACAGAGAGTGCGTTTCTGAAGTTGTTCAAGGCTATTTTATATGAGATGAAGTCCTCATTGGTGTTACTTTGCCTCCAACGCCTTTCCGCTGCTCTAGAGCATCTTTTTAACTGTTTAGTGTCTTTGGTCATCCAGGGTTGGCGACTGACACGGTGAGGGCGGACATTGACGAGGGGGGCGAAGTCATCCATGACTTTTGTAATGGAGCGGTTGTAGTGTATAGCATATACATATGCATGCATTTTATGTGAGTTAACCTCCCTGGCGTTATGATTATTTCCAGATTTAGGGTCTAAAAGTTGTGCAAGATTTCACAAGCTTTTAGACCCCAAAAACAAAGAAAAAAAAAAAACATACCACAGAGAGATCTGCAGCAGCTCCTGCATATAACTCACTCAGGCACGGGATTACCGCTCTGAGCTGCGGATTTCAGTCCTGAGCCTGACTCGGGTTTATCGCTAAGGAGGTTAAAGGGGTACTCTACAACCAGTGTTTTGTATGTTTTCAGCATATTGTTCAGAATCTGTACTAAAACAGAAAGACAACAATTACCCTCCTCCTCCGAACGCCAGAGAGTCCATGTCACCTTTGATAAAGAACATGTTGTCCCCTGTCCATTTAAACACCTAAGAAAAGAAACACAAGTTACTGCAACCCCAAACATCCCAATGTTGTGTGTATACATAATGATGTGATGTCTGATCTCTCCCCAAGCCACCTCCACCAATCATGTAACAGCTCCTATGTAGGCCAAAGATATCATTACATCTTATCAGCAATACACAGAGCACATGGTGACCTCTATTCAACCATCAGGAAGCCAATAAACTGATTACCAGTTTCAAGCCTGAGGCAGTATCCTTACTCCATTCACAAATGGCAGTTGTCCAGAAGCCAGTGTTGGAGGGACAGCAGTGCAGCCCAGGCAGCTGCATGAGTGGCTACTGTAGTAGTGGCTGAATGGAGTAATGGTTAAGGGCTCTGCCTCTGACACAGGAGACCAGGATTTGAATCTCGGCTCTGCCTGTTCAGTAAGCCAGCACCTATTCAGTAGGAGACCTTGGGCCAGTCTCCCTAACACTGCTACTGCCTATAGAGCGCGTCCTAGTGGCTGCAGCTCTGGTGCTTTGAGTCCACCAGGAGAAAAGCGCGATATAAATGTTCTGTGTCTGTTTGTTGTTTGTTACTGTACTCTTAGTGCAATATCCAACCTTCATACAGGTTGTGCTGCACCCCTCCCCCAGAGACTCTAGTGAGGGTCCAACTGCACCAATGCATAGCAGAAAGATCCGGAATAGACCAGACAAATAACATTTATATTGCGCTTCTCTCCTGGTGGACTCAAAGCGTCAGAGCAGCAGCCACTTGGGCGTGCTCTATAGGCGGTGTTAGGGAGTCTAGCCCAAGGTCTCCTTACTGATTAGGTTCTGGCTTACTGAACAGGAAGAGCCAAAATTTCGAACCCTGATCTCCTGTGTCAGAGGCAGAGCCCTTATACACATCCAGCCACCATAGAATGGCATATTATCTTGTGCTACCACATTGTTAACCTCCTTACCCCTTCCGCCGGACATCGCTCCACTGCCCCTCCTCTCATCGGCATAGAAACAGTATCTATTGCTCTGGTATAATCAGAGACAAATGTCTGCACAACGCTTTGTCATCTGGAGCATCGAGCTGGATCCTGATGGGCGGCACTAATTAAAGGTGTGTACATACCTCTACACTTTATTGCACTATGAATGTACCCTTTCTGTCTATACTGCATTCAGGGTGTGCATTCCATTTTTTACGATTGTAAATAGCATCCAAACATCATGCTCAGGGCCGGTTCGCCCATGAGGCAGGGTGAGGTGGGTTCCTCAGGCGGCAAAGAGCCGGGGGAGAGGCCTGGCCGTGGGGGGCGGCCACTGAGCTGCAGGGTGTAGCGGGCAGGAAGGGGGTATTGAGCACAGTGGATGGGAGGGGGCTCGGATCCCCCCCTTACCTGGGTCCCCCAATCTGCCCTCCCCCTCTAGCTTTTAACTGCAGCAGCGAGCGTTGTAATAGGAAGCAGCGGGCGGGGATAACTCACCTCTTTCGCGTTCCACTGTATTGTGGACGGCATTGCAGGAAGTGACTAGACTGGAAGGCATGCGGGAACGTGGTAGAGGCGAGTCATCCATGCCCGCTGCCTCCTATTACAACGCTCACTGCTGCAGTTAAAAGCTGGAGGGGGAGCGCAGATCAGGGGACCCAGGTGAGGGGGGTCCGGCCTCCCTCCACACCGCTGTGCCCAATACCCCCTCCCCGCCACTGTGCCCAATACCCCCTTTCTGCCCGCAACCCCCTTCCAGCTCAGCGGCCCCCGCACCCACGGCTTGGGGTGGGGGGATGGTCTCTAACAAGTTTGTCTCAGGAGGCAAAAAGTCTAGAACCTGCTCTGATCATGCTCCTTATTAACCTCCTTGGCGGTAACCCCGAACGTAGTTCGGGGTAAGCCGCGCAGGAGGTTTTCTCCGGCCATGCTGGGCCAATTTGTTTAATTTTTTTTTAGCACTTTGCTAGCTGCGTCAGCACACCGATCGCTGCCGCCCCGCGCACGATCGCCGCTATCCGTCGCGCCGCGCCCCCTCCCCCAGACCCCGTGCGCTGCCTGGCCAATCAGTGCCAGGCAGCACTGAGGGGTGGTTCGGGTCTCCCAATGACGTCCCGACGCCGGTGACGTCATCCCGCCCCGTCGCCATGGCGACTGGGGAAGCCCTCCAGGAAATCCCGTTCGTTGAACGGGATTTCCTGATCGGAGATCGCCGAAGGCGATCAAAAGCGGGCGGGGGAATGCCGCTGAGCAGCGGCTATCATGTAGCGAGCCCTGGGCTCGCTGCATGATATAAGAAAAAAAAATATAAAAAAAAAAACTGCTGCGCTCCCTCCTGCAGAATATTTTTTACCGCCAGGAGGGTTAATTGATGTGTATGCCCCTTTTACATTCCCAAGTGGTAAAATAAAAGAAGAATGGATTTGCATGGCTTCGACCGCTGTCTCTAAGCAATTAAGGGGTTACACTTATTGTTTCGAGTAGTGGTTACATCTGAAAGTACCCGCTGTATCAGTAAGGCAAACTGTACTTAGCAGAGCTTTCTGCATTCCTCTAGGACACCCCATTATCTTGGTGGAACTAAGGTGCGTACACGCACTACGGCCGCCAACGACAGGTCCGTCAGACCCTCCCGCTGGGCAGACTTTCAGCTGACAGTAGCGTGTGTAGTGCCACCTGTTACTAGGCCGATTATAAATTGGGCGGGATCATCACAGGATGTCCATAGGAAACAAGAAAATCAGTTACAGGGGCACTATAGCGAAAAATTGTAAAATTTAAAATATGTGCAAACAGACAAATAAGAAGTACGTTTTTACCAGAGTAAAATGAGCCATAAATTACTTTTCTCCTATGTTGCTGCCACTTACAGTAGGTAGTAGAAATCTGACAGAAGTGACTAGTTCATCTCTTCATAGGGGATTCTCAACAAAGCTTTTATTCTTTATAAAGATATTCTCTAAAAAGGATTTAAACAATGATGTTGGCCAGCCTCCATGCTTGCTACACAGTTTTTTGGCAGTTGGACAGAGCAACTACCATCCACTAAGTGCTTTTGAAAATAAATAAATCTCTGAGAATCCCTCCATGAAGAGATGGACTAGTCCAAAGCCTGTCAGGCTTCTGTCAGATTTCTACTACCTACTGTAAGTGACAGCAACATAGGAGAAAAGTAATTTATGGCTCATTTTACTCTGGAAAAAATTTACGTTTGCACATATTTTAAATTTTACAATTTTTCGCCATAATGCCCCTTTAATAAGGCACTGTAGTGACATAGTAGAATGCAGTCAAGTAAGCAGGATAAACACTAATTTTATTAGGGGGGGGGGGGGGGGAATTGCAGACTCAGAAACGCATCCTATATCTATATATTGCTGTATAGCTGTTTAGCTAAGCTGAGTTCTCCCCCCAGAGCATTCTGGGAGACCCGGTATATTTTGTACCAGTACGTATTATCCAGTAGCTGTTCATTTAACCGCAGGTTGAACCGGAAGGCGGCTCCTGCTGAAACTCAAGCGATACATGAAATACTAGTCCTATTCCACCTTCGAATTGTAGCAACTCAAGAGAAACCTGTAATTCAGCGTACGGCTATAACCGGCACCCAAATAATCGACCAGTGCATCGCGAATCAGGCACTGAGATGACCTGATCTGTTTTGTACTGGCTTTGAAACTCTCAACAAAAACATTCTGCACAGATCACCAGACAGGACTTAATACGTCACCATGTGATAGATTTCAAAATGTAAATCCAGGAGAGGAAAGATTTTACAATGGGCAAAAACTAACAAACGCCCCATACACCGCTCAACAGCGGTCTTTTATGCAGCACAATTACCAAACTACGTTTGTTGTGAAACAAGTATAAACAACCAGAAACAATTACTTGCTATTGTTCAAACAACTGATAAGACTGATAAGAAGTCAATGCAACTTATCCAGTCTTAGCAGTTATTTGAACAATAGCAAGCAACTTTTTTTGTTTTTTCTTCAACTTGTTCACAACAAACGTTGTTTGATAATTGTGCCGCATAAAAGACTGCTGTATTTAAAAAAAAGCTATTTTATTAGTTATGTTATTAACACTACGGTGACTGCAGTAACTCCTGATCAGGAGTTTATGTGCTATCAGCATAAGGACAGATTGCAGAAAAAGAGCACAATGTATAAAAGACTTGTGCAGAGCTCTATTTACTGCGCTGTAAGATTCACTTATCCTTTGTAGAGGAACACAGTGACTGGGGAATACATCTGTAGTCCGTGTGGCACCAGCAGAGATGCCAGGAATCTAGAAAGAGCACACAGAGACCAGCTACTCACCTGGAATTCGGGGCAGAATGTAAACAAGAAGGTCTCCCCAGTGCCGTAGAAGCAATCACTCACTTTAAACGGCTCCGATGCCAACGCTCCAAATATCTGTAACACAAAAAATACAGTCTGCATTCTATACTCAATACAAGGCACAGTGCAGATGCCGATATCACACAGACCACACAGTGCAGACTGGCACACTGATATCACACAGACCACACAGTGCAGAGACTGGCACACTGATATCATGCAGCCCTCACAGTGCAGAGACTGGCACACTGATATCATGCAGACCACACAGTGCAGAGACTGGCACACTGATATCATGCAGCCCTCACAGTGCAGAGACTGGCACACTGATATCATGCAGACCACACAGTGCAGAGACTGGCACACTGATATCATGCAGACCACACAGTGCAGAGACTGGCACACTGATATCATGCAGCCCTCACAGTGCAGAGACTGGCACACTGATATCATGCAGCCCTCACAGTGCAGAGACTGGCACACTGATATCATGCAGCCCTCACAGTGCAGAGACTGGCACACTGATATCATGCAGACCACACAGTGCAGAGACTGGCACACTGATATCATGCAGACCACATAGTGCAGAGACTGGCACACTGATATCATCCAGACCTCACAGTGCACAGACTGGTACACCGATATCATACAGTGCAGAGACAGGCACACTGATATGTAGACCTCCCAGCACACAGACTGGTATCATGCAGAGCTCACAGTGCAGACACTGGTACACGGATATCACGATGACCTCACAAGTATACTGATAACATTGTTTCTTCATAACCAGGACTTACAGTAGAGGGCAGAGTGGGAAGGGAAGGATTACCTGGGCATCGCTGTCTTTGACCACCATCAGAACCGGTGTGTCCAGTCCTAGCATTGTCCTGTACAGAGTCTTGAGGCTCATGCCATGCTTGGCTGTGCTGTAGGCCAGTGTCCAGGGGTAGCCGATTGTCCGAGGGGGAAGGTGCTTTGAGAGCTACAGAAAGTCACAGAACACATCTGTTCAGAGGGCAGCATCAACTGGTGTAGATACAACCCCACAATATTGCTCCCCTAGCCTGTCCTATGCTCCACCCTCTAATAGCACTTGACCGGTACAGCCTGTGTGGAGTCCATACTTCAGATCTGTCCAAACACTGAAAGAGAGAAGCACTTCTATCTTATGGAGAGCAGCTAAGAGTGGCAGCTTACTGTGTACCATAAAGAGCAGTATACTCTGCACTATGGAGAAAAAGGGGCAGGACGCGCAACCTGCTTCTGTCCAATGGAGAGGTGACGGAGACAAGAACAAGCAGTATGTGTTGTCCTATGGAAAGGGGAGAACAGCATGCTCTGTCCTATAGAGAGGGGAAAACAATCGCATGTTCTGCCCTATACAGAGGGAAAGATGGATCAGTATGCCGGGTCATATCGAGAGAGGACAAGCAACATGTTCTGTCCTATGGAGAGGGAAGGGACGACAATCATTATGCACTTCCCTATAGAGAGAGGAGGATGATCAGCATGTTCTATGGAGAGGGAAGGGACGACAATCACTATGCCCTTCCCTATAGAGAGAGAGGACAATCAGTTTGTTCATCAGTATACTCTGCCCTGCAGAGAGGGGAGGACGATCAGCATGTTCTGTTCTATGGAGAGAGGACATGAGAAGGCCCCCAGAAACTGTCTGGAGAAACTACAAGAGCAGCCAATTAAGTACTATTCAACTCAAATTACTGAAGAGGAAGCCTCATAAAGAATTTTGACTTTCAGTAATATGCAGTGTAACGGACATGCTCTCAGCATAACAGTAGCAGTTCCAGGAAAGTGCGGTACATTGTGGTATCCTTAAAGGGAACCTAAACTGAGAGGGATGTGGATTTTTCCTTTTAAAAACAATACCAGTTGCCTGGCAGCCCTGTTGCCCTTTATGGCTGCAGAAGTGGCTGAATCACACAACTGAAACAAGCATGCAGCTAAGGCCTGGTTCACATTAGCGTTCGCTGTCCGGATTCGCCTGATCGGATCCGGACCGTATACTGTACAAACGGAACGTACGTTCCGCATAGCAATGCAAAGTCTATGCGGACGTTCACATGCGTCCCTTCCGTACAGAATGGAGCCGGATCGGTTCCGGACACTTTTCCAACATGCGCTATTTTTCGGGTCCGGATCATCCGGCCCACGCACCCGGGCCGGATCCTGACCCGAACATGCGGCCATGCTGTGCAATGAGAAACGGAGGTTTCTCATCACACTGGCAATAGGACCGGATGCTTCCAGCACCGGTCCTATGCCACTTGGGGGGCCCGGACTACACGCCGGTATCCCCCATGCTTGCGGTGCCTTTCTGGCACTGCAATGTATCTAGTTCCGGCTACTTTATTGTAGCCAGAACTGATACATTCCGGATCCGCAACTGGTGGCAACTTGTGGCCACCGCAGAGACCCGTACGGTCTCATTGTGGCCCCCGGACACCTGCGGACTCGAACCGCAAGTGTGAACGGGGCCTAATCCAGTCTGACTTAATTCAGAACACCTGATCTGCATGCTTGTTGAGGGGCTGTGGCTGAAAGTATTATAGAGACACAGGATCAGCAGGAGAGTCAGGCAACTGGTATTATTGTAAAAGGAAAAATCAATATCCTTCACAGTTTAGGTTCCCTTTAAAGAAAACCTGAACTGAAAATTAAAAGTCAAAATAAGCATACACAAGTCATACTTACCTTCCATGTAATCTACTCCTCAGTGTCTTTCTCCTGTCCCGCGTCCTGTTTGTTCACTGTGATCAAAGGAATTTTCCGTCCTCCATTTTGAAAATGGCCAATACCCCATAACAGCTTTCTGGTCAGCACACAGTTAAACTGTAACATCGCCCACTTGAGCCATAGGGAAACATGGACATTACCTGGTACATCAGTTTTCCTCTCAGCAACTGATATTTTACTGACAGCAACTGATATATTTCAGATCTGACAAAATATTGTCAGAACTGGAAGGGATTAATGTCAGAAGAAAATGGTGAGCTTCTGAGAGGAACTGATGGCAAGGTAACTATGGAATGCTCATTTGAAGTTACCTAATGTGTTTATTTTAAATATTTTTACTCAGTACAGGTTCTCTTTAAAGAGAACCTGTACTGAGTAAAATTATTTAAAATAAACACATGAGGTAACTTCAAATGAACATTACATAGTTACCTTGCCATCAGTTCCTTTCAGAAGCTCACCATTTTCTTCTGACAATAATACCTTCCAGTTCTGACAACATTTTGTCAGAACTGAAATATATCAGTTGCTGTCAGTTATATATCAGTTGCTGTCAGTTATATATCAGTTGCTGTCAGTTACAGCTGAGAGGAGAACTGATGTGTCCATGTTTCCCTATGGCTCAAGTGGGCGATGTTACAGTTTAACAGTGTGCTGACCAGGAAGCTGTTATGGGGTAATAGCCATTTTCAAAATGGAGGACGGAGAATTCCATTGATCACAGTGGACAAACAGGATGCAGGAGAGAAAAAATAGATTGAGGAGTAGACTACAAAGGAGGCAAGTATGACTTGTGTATGTTAATTTTGAGACTTTTAATGTTCAGTTCAGGTTTTCATAAGCTTAGTAGTACCAGTACGGCAACTACTATACTTGAAGATATCACAATGTACTGCACTTTCCTGGAACTGACACACTCTAATAAATGGAAGAATAAAGATGCAGAGGAACACACATTCAAACAGGTAATCAGCCTCCTTTGTAGTGAAGTGCTCTATTGTATTGGCAGAGCTGCTGTTCCCGCCTGGATGATTTAGCACTGGCAATGCTCTCCCTAAGAGATTGAGAGGCCCAAAGGGGTAAGATGGTGCATTAGGAACATTGGCCAATGTTTCCCCAGTATGCACACAACACAGTCACTAGAGACCATCACCAACAATCATTTTGCATGAGGAAAATCTAGCAATGTGACTTTAGCTTTAACTACTGCTGAACAGCGATATTTATCATTTATTCTAACTGGAATGTCCAATCAAGAGAAAGACATTAGATTTCATCAGAGAAGTTCTAACCAGCATTTCTTGTAAAGGAATGCAACACAATGCAGTTTTAGTGTTAGCATATTAGTGGTATGATGGTCGCTATTTATGCTTTAGGCCCGGTGTGACAATTCTGACACTCACCTTTTCTATCTGGTCCACCTGCAGCAGCTGGCTGGGGTCACTGAGGTTCGGTCGGAAGGCCTCGGGCTCCAGGTCAGTCTTGATGTTGGTGGCCTGTTTGGAGTTGATGTCTTCTCGTGTGGTGATCTATACAGGACAGGAAAAACAGGTTATCGGAGGTCACAATACGCAGAGGCCAGCTGCCTGGGAGGAGCGCAAGTATTTGGCAGTAATTGTTGGTATGTGTTCTTCTAAAGCAAACGTGGAGCAAGTGCTTACTACCCAAGCACAACACTGTATTCCTCCCAGGAAAGGAATTTGCCATGGCATGGGTTAACCAAAGGCCAACTCATCCCAGAATGCATCGCAAGACCGCTCAGTTGGCTACAGGAACTCATGAACCAACACATCCAGACATAAATACGCCTTTGTCGAATGCAGTCTTGGTTGATGAACTCATTCTGTGGCAAATTTTATCACAACTGCAGAATATTACACACATTTGCCTGTTCTGATTCCCGTCAGATACTATGATCAAATCTGCTGGAAATCAATGCCATAAAAATGCACGATCAATAGTTTTTGCCTTACATTGATCGTATGGAAAATTATGGTCGACCGATGCTGTGACAGAAACGGCAGTTCAAACAGTGCAACGCTGTGGACCAATCCATTTTTAAATGGGTTCTGCAGTAGGAATGGATTCTTCTGAATGCGAAATATAAAATTTGCATCACTTTTTAGCAAAAGGGCTTTTGAGTCTCTTTTAGCCCCTAATATCATCCTAGTGGTTCTGGATCCCCATGAGCTATCTGAGTACTCTGTTGATTTCAATCAGAGTGGAATAAATCAAGTGGGGACACTTGGGTGGAATGGTCTAATTAACTTAATCCACCATCCCTATTTGTCCAGAAGGAATTTAAGATAAACCCCCCCCCCCCCCAAAAAAAAAAAACCAACTGATAGAAGCCAGCGGTGATTGTACAACTACAGAATCTGTATTTGTGTGCTGCTATTGTACACATACCATGTCCTGCTCCTCTAGGCAGGCTTCAGATTGGATATATTTGGACTCACAGCCATGTCTGCTAAATGGAGCTGGTCATAAAAGCAAATTCCCTGAAAGTTTGTTATTTTAGGGCTAATTGGCAACGGAGCCATCATGACAATGGCAGCTTCCTTCAGACAAGTAATCAGGGCAATACGGTGTAATGTCCGATTGCGCTGCCCGCAAGCTCCCTTCCACACTGAGTAGCACGCATGCTCAGTGTGAAGTTAATTATGCTGCTGATGGTAAAATAATAAATATATCCGCTTCCACACATCATACACTCGTCAAATTTTCAGGGTAGGGAGAGGATCCTCCGAACGACCTCTATGCCAAATTGCAGCCCCCGAGCCCCGCTGGTTCAGGAGATAGATTATAGAAACCTATCTCGGGAACCAGCGGGTCTCGAGGGCTTCAATTTGGCATAGAGGTAATTGGGGGGTTCCCTTCCCTACCCTGAAAATTTGGGGAGTGTAGGATGTTTAGAAGCAGAGATATTTAGTATTTTACCATCAGCAGCATTATGAAATAGGAACTGTGGCCGCACAGTCTCCTACTGCGCATGCGGGGCAGCACAAATCCAAAGGCAGCGTAATCTGACACAAAACCGGCAACCAGACCCAAGCCGTACAAACCCACAATTACCAGAGTGGGCACCCAAGGAATGAAGGGATCCATCTGGTTTGTGTGGAGCTACTTTTGAGCCAAATACTTGTGCACCATTAATCTGGAGAAATCGGTACTTTTCACTAAAGCAAATCTATTTAGTTCCCACATACTTCAATATGATTGAACAATCTGCTGGTTAAAACATAACAGTAGGTCAACTGCTTGCCCCCGTAAGTTAGCTTTAGACCATGGTAGGGACATTAGACTAGAGGTAGTCACACACTTGTGGTGGTCGATTAAGTAAATTGATAGTAGGGACTGAAGCCAGTACCTATTCAGTAAAGAGTCCTTGGGCAATACTTCCTAATACTGGTGGCTTGCTGAGTGCACCCTTAGTGGCTGCAGGTCTAAAGCACTTTGAGTCCGACAGGAGAAACACATGTTAGCATTATTATTACCTAATATTGTGAACTGGCATCAGCAGATATTATGTGATATGTTAAGTTTATCATTTTGGTCCACCAGGCAGACCAGATTTAGGGCTGGTTCAGACGGACGCTTGCGGAGCGTTTACCGCAAGCATTCGGAACGTTGCGGTAAACGCTCCCATTCAAATGGTTGGGACATGGCTTTTGTAAAGCTGCTGACTGTTTGCGAAAAAAAGAAAAGACACATTGTGCCGTGTAGACCCAGCTTATAAGCAGTAGCAGTGCCAGGCATACACGGCATTTTCAGTCCTTATCAATCGAGCCGCTGATGGCTCGATTGATAATACCCGACAGGTCCGATGACCTGACGGATAGATTCCCCGCTCGATCCACGCCGGCGGACAATAGCGGGGAATCGAGCGGGTGATAAGCAGCGCCGGCAGGGACCGATCCGCGCGCACGCACGGGGATGCGCCGGCATCGAGCCAGCGGCTCCATCCGGCGCATAATTAGCTAGGTGTATTCCTAGCATTAGGGAATCTTGCCCAAGGTCTCCTACTGAATAGGTGCTGGCTTACTGAACAGGAAGAGCCAAGATTCGAACCAAGGTCTCCCATGTCAGAGGCAGAACCCTTGACCATTACACCATCCAGAATGAAGAGATCAGTGTAATCCTATTGTACCATGTTTGGCAAGATGAGGACGTGTGGCTGAAGAGCACACAGCAGAAGTGTACAAGAAGTCGCCCTGGAGTGCCTGTCCACACTCTGCATGTACTCCTCATCCTATAGAAGGTTGCCCATATACACAATCTATAGTTCTATTCAGTTCTATTCATGTTCAGCATAAGGGTCACCTCCTATGTCATAGACCTTCCCCCAAGTCTGCCCGATATGAAGAGACGCCACTACATAGACGCCATTTATAAAAACTCACTGTGGCCGTTAGCGGCAAACATTTCCTGCGTGACACATCAAACACCAGCAACGTGACATAATGCGAGTGGTAAAAAGATACAAATACTCCATGAATGGACAGAAGACAAGCATTGAATGGCCAGGAGAACCTGCGGCTACGGACCTGTCATCATATGCTGCTAGTTCCTGAAATCATAGGTAGGGTCTGAACATCTGTCGGGTTTCTCTAGAGTTGTGTCCCCATTAGTGGCATTTCCTGTGCTGGTGACACGCCAAGCTCTGCCCTTCTTGTCAGAGAATGATTCGTTTTTAACCAGATCCATAGCTCCCTGTAGTAATGTATGGGGCAACTGACTTACCCAAGGGAACTCTCCATAGTAATATGAGGAAGGATGGGTGAAAATGTCACTGGCTCCCCCTAGTGAACTTTCCAAAGTAAATGTATGGGGCAGCTGGTAAGAGTAAGGTCCGTACACACGCCGGACTGCAGGCAACGACGGGGCGTTCCAGCGACAGTCCGGCGTGTGTACAGTCTGTCTGCAGACTGATACGGCTGTTTGAGCGATCAGAAACAGCCGTATCAGTCCGCCGACAGACTTTACACACGCCGGACTGTCTGCTGAAAACCCACCCAGCGGGAGGTGACGACAGACCCGTCGTTGCCTGCAGTCCGGCGTGTGTACGGACCTTAAGGAGGCCATCAAAGAGTGACTCTACACAGGTCACCTAACCGGGCCCAGGTTGGGGGTGACACCAACAGGTCTCATATTCCATCACACACATTGGGGTGACTGCCCAAACCTCACTGAAGAGGGCCATGATAGGGGATGAAGCCACACAGGTTCCATAGATTAGGCCCATGTTAGGGAGACTGTACTCAGCTCTAAAAGAATGCACATAATAGAACACCACACAATTCACTTAAGTGGTGATTCTCTTTGTCTTCTAACAGATGCCCAAGTTTGTGACTACCACCAGGTCTCCTATTTGCAACCCTTGTTTAGGGCATTCCACACAGATCTCACAGAACATACACATACTGGGAGGGACTCCATACAGATCGTAAGCCCATGTTGGGTTAATTACACAAAGGTCATATAACAGTGGGGGCCCATGTTGGGCACTTCACACACATCTCATTAGATACCCATGCTGGGGTGATGCTATACAGGGCCTATGGCAGTGGCCCACAATAGGGTCACTTCATACAGACCTTGTGATGTATAACCTCCAGACCCCACCTGGAGACCTACATAAAGTTCATAGGCACAGGAGCGCCGTTCATACAATAACACAGTGTACAGGCACATTGTGATACTGTGTAGAGGCACAGGAGCTCTGTTCATCCAATAACACTGTACAGGCACAACAACCCTGTCTAGAAACAGCAGCGCTGCTGATACATTACTGTAGTGTAAGGCCAAGCGCTGTTCATACAACACAGCGTACAGGTACAGCAGCTGTTTATACAATAGCATCATGTACAGGGACAGCAGCGCTGCTGATACATTACTGCAGTGTAAGGCCAAGCGCTGTTCATACAACACAGCGTACAGGTACAGCAGCTGTTTATACAATAGCATCATGTACAGGGACAGCAGCGCTGCTGGTACATTACCACTGTATAAAGCCACAGCAATGCTGTTCATACAACAGTGTGTACAGGCACAGCAGTGCTGCTGATACATTACCATAGTGCACGGGTACAGCAGTGCTGCTGATACATTACCACAGTGTACAGGCACAGCAGTGCTGCTGATACATTACCACAGTGTACAGGCACAGCAGTGCTGCTGATACATTACCATAGTATACAGGCACAGCAGTGCTTCTGATACATTACCACAGTGTACAGGTACAGCAGTGCTGCTGATACATTACCACAGTGTACAGGCACAGCAGTGCTGCTGATACATTACCATAGTATACAGGCACAGCAGTGCTTCAGATACATTACCATAGTATACAGGTACAGCAGTGCTGCTGATACATTACCACAGTGTACAGGCACAGCAGTGCTGCTGATACATTACCATAGTATACAGGCACAGCAGTGCTGCTGATACATTACCACAGTGTACAGGTACAGCAGTGCTGCTGATACATTACCACAGTATACAGGCACAGCAGTGCTGCTGATACATTACCACAGTGTACAGGTACAGCAGTGCTGCTGATACATTACCACAGTATACAGGCACAGCAGTGCTGCTGATACATTACCATAATATACAGGTACAGCAGTGCTGCTGATACATTACCATAATATACAGGTACAGCAGTGCTGCTGATACAGTACCATAATATACAGGTACAGCAGTGCTGCTGATACATTACCACAGTGTACAGGCACAGCAGTGCTGCTGATACATTACCACAGTGTACAGGTACAGCAGTGCTGCTGATACATTACCATAATATACAGGTACAGCAGTGCTGCTGATACATTACCATAATATACAGGTACAGCAGTGCTGCTGATACATTACCATAATATACAGGTACAGCAGTGCTGCTGATACAGTACCATAATATACAGGTACAGCAGTGCTGCTGATACATTACCATAATATACAGGTACAGCAGTGCTGCTGATACAGTACCATAATATACAGGTACAGCAGTGCTGCTGATACATTACCACAGTGTACAGGCACAGCAGTGCTGCTGATACATTACCATAGTATACAGGTACAGCAGTGCTGCTGATACATTACCATAGTGTATGGGTACAGCAGTGCTGCTGATACATTACCATAGTATACAGGTACAGCAGTGCTGTTAATACAACACAGCGTACAGGTACAGCAGCTCTGATCATACAGTAGCATAGTGTACAGGCACAGCAGCGCTGCTGATACAATAAACACAAAATCAAGAGTCAGCACTGCAGAAAACACAGAGTCAGCACAGCTGGGAATGCCTCGGTGCTCCAGCAATGACTGCTAGAAGCCCAAGGCAGACACCACACAGGACAGACAAGTTCAGCTTTCATCAGTCAGCTCTGATGTCAGCCACAAGACACAGCATAAAGAAAGGAATAAAATAAAATGATCATGTTAATGTCACACGTGAAAATTAAAATACAAACATTGGAGAAAAGAACAAACAGACAGACAAGAGTGTCATCACTGCAAAAGCAAAAAACAGAGGCAAAGAGAGATACAACTACTCTGCTTCTTCTAGAGGAGGCTCAGCCGGAGAAGTGTTTACAGGGCCCTTACCAGAGACAGTAGCAGCTAACGCTGTATTGTGTATGTGTGGTGTCGGCTGTACAGTTCATGTGCCTTCCTGTCATTGCGTCATGATAGAATTAATGAAATGCACTTGGGAATGGACCAATCAGATTAAAGGGAATCTGAAGTGAAAATAAAACTTGATATAATGATCTGTATGTGCAGTACAGCTAAGAAATAAAACAGCAGCAGAGAGGA
This sequence comes from Hyperolius riggenbachi, assembly GCF_040937935.1. Taxonomy (NCBI): domain Eukaryota; kingdom Metazoa; phylum Chordata; class Amphibia; order Anura; family Hyperoliidae; genus Hyperolius; species Hyperolius riggenbachi. The sequence goes on along the minus strand of NC_090650.1, from coordinate 399,328,280 downwards.
GTCTAATATTGTTTCCAGTTCAGGAAGAGTTAAGAAACTCCAGTTGTCATCTATGCAAAAGAGCTTATCTGAGCTCCATTACTTTCAAAGTGGCAGAGAGCTCTGTCTTCTGAAACTTATCTCAACTATCTGTCAGACATCATTCACACCTAAAATCGAAAACGCAAACAAGCATTTTACGTGCTTTTTCCCCCCTCCAGGCGCACCACTGCGCGCTGCGTTTCTGTTAAAAGCACTTTTCTAAGCGCTTTTGTAATTCACTCCCTGACGCAAGTCAGGAAGTGAACACTTTGACCCGGAAAATAATAAAAATAAAATGTATTTATACTAAAAAACCGTGAACGCAATCGCCGCATAAAGCGGTTTTCTAAGCGTTTACCGCTCTTCCTATACCTTCTATTATAGCACAAATGCCCCAAAAATGGTACAGGCACCTCTTTGCGGACCGCAAAGCAGACAACGTGCGGATATGAACCACCTCATAGAGATTCATTGCACAAGCGTTTTGCGGGCGATTCTGAAAATCGCCTGCGCTGGAAAAAAAGGGAAAAAATGCCCTTAGTGTGAACAAGCCCTCACTGGTTTTTGTTTTTTTTTCTGCAGAGGAAAGTTCAAAAGTTCATTAGCCTGCTCTGTGAAATCATTTAGAATGCGGAGTGTGGTGTCTAAACTGCAAATATTAGAGAATTTTTCCAGGTTATAAAAAAAAAACAACACTAACTGAAAATATAAGTATGAGACTATTTTCTTTGCTACTAATGTACTATTAATTATCTGTACTACACATACAAATCATTATAGCATATTTTTTTTTCCACTTCAGTGTCACTAACTTTCTGCCATTTTTGATTGGCACAGTTCAAAGCAAGCTCGAGTTACCTCCACCTAATTGACAATCTATAGTGAACACGTGCATCTGTATTCTGTGTTTGCAACCTTAACTGTGTGTCTGTACAGTGCTTGTCTGTTTGCCTGTCCTTTATGGGCACCATGGGTACCTGTACCATGTGTGCCTGTACTGCATGAGAGTCTCTACTGTGTGTGCACCCTGAGTGCCTGTCTGTACTGTATGCATGTGTCTGTACAATATGTGAGCTTTGCCTGTCTGTAATGTATACACATTGTTCATCAGTATCTATGGACACCGAGTGAATGTACTTTATGCGCTGTTTGTGTGCTGCATGTGCGCTGTCTGTGTCTTGCACATACAGGTGAAATTTGAAAAAAATTTGAATATTGTGCATTTATTTTAGTAATTCAACTTAAAAGGTGAAACTAATATATGAAATAGAAACCCTTCATAGGTGATTTGGATTAATTAGCCGATAACAGTCCAATATTTTGAGCCAAGAATATTGAACCTTTTCACAATATTCTAATGGTCTGAGATTTGAGTGTTTTCATAAGCTGTAAAGGTCCGTAGGCTCTCCGCGGGATTTCTTGTTACTTGTGATCGCCGGCAGCGAGCAGAAGGGCGCACCATGTGCGCCCTCTAGTGGCCTTTCATGCTGCCAACTTTCAGTTGGCAGCATGGAAAAAAAAAAAAAAGACAAGAAAAAAAACCCTGCCGCCGCCGCCACCCTGGCAATTTAAATAGAACGCCAGGGTGGTTAAACGACTTGTCATTCAAACAAAAAGTTGTTCAGACTCCTTGTACACACAGACGACAAAACGTTTGAAATGCTAATTACAGCTAATTTACATGTCGTTTGACTGGTCAATGGAATTGATAGAGCAATGGACTAGATCAAATGACTGATCAAACGACTTGTTGTTTGAAAGTCTATTAGTGTCAAACTAATAGACTTTCAAACAAGTCGTTTGTACATGTGTACGGACCTAACTGTCGTTTGAACAACAGTTAGTTCACGGATCCACCAACCGGATCAGTCAAAAGTACTGCTATCAGTCTAACAATCGTTCGTACACACGCCAAACTGTCATTCAAATGACTGGTTTGAAGGACAAGTCGTTCAGAAATATCAGACCTGTGTACATTAACCATAATCATCAAAATGAAATCGGCTTGAACGATCTCTCTTTGCATGTAATGTGTCTATTTCATATATTTTCACCTGTTCAGTTGAATTACTGAAATGAATGGCCTTTTGCACGATATTCTAATTTGTGTGAATTTCACCTGTAATGTTTTGCTCTGCACTATGTATGTGCATGTGTACACAAACTGGGCCATATACAATTAACTTTTTTCCTGAGTTTTTTTTTATCTTCGAGTTAAAACACTTTGGCCTGGTGCACATCAAAAACCGCTAGCAGATCCGCAAAATGCTAGCAGATTTTGAAACGCTTTTTGTTATTTTTCTGTAGCGTTTCAGCTAGCGTTTTGCGGTATTGTGTAGCGGTTTTGGTGTAGTAGATTTCATATATTGTTACAGTAAAGCTGTTACTGAACAGCTTCTGTAACAAAAACACCGGCAAAACCGCTCTGAACAGGCGTTTTTCAGAGCGGTTTGCGGCTTTCCTATACTTAACATTGAGGCAGAAAGGCATCCGCAATCCAAAAAATGCCTCACTGCGGGAGGATTCGTTTCTGCAAAACGCCTCCCGCTCTGGTGTGCACCAGCCCATTGAGATACATTGACCAAGCGGATCCGCAACCGCAAGCGGCTGAAGAAACGCTGAAAAAGCCGCTCGGTGTGCACCAGCCCTTTGCAATGGAAAAAGTAACAAAAAGGAAGTAAAAAAGCAATGATTTTGAGTATTTGTTTGCTCGCTGGTAGCGCAAAAGGCATTTTATGAAACAAGTTTGAAAATATCATCAAGGAGATATCTCGGGAGAAAAGGTTCGTTACATTTGAGCCCTTGGCCCGTATGCAATTATTTTTTTCTCCTGCGCTCTCTCCCAGGGGATATTTTCAAACTTATTTCACACTTCAAACAATTATTTTTACACCACCAGTAAGCAAAAAAAATAAATATGCAAAATACTTTTGATCGCACCTTTTCACCTATATTTTGATACTTTTTCCATTGCAAAGTGTATTCTAAATCGAGGATAAAAAATGTTCTCCTAGGAGAACAAGTTATTTGCATACAGACCCGTGTGTCTTCACTGTGTGTGGTTTTATGCAGTATTTCTGTATGAAGTACTGTATATACTCGAGTATAAGTCTGGAAATTTAGGTCTGATTCACTTCATAAAAGTATAGGGGTCTATCTATACACGAGTCACGGGAAGGTATTGGCTGCACTTAGGAGTTAATGGCTGCAATACTGTATGCAGGGCAGTCATTAACCCATCCTGAGCCCCAAGTGCAGCCATTAGCTTTGCTGGGTAGACTTATACTTGAGTCAAACAATTCCAGCTTAAGAGGGTTGAATATTGTAGTCGACTTATATCTGAGGTCGACTTGTATGCAAGTATATACGGTATGTAAGTATGTGTTTTATGTGCGTCAGTATGCAGGTGACAGAAAATACAAATGATTCAGTATTTCATGGATTTGAATCAGTGATCCACATCACTTTCTGAAGAGTCACTATGCACAGTATTTCATATATTTGAATTCTTACACATGAATGCCTGTTGAAGGGATTAGGGTTTCATGGTCACATGATGAGCTGTTTGGGAAGAGGTCAGGATAGATATTAGATCAGGTCACTGCTGAGGGCTTCAGCCTTCATACTATTGTGATTTGGGTTTAGCGGCCCTGTAAAGCCTCGGCTGAGTAGGTGACGGCCCAAAAAGGGGAAACTAGTGAAGGGGGCACCTTGAGACGTCTGCAGAGGGTGCGCAGCTCCTCAGTGTTTAGGGCATCGATCCTGCGGTGGTACTCAGCCACTGACACTACCTAAATATGGAGACAGGAAGACAATAATTCTAGCAAAGGAAGAGAGAGAGGAGGCAACAAAAGCAACAAACACAAAAGCATAACATGGGGAATGGCCAACATTTATAATACTGCTGAACAAAAGGATGCCAGAGCATGAAATGTGTCCCGTTCCTGGATTATCTGCTGCATCTGGGGAGGAGAAATCATGTGATGATGTCACATACAGAATACCAGTGATTAATGAGCACACACATCACAAATCATTTATAGGTTGTAAACACACACACACACACACACACACACACACACACACACACACACACACCATACAGACACACACACACCATACAGACACACACACACCATACAGACACACACACACACACACACACACACACACACACACCGACAGACAGACAGACAGACAGACACAGACAGACACACACACACACACACACACACACCGACAGACACACACACCGACAGACAGACAGACAGACACACACACACACACGGAGAACTCTACTCTGATAACCTCTATATACTGACTTCATTGGCTGCAAGAGAGGTGCAGCTACCTTTTATCTGCTGCAGCGATTGGCTTTCTTGACTCTGGGGGAGGAGCCTTTTACAGAAGGTTCTATTGCGATCAGGTTCCAACCCCTCCTAACATGACTCGTTTCTATATATTACCAAACAGAAAATGCCCAAGATACACTTCCTAAAGGTGGCCACTAATGGTCCAATTTTTAGCGAAAAATCGCTCGAGCAATCAGAAATTCTGATCGGATTGGTTGTAAATAATCTCCGGTGAGGGGCACATTCATTACGAACGATTTTAAAAACAGCCGTCCGATTGGATTTTTATCGAACCAAAATTTGGATTTTCATGTCGGTTGTGATAGATAGGAAGCAAAGATTGGTTTGTTGATGGTATAGTGAACTATTTCACTTATGTTCAGAATTATCTGATCACTAGAATGATTTTTCGGTACAAAACTGGACAGTTAGTGGCCAACCTTTTACGGCTGCTAGTTTTCAAAAAACCCCGGACAGCAGCTTACATGACCAAAAAATATACATAAAATTAAAAATTCATATGATAGCGACTGAAAGAAAAACAAAAGTCACCCAATAATCTGTGGTGAAGGCCGGAAACAGCTTAGGCGCAGTTAAAGCGGACCCAAACCAAACATTTTTTTTAATTCAAAATATTTAGTTGCACCAGTCTGACACATACAAAGATAAATAAACACTCCTCCAAGCCTTAAAAACAGTTGACTACAGCGTAACAATCCATGACGCGAGCTGAAATATATTACATACAGTACTGATCAATATGGTTAAAGTCAAGTTTTCTGGCCAGAGATAAAGTTAACACACCACATGCGTCCGCGCATTCATACACCGCTTACACGTGCCAAAGTCCAAATCATATATAGGGGCCCCTTTATAAACATGTGCCTTTAAAGGGAACCAGAGACGAGGGGATCCTTAAAAATTAAAAAAAGAGTTTATACATACCTGGGGCTTCCTCCAGCCCCATAAGCCTGGATCGCTCCCACGCCGCCATCCTCCGCTGCCTCTATCGCCGGTATCGGTTCCCGTCACTTCCGCCGGACGCGACCATTTGTACGCGTGCACAGGGGCTCCCTCCGGCTTTGTACGCATGAGCCTGTGCAGTACAGAGGGAGCACACTGCACTTGCGTCGACTGGACGAAATTACGGGACCCGGTACCGGCGATAGAGGCAGCAGAGGATGGCGGCGTGGGAGCGATCCAGTCTTATGGTGCTGGAGGAAACCCCAGGTATGTATAAATCTATTCCTCATCTCTGGTTCTCGGGTTTGCAGGGGAAAATCATCCTGCCTTGTATCCCAGATTGATTGGTGGCATCTCCATGGTACAGAATACGGGGGTTAGTGATTAACCTCACCTTCCCACAAGGCAAAAAAAGCCATCATCCCCACTTATAGTTACATAAGTTAGTTTGGTTGAAAGAAAGACATTCCTTCTCTTCATTCCTCCCGTCTCCCATTTCCATGGAAAAGAGCACAGAATTAGTTAGTACTCCAGCTCCCCTTTCCATTGGACAGAAAATGTTGCCCACCTTTCACCCCACCTCCCTTCATAGAAGAATACAGTCTGCATGTCCTTTCCCCTCCCGGTAGTACAGAGCAGACTACCCATCATCCTCCACTCTTCATAGTACAGAAAAGGCAGTTTATCCACCCTTGTAACTCTCTGTAGTACAGAAAAGGCTGCACTTCCTCCACCTTCCACTCTTATAGGTGGACCAGCTCTCTGCTGAGCAGCTCATCGATATAGTGATTGCAGGTAAAGGGTCACCTAAAGTGATCATGTAAAATCATTGCTGGTTGTATCTATTCAACATGTGTATAAACAAGTCTTAAAGGGAACCTGAACTGAGAAAAATTATTTAAAACACATGAGGTAACTTCAAATGAATATTACATAGTTACATTGCCATAAGTTCCTCTCAGAAGCTCACCATTTTCTTCTTACAATTATCCCTTCCAGTTCTGACAACATTTTGTCAGAACTGAAATATATCAGTTGCTGTCAGTTATAGCTGAGAGGACAACTGAATGTGCAAGGTAATGTATATGTTTCCCTATGGCTCAAGTGGGAAATGTTACAGTTTAAGGCCTGGTGCACACCAGAGGAGTTTTTCTGAGCGTTTTGAGTTTTTAAATCTGCTGCTAATGTTATCCTATGTGTCTGTGCACACTGGAGCAATGAGTTTTTGTAAAAAAAAACCCATAGCATTACATTGGGAAGAGCTTTTAGAGGTTTCAAAAGCTCTTCCCAATGTAATGCTATGGTTTTTTTTTACAAAACCTCATTGCTCCAGTGTGCACAGACACATAGGATAACATTAGCAGCAGATTTAAAAACTCAAAACGCTCAGAAAAACTCCTCTGGTGCGCACCAGGCCTAACAGTGTGCTGACCAAGAAGCTGTTATGGGGTAATGGCCATTTTCAAAATGGAGGACGTAGAATTCCCTTGATCATAGGACGCGGGAGAGGAGAAAGAGGAGGAGTAGACTACACTGGAGGTGAAGTATGATTTCTGTATGTTTATTTTGACTTTTAATTTTCGGTTCAGGTTTTCTTTAAAGAGAAACTCCAACCTAGAATTGAACTTTATCCCAATCAGTAGCTGATACACCCTTTTACATGAGAAATAATGATTTTCACAAACAGACCATCAGGGGGCGCTGTATGACTGATTTTGTGCTGAAACCCCTCCCACAAGAAGCTCTGAGTACCGCGGTACTCTGGGCAAACTGCCACAATGTAACAATGTTCACAGACAGGAATTAGCTGTTTACAGCTGTCTCTAACAGCCAAAACGGCTAGCAGCAGCAGCTACATAACCTGCTCACAGCAAAAAAATGTCACCATGTAATAAATGTGAGAATGTAAATCGGGGAGAGGAAAGATTTTACAACGAGCAAACACTGACTGCTTCATTTTTTACCATAATTATGTATAAATGATTTACTTTTTTTACCACATTATTTTCACTGGAGTTCCTCTTTAAAGGACCACTATCGCAAACAAAGTAGGCAGTTAATATCTGACACAACTGACAGGTTTTGGGCCAGTCCATCTCCTTATAGGGGATTTTCAGGGTTTTCTTTGTTTTCAACAGCATTTCCTGAACAGCAGTTTAACTGCCCAAATAGAAAGATAGCAGCCAGCCTCCCTACTCACTTCAGTGTTCTCCCCAGGCTCTTTTAGCTGGGTGCTCCACCCGGCTAGTTTCGGTGAGCACCCGCTATCATCGGCTCATCTCCTCCTCTGCTGTAAGCAGAGAAGCACCAGCCCTGCATTCCTCCCCCTCCCCGGCTACTTTTCCATGCCACCCGGCTGGAGAACATTTCTGGGGAGAACACTGCACTTGCACACTATTTTGTCAGTTAAAGGAATACTGTAGGGTGGTCGGAGGAAAATGAGTTTAACTTACCCGGGGCTTCTAATGGTCCTCCACAGACATCCTGTGCCTGCGCAGCCACTCACAGATGCTCCGCCCCTGCCTCCGGATCACTTCTGGAATTTCAGACTTTAAAGTCTGAAAACCACTGCGCCTGCGTTGCCGTGTCCTTGCTCCTGCTGATGTCACTTGGAGCGTACTGCGCAGGCCTAGTATGGTCTGTGCCTGCGCGGTACGCTCCTGGTGACATCAGCTGGAACGAGGACACGGCAACGCAGGCGCAGTGGTTCTCAGACTTTAAAGTCTGAAATTCCAGAAGTGATCCGGAGGCGGGGCCGGAGCATTGGGGAGTGGCTGCGCAGGCACAGGATGTCTGCGGGGGACCATTAGAAGCCCTGGGTAAGTTCAACTCATTTTCCTCCGACCAGCCTACAGTATCCCTTTAAGGTGGCCATATACTGATAGGTTTGCAGCAGATTCGACCATCAGATAGATTTACGTCAGATGCCTGTCAGGTCAAATCTGACAGGAATCTATCTGATGTGTGCCACACACCAGGAACAGATTTCCAATAGATTTTACAATTAAATCTATTGGAAATCTATTGAAAATCGATCTAAATGCATTTACTACACCATTAGATCCAATGCAACTCTATGGGCCATCAATCTGCTGTCAGCAGCAGATTGGCCTAGATTTTTCCATCCTGTCAGATCGAAATTGACCGCAAATTGATCGGCTGATTCTATAGAATCAATCGATTGCTGAAATCAACCAGTGTATGGGCCCCTTTAGACTTTACAACTGCTGTTCAGGAAATACTGTTGAAAACAAAGAAAACTTTGAGAACTCCCCCATGAGGAGATGGACTGGCCCAAAACCTGTTGCTTCTGCCAGATTTTAACTGCCTACTTTTTTTCCATCTTATTAGACCTAATTAAAGAACAAAAACAAAAAACAGTACAAGGTAAAGTATTGTTGCTGGTATTTGGGAACTTCCCTCCATAGATGGGGACACTGATATCACAGTGCAGTGTCCAGGGAGTGTATTGGTGCCAGTACTCAGAACTATCCCCATAGTAGCAGATAAGGATACAATGTGCAGGAGATAAGACCTAAGCATTCACAGTTCCCTGCTCATGTAGCTGATGATGGAAAGTGTCTGCTCCCACAGGAAGGAGCCACCAGCTGCAAACACTTTGCACAGTGCATTTGTCTGCTTCTCCCAGGGCTCCACCAGAGCAGATATACCATCTGCAGGCATGTAGCTAAAGCTCTGGCAAGCAGCTCCAGTACCGCACAATACTGATAGACCACAGGAAAGTGTGAGCCTAGGTGCACACTACAGCCAAATCGGACTGTGCGAGTACATTTGAAATCGGCCCCGGTAGACTTGGGCGCAGGATACAGCGGTATATGGCTGATTCTGCTTCTGCACAAGTCCGGACGATTTAATTACTATTCCCCCTCCAGGCCGCCATGGATGGTGGGGAATGAAATAATTCGGCTTCCAGCGATTGCTGGAGGCCGAATTATTATGTTTTTAAGCAACCTCGGCTCAGTCTGCTAACGGCTCCGACGTTACTCACTGAGCGCTGCAATAGGAGTGATTCCTATTGTAGTCTATGGAGGCACCGGCTGCGCCCAAATCTAGCAGCACTGAAAAGCACTGCTCCGGACTGTGCCCAACGGGCAAGTCAACAGATCTGATGTTAAAGGACAACTGAAGTGAGTGTTATATGGAGGCTGCCATATTTATTTATTTTTAAACAATTTCCTGGCAGCCCTGCTGATCTATTAGGCTGCAGTAGGGTCTGAATCACACCAGAAACATGCAGGCAGCTAATCCAGTCAGAAACACCTGATCTGCTGCATGCTTGTTCAGGGTCTATGGCTAAACGTATTAAGAGGCAGAGGATCAGCAGGATAGCCAGGCAACTGGTATTGCTTAAAGTGGAGCCGAGATGAACTTTTACTCATTGCATAATTGTGTTCCTTTCCTATTGTTTATAGGGCATTCCTCAAGCCAAATACTTTTTTGTTTTAATACTCATTCCCTATAAACTAAAAAAGCCACGCCCACAGGTTTTCAGAGAGCCAAGGCATTTTCAGACAGTAGCAAGGGCTCATGTGAGCTCAGTCCGGGCAGGAGGAGGGGAGGTATTACTAGCCAGAGATTGCAGAGGGGAGGAGGGAGGAGGAGGGGGGCGGGGATTAGGTTTTTTTCACAGGCTGAGTGCACAAACAACATGGCTGCTGTCATTGTATCACAAGAAGAAATAATCATATTCTATTGAAGCTGTTTGCAGCTAGATTTGCTGTGTAAACGATCTAAACTTTAAATAAGATATATAGACAAGTTACTTGTTATAGTTCGTTTTTCACCTCGGATCCGCTTTAAAAGGAAATAAATAGGACAGCCTCCATATCCCTCATTACAGTTGTCCTTTAACTACAGGATCCGCGTTCACACATTTCCATGGCATGTCTGCTGCGTCTGTCTCTGGAGGAATGAAGAGTTCTGTCCTGCATGACATTTCTCGAGGGAAGACCGACACACAATGCAATTTTCACTTCAGATATTATTTACAATCGAGAAAGTGATCGGATCGGGCAAATAAAACAATAATCTCACTAATATTATAAATGCGAGAGTTTGGATGTTTGTTACTCGATCACGCAACAATGGCTGAACGGATTTCAATGAAATTGGGCACACACATAGTACATTACCTTTTATCCCCATAACCAAAAAGTGAACAATTCTGGTAACATTTTTCCTCTATACATTTTTGATAACTATCCAATCAAAAAAAAATATTGGAAAAATGATCGAAGTTTGTGGAAAGAAACAGCAGGTGTGTATGCTAGCTTTCATCTTAATTCAATCAATGGCAGATCTGAATAACGATAGACTCTCTCGCTCGAGTGGGATCTGAAGTGAATATTGTAAGGTGTGTACTAGTCCAAAGGAGAACATGCCATCTGTGACGTGTCCGTTACAGCCAACACCAAAAATCCATGCACGGACGCAGAAGATCTTATGCCGGATTAGCTGCGACAGTCGACATCGGGAACTCCAGGCAAATGTTAACCTAGCTCGAGAATGCCGAAATGTGCCACATGTGAACAGGGCCAACATGAAGAGGCAACCAATTGCAGTCCTCTAATCTTCTGCCAAAGGATTAATTGCTATAGTACACCAAATATTACACAAGTCAATATGTATCTCACTCCATTATATCTCATGGCAATCAATCAGGTAAACACGTCTGATTGCTCACCACTGACGACATCAGTACACAAAAGACAAAGTGACTAATTAACATAGCAGTATCCCTGCAATCTCATCCCCGGCACCATGACATCCATATTTCCCAGCAACCAGCGGAGACAATCCAGCGTGGAAATATGGCTGCATGCTAGGAGCTATACCGGTCAGTGATGTGAAAGGAAGTCTGTTGCTAGGGGTTTCCAGTCAGAGGGAATAGGAGCATAGTTGCCAGATGTTTCATGCCATGGATGTGATGGGGAAGGTTTACTTGGAAATACAAGGAAGTCAGGACAGGGATGGGGAGATGCTTCCAGTCAGTGATGGGACAGGAGGGTAGCTGTTAAAGTGGACCTGAAGTCTTGCACAGGACAGAAGGGAAAACAGAGAAATGCACCCTGAATGTATTTAGAGAGTCTAATGCCCCCTCATCTGTGTCTAATCACAAGTGGAGTTTGATCTCTCCCCTGTGTCACCTGACTGCCAGGGCAGATAAGCTCATTTGAAAGCACAGTATGTTAACAATATGCCTGCTTCCATGAAACCAGGAAGTAGAAACACTGGAAATGTATTTTAGGATCTGAATCAGCTGTAACAAAGAAATGAGAGGAAGTTCTGAGTTCAGGTTCGCTTTAAGGGTTAACAGATGAGGTTACAGGGTAAAGTGGTACAATGATGGTTGCTAAGGTTTACCCGGCTGTGACTGGAGAAGTGATAGGATTTAACAATCATTAAAGTACACCTGAAGTGAGAGGGATATGAAGGCGGACATATTTATTTGCTTTTAAACAATGCAGGTTGCCTGGCTGAGCCTCTAATGTTGTTAGCCATAGACCATGAGCAAGCTTTCAGATCAGGTGTTTCTGACTGACGTCTGACTGAATTAGCCACATGCTTGTTTCAGGTGTGCGATTCAGACATGACTGCAGGAAAGGATATCAGCAGACCTGTCAGGGAACAATTATTGTTTAATAGGAAATAAATATGGCAGCCACCATATCCCTCCCAGTTCAGGTGTCCTTCAATGGGATACAGCCTCAGACACGCTACAAGTGCTCTTCTGAGAGCGTTTTGGCCTCCAGAGCTTTCCGAGAGCTTTTTTAAAAACGCTCCCATTGACCTTTGATAAAAATAGCGATTGCGATTTTACAGAAAGTCAATGGGAGCGGTTTTTTTTTTTTTTACAAAGCTCTCAGAAAGCTCTGGAGGTCAAAAAGTGGGTCTGAGCCCTACAAGGGTGGTTGTTAATTGTAATTAATACATAATGGGATAGGGGCAACATTACTATAGCTTACCAAGTAGTCACGATAGGTAAGTGGTTGCTGAAAGTACAAGACACCAAAAGGTACAGTGAGATGGTTACTATGGTTTAACAGTCAGTAACTGGATAAGAGAATGTTTGATAAGGGTTACAAGTTAATGATTTATGGAATGGACAATAGTCCATTTATGATGTAATAAGGGATGCTTGCTAAGGATTACCGGTCAGTGATGGAATAAGATGGTTGCTAGGTGGGAAAGAGTATGGTTGTTACCAGTAATTCATTGGATAGAGGTTTGTAGAAATGCCAGGTACAAATGACATTTTTCTGGCAGACTTGCTGCCAGTTCGATTATTTCCAGCATGTCTGATCTGATTTCCAATCGATTTTCCATTCACTTCTATGGAAAATCAATTGGAAATCAAATGGGACATGCTGGAAATAATCGATCTGGCAAGAAATCTGACAGAAAATCTCATTGCGTGTGCCTAGCATTAAGAGCAACCTATCACTGAAAATACAATAGAATGGTTGCTATATAGGTTATCCCGTACAGAGATCTCTAGTCAGTAGTGGAATGGGAGGCTGGTTATTTCAGGTTATTAGCTGTCATGCAATAGATTGGTGTTTGTTAGGGGTTACCAGCCAGTGGAGGAGGGAATAAAAGATGGTTGGTAAATCCTTGTCTTTCACAGGATAGAAGAATGGTTTCTAGGAGTTATGAGGCAGTGACAATTCTGGGATGGTAGCTAAGGGATACCGATTACTGATGTGATCGGGAATGACTGCTAGGAGTTCCTAGCCTGTGATGCGATGAGATACTTGCTGGTGGTTATCTCAGTGATGGGAGGAGGGGATGGCTGTTTTAGTACTAAGTTTAGGAGTTGGCTGGTATCCCATACCTGCCAGCGATGGGATGCAATGCTAGCGGATGCCAGTCTATGGTGGGATAACATAGGGGGAGTGTTGATAGCATGAAGTAACGTGAAGGGATGCTTGCTAAGGGATACGCAAGTGGCTGGGACCAGGGAGGTGGTTGCTACGGGCAACTAGGCAGTATTGACGTACGGGAATGGTTGCTAGGGGATACCAGCCAGCGATGCGATAGGATAGTTGCTGCAGGTAATTGACTCACCAGCGGGTAACGGTGAGTCGCTGGCGGAGGCTTCCGAGCTCTCTTGGCCGGCCAGAACCGAGACATCCCCCTTTCTCCCCCTCCCTCTCCGCCATCACTCGGCGCACCCTACCCCGCCCGGTGACGGGAGCCAATCAGGGGAGCAGCTGCAGAAGGGGCGGGGCCCGCCGCAAGTTAGGCTGCACTGCGGATGAGTCAGGGGAAAGGAGGCGCGCCTCTTAAAGGGAACCTGTCATGTTCTAACACTAAACTTCTTCACACTAACCGTCATCAAAATCACTACAGCTGCCAGCATTGAAAACATCACAACTGCTAATAGTACCTCCAGCAACATTATCATCACTGCTACTATCGTTATAAGTACTACTACCTCTATCATAAGGTGGGTACACACATCAGATAAAAGTCTTTGGAAAATGAAAGATCACAGACCAATTTTACCACCTTCCATGTAGTAAAGGTGACCATACACTCGTCAGATTGGCAGCAGATAGATAAGAAATGCATCTGATGATCTATCTGATGTGTTTTTAGAACATTTTTTACCAGGATAGAATTCCAATAGATTTCAGTTTGAAATCTATTGAAATTCGATCTGATGGCATTTTTTTGCCATCAGATTTCCATTAAGGCCAATGCAAACTGATAAGCAATCTCATCAGATCGACCTAAATTTTCCACCCTGCAAGTTCGATGGAAATCCATCGAAATCGATCGAAATCGGCCGTCGATCGGTCGATTGGCCAACCGATTTGCAATCGATTGATCGATCGATCGGGATCGATCGGTCGGCCAGAAAATCGGCTGAGTGTATGGGCTGCTTAAGAGAGCCATACTCTACACAATCTATTCTATTGAGCTGAACTCCCCATCAGATAAACATGTTTGCAAGCTGATGTACACAAAGATGCTGTACACATGCAACAGATCTGTATCTGCAAAAGATCAGTTCCTGCAAAATGCATTTATAGACTATGAGATCTGCAGATCCTCATACACACCTTGTTTAACAGACATACATCTGCAGATCTGACGATCCATCCTGGCGGATCTGATCTGCAGAGGAATGTCAGTTAAACAAGGTGTGTATGAGGATCTGCAGATGATATAGACTATGAATGCATTTTGTAGGAACGGATATTTTGCAGGTACAGATCTTTTGCAGGAACAGATCTGTTGCATGTGTACGGGCATCTGTGTGTGCAGCATCTTGCAAAGATGTTTATCTGATGGGGAGTTCAGCTCAATAGAATAGACTGTGTAGGTATTACTCTCATTACTACATGGAAGGTGGTAAAATTGGTCTGTGATCTTTCATTTTCCAAAGACTTATCTGATGTGTGTACCTAGCTTAACTCCTAAGCCCATATTCACCATACCTACAACCTTATTAGGCATAATTCCTATCGCTGCATCTAAATTCACTCATCACAATTAGAATTGACCCCTGAAATAACCATCCATAATCACTATCTTTACTACCCATCATATATCTGTCATTGCTACTATTAGGCCTTTTTTCCCTGAACTGTTGAGCTGTGTGCTCAGCAAGCAGTTACAAGGCAGCAGTAAGCAGGTATCATGCAGCAACAAGCAGTTACCAGGCAGCAGTGAGCAGTTGTGAGAGTTTGAGAGGCATTTCATTGCCTGTAAACAGTTCGTGGAAAAGAGGCCTTACTGCTCATTTTCACCATCATGACTTTACTACGGTACTACACCCATCATCACTCCTCAGTTACCACTACACTGGGCATGACTACCACACTCATCATAATCATCACTACTGCTACAATAATTACCATGAGCAGTACTAAAACCATCCTCTTCCACCATAATCATTGGTTTGTGCATCAAGCACCATCACACCCATCATCAACATAGCAATAGAGAAGTTCAAAACGCTCTACCCCCTCTGTTCAAACCAGCAGGTGCAGGACCAGGACAGCCAAACCAATTCACAGATGTGCAAAAAGGATCCGCAAACCAAATGCTGGTAGAAAAATGCTGTGATTCTTTATTCAAAAAATTCCACATGACATGGCAATAATCACTACTACTAAATTCAACCATCAAAACAAACCGCGTTGCTTTTAGGCCTCTTTCCCACAGACTGTTGATAGGCCGTGAAATGCCTCTCAAACTCTCACAACTGCTTGCTGCTGCCTGGTAACTGCTTGCTGCTGCCTGGTAACTGCTTGCTGCTGCCTGGCAACTGCTTGCTGCTGCCTGGCAACTGCTTGCTGCTGCCTGGCAACTGCTTGCTGCTGCCTGGCAACTGCTTGCTGCTGCCTGGCAACTGCTTGCTGCTGCCTGGCAACTGCTTGCTGCTGCCTGGCAACTGCTTGCTGCTGCCTGGCAACTGCTTGCTGCTGCCTGGCAACTGCTTGCTGCTGCCTGGCAACTGCTTGCTGCTGCCTGGCAACTGCTTGCTGCTGCCTGGCAACTGCTTGCTGCTGCCTGGCAACTGCTTGCTGCTGCCTGGCAACTGCTTGCTGCTGCCTGGCAACTGCTTGCTGCGGCCTGGCAACTGCTTGCTGCGGCCTGGCAACTGCTTGCTGCGGCCTGGCAACTGCTTGCTGCGGCCTGGCAACTGCTTGCTGCGGCCTGGCAACTGCTTGCTGCGGCCTGGCAACTGCTTGCTGCGGCCTGGCAACTGCTTGCTGCGGCCTGGCAACTGCTTGCTGCGGCCTGGCAACTGCTTGCTGCGGCCTGGCAACTGCTTGCTGCTGCCTGGCAACTGCTTGCTGCTGCCTGGCAACTGCTTGCTGCTGCCTGGCAACTGCTTGCTGCTGCCTGGCAACTGCTTGCTGAGCACACAGCTCAACAGTTCGTGGAAAAGAGGCCTTACCAGCACCAATGCAATCACCACAAACAGCATTGCTTTTACCAGCACCAATCTCACTCCCCAGCAGGGGTAGTCAATGAGATGCAATTCATTCTGAGTTAATGCAGATTTGTGTACATTTTGTATGTAAATATATGCAGCTTGAAAATGGACCAATCATATCAACTCAGAAATATTTTTATAGCATTGGCCATCCCTACTCCTTAGCACAGGATTTGTATCACTTCTAATTAGTGTATAGGGATGATCAATGAAATGCAAATAGTTTCAAAATAGACCAGCATCATGCAAATGATTTATGCAGCTTGAAAATGGACCAATCGAGCGAAGCTGAGGTGGTATTCAACTGGTCCACTTTGAAACTGTATACATTTGCATAATTCTGCATAAACTCTGAATTATTTGCATCACTTTGACTATTCCTATTGTGCCACCAAGTGACCTTATCTTATTGCATCAAACAAAGAACAACAAGGCAACATGGGTTTTGGTATTTTATTTAATGTCCTCCCTGCCACCAGGAATTTATAGCAGTACACTGGAACATGCCTGCTGAAGGTGGCACACAGGGGGTGCCCACTAATGGTGGAACATGGGAACACTACTAAATACAGTCTCTTTCATGGGAGAGTTGTGATCGAGGGCCGTGGCCAAATTGTAAACAGCACAAAACATGAACCCTCTGCAGACTCATACACATTGTATGACAGTCACAAAAATGCAAGCCATTCAAAACACAGCATCTGTCCTGAAAATGGAGCTAGTATGGTTGAGCTGAGCCAGCGAGAAAGTCCATAGTGAAGAGTTCTCCAATCATAGCAAAGTCTACAACTTGGAGAATTTTGATTGGCAGAATAGCATGGGTGTATTACTACCACAACCTATCTGAAACATAGCAGTTTGAGAGGGCGCTCTCCACCCAAAATCAAGTTAGCAGAATTTCCCAATGGACTTTCTCTCTAGCTCACCTCCATCATTCTAACTCCCCTAAAACTACCATAATTAAAAGAAAGCTGTATTATTGGCTTGATTCCACCAAGTTACACGCTCTGAAAATAGGCTCTTAAAGTACACCAAAACTAAGGAGTACATTTGAAATCGGCACCGGTAGACTTGGGCGCAGAATACAGCCAGTATATGGCTGATTCTGCTTCTGCACAAGTCCGGGCCGTTTTAATTACTATTCCCCCTCCAGGCCGCCATGGATAGTGGAGTAATGAAATAATTCGGCTTCCAGCGATAGCTGGGTGCCGAATTATTATGTTTTTTAAGCAACCTCGGCTCAGTCTTCTGACGGAGCCGACGTTACTCACTGAGCGCTGCAATAGGAATGATTCCTATTGTAGTCTATGGAGGCGCCGGCTGCGCCCAAATCTAGCAGCGCTGAAAAGCACTGTTCCGAAACTAAGAATTATATGGAGGCTGCCACCTTAAAGAGAAACTCCAACCAAGAATTGAACTTTATCCCAATCAGTAGCTGATACCCCCTTTTACATGAGAAATATAATGCTTTTCACAAACAGACCATCAGGGGGCGCTGTATGACTGATTTTGTGCTGAAACCCCTCCCACAAGAAGCTCTGGGACAGAGGTACCTTTGGCAGTTTGTTACAACGTAACAAGGTTCACAGACAGGAATTAGCTGTTTACAGCTGTCTCACGGTTTGCTTTTTAACATAGGAATCGCGGTAGGTAATTTCCACTACCGCAATTCGTTTTTTACTTTAACGCGATGCGAAGCGACTTGCCGCGATTTTGCTATGCAGTGCACAGCATAGCAAAATCGCGGCCGCAAACGTCGGGAAATCGCCGGTAAATTTTTAGCTTTTTCGATTCAGCAATCGCTAGCGTTCAGCGTGAACGCTAGCGATTGCTAGTGGAAAAGGGCCCTAACAGCCAAAACAGCTAGCAAGCAGTAGCTACATAACCTGCCCACAGTAAAAATGTCACCATGTAATAAATGTCAGAATGTAAATTGGGGAGAGGAAAGATTTTACAATGAGCAAACACTGACTAAATCATTTATACATAATTATGGTAAAAAATGAAGCACTTTTTTATTGCATTTTCACTGGAGTTCCTCTTTAAGTCCTTAAGGACCTCAAGTCTTGCACTGGACAGAAGGAAAACAGGGAAATGCACGATGTATGTATTTAGAGAGTTTAGCCCGTTTAATCCCCCCTTATTTGTGTCTAATCACAAGTCGTAATTTGATCTCTGCCCTGTGTCACATGACTGCCAAGGCAGAGATGGCAAATAAGCTCATTTGACAGCACAAAAATATGTCTGCTTCCATGAATTTAGGGAGTAGAAACAGTGCAGACTGATTTTAGGATTTGTATCAGCTGTAACAAAGAAATGTTTTTCTTGGAAGGTTATTATGCTGTATCTTAAAGAGCAGAGAGGATGTTCTGAGTTCAGCTCCACTTTAAACAATGCCAGTTGCCTGGCTGCTGTGCTTATCTCTTTGGCTGCAGTAGTGTCTGAATCACATACCTGAAACAAACATGCAGTTAGTTTAGTCAGACTTCAGTCAGAAACATCCGATCTGCATGCTAGTTCAGGGCCCATGGCTAAGATGATTGGCAGGACAGCCAGGCAATCTACATTGTTTGAAATGAAACAAATGTGTCAGACTCCGTATCCATCTCACTTGTGCTTTATGTATCCATCATAACTCTGTAACATGCAGAACACAAAAAGCAAGTAAAATCTGAATCTAGTTGTGCATTACTGGGAGCACATATCAAACATAACAAATCTAACCAAAGGAGTCAAAAAGTTTATCTCTAGCAATCTATAAGAGCACAGACATAAGCTCCATGCATACACAATACATACAGGTATCATATTGCTTATCAGTGTAGCAGCGGTGCATGGAAAGACTGCCACTACTGGCAGCATGTAGAAGCACGCCCACTAATGGTGGTATACAGCATTGTCTGCCATCTGAAATCAGCCCATATACATCTGTACATGCAGAGTGATGTTATAGAGAGTGTATATGGAAAGCCATCTGCTGTGATGCCATCACCAATCTCTAGCAAGCGGCACACACAGGTAGTGACAACGTCTCTAATGCCTAGTGAGCGGCATACAGAGGCAGCCATGAGGTCACCAGCTTACAGTGAGTGGCACAGAGAGGCTGCAGAGGTGACATAATGGGCTGCAGGGAGCAGTCTGCCCATCAGCTGACAGTAATGACATTACACGGCCATTACATGCCTTTCACAACCAAACAAAAACTCCCAAGCCAAATTACTCCTTTGCTTGGCTATTCTGTAACAAGGGACACACATTTCATTCTCAGCACTCCGCTGACGCAATCCAAATGTATTTTCTGCTGATTTCCACACTCATAAGTCTGATTATCTCCCCAACCACATCCAGACAAAACATCACAAGGGGCTCTCCACATACTTGAGGCAGATTCCCTCCTGCAGCCACAAGAGGAGTGAGGCTTAAAGGACACCCGAAGTGAAAATAAACGAATCAAATAAACAATTGCATCTATCTTCATTCTCCTAAAAATGACTTTTTAAGAAATTCCAGAGTTTTATTTTATGTTTAAATATACTTTTTAAGTTTTAACTGTTTTATGGTTTTTGCTCAATGACACATTTATTGAAGTATGCAGAGCTAAACTATGAACCATTGATCCTTTATCTCTTTCCTGCTCTCAGAAGCCATTTTCTGCTAGGTAAGTGTTTTATAGTTGGAATTTCTTATCAGTGAGGGTCACACTGTAGTCACTTCCTGTCGGGACTGAGTCAGCCACTTACATACCTGATATTTAACTCTTTCAAGCAGAGAAAGAAAAAAAGGAACACAGCATAGTTATTAGTGTGCTTGGCACTGTACATACCCATGTCCATCTCATCATGTCACATGTAACTTCGGGTATCCTTTAAAAGCATCTGAGCACCTATAAATACAGTATATTATGTGATCCGGCCCATAAGGGGGGTTCCTGAATAGTGTGGGCTGTTCGGGGGCTAAAAAGCATTACTTACCTCCAGGAGCTTGCTCCATAGCCCTCCATCTGTATGCTCTCCGCCATCTTTTCCAGGCAGACTTGCAGCTGCAGCAGTTTGAAATGTGAGTACATCTCCCAGCATGCATTGAGCTCTATTCACAAAGCATTACTGCATTTGTTAATGCTCAAAACAGCTGATTTTACCCATCTCCTTCCCAAGTTACAATTCACTAAAACTATCACCACACAGAAAATCCGAGTTCCCAACTAGTGAGGTAAAGTACCGACTTGTGCGGTTATTACCTCAGGAAATGTCAATTTACAAAGATTTCCGCATTTAATTTACCGGGCCAAAGTGTTTGGTATTTTTCTCCAGCTGAATCTTTGGTAAATGTCAGCATTGCACAAGAAGGGAAGAAGTTGTCAGACATGCAGTGGGAAGAACATTTAGCCCATGAATCAAGCAGTCTCTCTCATATTTTGATCATCATGTTTCATTTGTCATTGTAAATTACCATGTCTACCAATTCTGTATTATGTACCAGTGTCTATATCCTGGGGCTTCTACAGGCCCCCCAGCAGATGTGCTGTGCTCACGCCAGGACAAAACGATCTTCCAGTCCCCTGCCTCGTCTCACTTACGGTATTCGTGACTTTAATGTTGCAAGCCACTGCGAGCCTGTACGGCCCTGGCCAAACGCACCCTCGCTCCCGCGGATGTCACCAGGAGCTTCCTGCCCAGGCCCAGTGGCTTGTGACATTAAAGTTGTAGATACCAGAGGTAAGCCGCAGCGGGGGTCGGAAGCATCGTTTTGTCCTGGCGCGGGCACAAGACGTCTGCGGGTGGCCGGCAGAAGCCTCAGGTATGTTAAACCTTTTTTTTTTTGGGGGGGGATCGGGGTAGTACTCTAAGTACCCCATTTGTGTTTCTTCTGTACAGCACCATGGAAAATGCTGGTGCTTTGAATACATTTTTTTCCCCAGTATTTTGCTTACATACGTTCTATTCACACATGATGACTGGTCCTGGCGGCCCACAGAAGGGGTGGCCAGCAATGCCAGTGGGCTCCTGTACTCAATTCAGATTCCCAGCTGAAATTAACATTTTCCTGCAAAAGAAATGTTTTAAAACAATCTGTTTTGCTTGCAGCAGGGCTGTGGAGTCAGAGCAATTTTTGGGTGCCCGGAGTCGGAAAAAAATGCACCGACTCCTAATGAATTTAAACTGTAATTAAAATAGAAACTATGATAAAATGTTCTATTTCCCAGATAAGTCATCATAAATAATTTATATATACAGTAATAACTCTGCTTAGTCCACAAAAATGAAATAAACCAATCAAAAAATAATTACTTGTACTGCTTCAATAAAGCAGTCCCCGTATTTTTAAAGTCAGATATACACATCTGATTGTGACTGTATATATGATGTGTACACAGGAATCTCTTATATATACGAAATAACATCTATGCTGTAAGAATAAAGCCTGATGTGTAGCTGTGTCACTAATAGAGATGGTCAATGAGATGGAAATAATTCTGCATTGATGCTGATTTATGCAAATCCTTTGCTGATGACATCAAATAATTTGATATGTTAAAATTTGGTTTTACCCATCACACCTGCTCACTTCCCCCCTCTTCTGTCTGATGCCTGGTATTGCTGCCACTGTAATATTATCCATCACACCTGCTCACTTCCTCCCTCTTCTGTCTGATGCCTGGTATTGCTGCCACTGTAATATTATCCATCACACCTGCTCACTTGCTCCCTCTTCTGTCTGATGTCTGGTATTGCAGCCACTGTAATATTACCCATCACACCTGCTCATTTCCTCCCTCTTCTGACTCCACAGCCCTGTTTTGCAGGGCAGAGGATCTGGCTGCAGCCGCGGAGGCTCTTGGGGGGCACACACATGTACATACCTGCGCAGCCACTTTCCGCCACCTATGGGCTGGCAGGAATTACAGCAGTTATCACAGAATGATTGTTTTGACCAAAGAAAATCTTAAAGGGAAGGTTCAGGGAGGGAGGTAAAAAAATAAAAATCAATTTCCACTTACCTGGGGCTTCCTCCAGCCCGTGGCAGGCAGGAGGTGCCCTCGCCGCCGCTCCGCAGGCTCCCGGTGGTCTCCGGTGGCCGACCCGACCTGGCCAGGCCGGCTGCCAGGTTGGGCTCTTCTGCGCTCCAAGGCCTGGCACTTCTGCGTCCCACGCCGGCGCGCTGACGTCATCGGACGTCCACCGGGCTCTACTGCTCAGGCGCAGTAGTTCTGCGCCTGCGCAGTAGAGCCCGGCAGACGTCCGATGAGGTCAGAGCGCCCGCGTGGGACGCAGAAGTGCCAGGCCTTGGAGCGCAGAAGAGCCCAACCTGGCAGCCGGCCTGGCCAGGTCGGCCACCGAAGACGACCGGAAGCCTCTGGAGCGGCGGTGAGGGCACCTCCTGCCTGCCACGGGCTGGAGGAAGCCCCAGGTAAGTGGCTATTGATTTTTATTTTTTTACCTCCCTCCCTGAACCTTCCCTAAGTGTGCTCATAGCTGAAGATGTACCGCTAGTAAAAAAAAAAGAAGAAAGAGCCTGTCATGACAGACGGTCTTAAAGATTGAGGATTGGGAGAGTGTTTGGGTTCAATACTAAACTGTTCAGATGTCATCCCTCCAGGCAGATGATCTCTCTGCCCCTCAATATTGCAGCTATGGTGATTTCATTTCAAATATTCCAATGAGGCTCTGACCACGCCCATCTGCGCTGCTGTGGCCTAATTGGTGGCTGTCAAGATGGGGATGGGCTGCGGCAACACAGGCGGAGGTTTCTGAAGAGCTTTGTCAGTCTTCGGAAATATGGATATGACTGCAAAGACGAGGGGGGGGGGGGAGAAGCATCAACTGTGACCCGATTACGTCGAATCAGGTAAGTATTTATGCCCGAGACCCCCCTAATCTGCACGTGTTGCTGTCCGGATTTCGGTAACGTGTGCAGGAGGCCGACACACACGACATCAGACAGTGCATAGACTGCACTGTCTGATGTTCACACTGCATGCGTTCCAGACCAGTGCGGTCCGCGAACGCATGCTGCACGCATTCTTTAACAAAACGCGCTTTCAGTGAATGGGATCAGCCGCACACTGCATAGCGTGCGTTCATATGCGTTGCGTTCTGATCGCACGGCCATCAGCAGTTGTAATATTATCCATCACACCTGCTCACTTCCTCCGTCTTCTGTCTGATGCCTGGTATTGCTGCCACTGTAATATTATCCATCACACCTGCTCACTTCCTCCCTCTTCTGTCTGATGCCTGGTATTGCAGCCGCTGTAATATTACCCATCACACCTGCTCACTTCCTCCCTCTTCTGTCTGATGCCTGGTATTGCTGCCACTGTAATATTATCCATCACACCTGCTCACTTCCTCCCTCTTCTGTCTGATGCCTGGTATTACAGCCAATGTAATATTACCCATCACACCTGCTCACTTCCTCCCTCTTCTGTCTGATGCCTGGTATTACAGCCAATGTAATATTACCCATCACACCTGCTCACTTGCTCCCTCTTCTGTCTGATGTCTGGTATTGCTGCCGCTGTAATATTACCCATCACACCTGCTCACTTCCTCCCTCTTCTGTCTGATGCCTGGTATTGCTGCCACTGTAATATTATCCATCACACCTGCTCACTTCCTCCCTCTTCTGTCTGATGCCTGGTATTGCTGCCACTGTAATATTATCCATCACACCTGCTCACTTCCTCCTTCTTCTGTCGGATGCCTGGTATTGCTGCCACTGTAATATTACTCATCACACCTGCTCACTTCCTCCCTCTTCTGTCTGATGCCTGGTATTACAGCCAATGTAATATTACCCATCACACCTGCTCACTTCCTCCCTCTTCTGTCTGATGCCTGGTATTACAGCCAATGTAATATTACCCATCAAACCTGCTCACTTCCTCCCTCTTCTGTCTGATGCCTGGTATTGCTGCCACTGTAATATTACCCATCACACCTGCTCAATTCCCCCCTCTTCTGTCTGATGCCTGGTATTACAGCCAATGTAATATTACCCATCACACCTGCTCACTTCCTCCCTCTTCTGTCTGATGCCTGGTATTGCAGCAGCTGTAATATTATCCATCACACCTGCTCACTTCCTCCCTCTTCTGTCTGATGCCTGGTATTACAGCCAATGTAATATTATCCATCACACCTGCTCACTTCCTCCCTCTTCTGTCTGATGCCTGGTATTACAGCCAATGTAATATTACCCATCACACCTGCTCACTTCCTCCCTCTTCTGTCTGATGCCTGGTATTACAGCCAATGTAATATTACCCATCACACCTGCTCACTTCCTCCCTCTTCTGTCTGATGCCTGGTATTACAGCCAATGTAATATTACCCATCACACCTGCTCACTTCCTCCCTCTTCTGTCTGATGCCTGGTATTGCAGCCACTGTAATATTACCCATCACACCTGCTCACTTCCTCCCTCTTCTGTCTGATGCCTGGTATTGCAGCCGCTGTAATATTATCCATCACACCTGCTCACTTCCCCCTCTTCTGTCTGATGCCTGGTATTGCAGCCGCTGTAATATTATCCATCACACCTGCTCACTTCCTCCCTCTTCTGTCTGATGCCTGGTATTGCAGCAGCTGTAATATTATCCATCACACCTGCTCACTTCCTCCCTCTTCTGTCTGATGCCTGGTATTGCAGCCACTGTAATATTATCCATCACACCTGCTCACTTCCTCCCTCTTCTGTCTGATGCCTGGTATTACAGCCAATGTAATATTACCCATCAAACCTGCTCACTTCCTCCCTCTTCTGTCTGATGCCTGGTATTGCTGCCACTGTAATATTACCCATCACACCTGCTCAATTCCCCCCTCTTCTGTCTGATGCCTGGTATTACAGCCAATGTAATATTACCCATCACACCTGCTCACTTCCTCCCTCTTCTGTCTGATGCCTGGTATTGCAGCAGCTGTAATATTATCCATCACACCTGCTCACTTCCTCCCTCTTCTGTCTGATGCCTGGTATTACAGCCAATGTAATATTATCCATCACACCTGCTCACTTCCTCCCTCTTCTGTCTGATGCCTGGTATTACAGCCAATGTAATATTACCCATCACACCTGCTCACTTCCTCCCTCTTCTGTCTGATGCCTGGTATTACAGCCAATGTAATATTACCCATCACACCTGCTCACTTCCTCCCTCTTCTGTCTGATGCCTGGTATTACAGCCAATGTAATATTACCCATCACACCTGCTCACTTCCTCCCTCTTCTGTCTGATGCCTGGTATTGCAGCCACTGTAATATTACCCATCACACCTGCTCACTTCCTCCCTCTTCTGTCTGATGCCTGGTATTGCAGCCGCTGTAATATTATCCATCACACCTGCTCACTTCCCCCTCTTCTGTCTGATGCCTGGTATTGCAGCCGCTGTAATATTATCCATCACACCTGCTCACTTCCTCCCTCTTCTGTCTGATGCCTGGTATTGCAGCAGCTGTAATATTATCCATCACACCTGCTCACTTCCTCCCTCTTCTGTCTGATGCCTGGTATTGCAGCCACTGTAATATTATCCATCACACCTGCTCACTTCCTCCCTCTTCTGTCTGATGCCTGGTATTGCTGCCACTGTAATATTATCCATCACACCTGCTCACTTCCTCCCTCTTCTGTCTGATGCCTGGTATTGCAGCAGCTGTAATATTATCCATCACACCTGCTCACTTCCTCCCTCTTCTGTCTGATGCCTGGTATTGCTGCCACTGTAATATTATCCATCACACCTGCTCACTTCCTCCTTCTTCTGTCGGATGCCTGGTATTGCTGCCACTGTAATATTACTCATCACACCTGCTCACTTCCTCCCTCTTCTGTCTGATGCCTGGTATTACAGCCAATGTAATATTACCCATCACACCTGCTCACTTCCTCCCTCTTCTGTCTGATGCCTGGTATTACAGCCAATGTAATATTACCCATCAAACCTGCTCACTTCCTCCCTCTTCTGTCTGATGCCTGGTATTGCTGCCACTGTAATATTACCCATCACACCTGCTCACTTCCCCCCTCTTCTGTCTGATGCCTGGTATTGCAGCAGCTGTAATATTATCCATCACACCTGCTCACTTCCTCCCTCTTCTGTCTGATGCCTGGTATTGCAGCCACTGTAATATTATCCATCACACCTGCTCACTTCCTCCTTCTTCTGTCTGATGCCTGGTATTACAGCCAATGTAATATTACCCATCACACCTGCTCACTTCCTCCCTCTTCTGTCTGATGCCTGGTATTACAGCCAATGTAATATTACCCATCACACCTGCTCACTTCCTCCCTCTTCTGTCTGATGCCTGGTATTACAGCCAATGTAATATTACCCATCAAACCTGCTCACTTCCTCCCTCTTCTGTCTGATGCCTGGTATTGCTGCCACTGTAATATTACCCATCACACCTGCTCACTTCCCCCCTCTTCTGTCTGATGCCTGGTATTGCAGCAGCTGTAATATTATCCATCACACCTGCTCACTTCCTCCCTCTTCTGTCTGATGCCTGGTATTGCAGCCACTGTAATATTACCCATCACACCTGCTCACTTCCCCCCTCTTCTGTCTGATGCCTGGTATTGCAGCCGCTGTAATATTATCCATCACACCTGCTCACTTCCTCCCTCTTCTGTCTGATGCCTGGTATTGCAGCCACTGTAATATTACCCATCACACCTGCTCACTTCCCCCCTCTTCTGTCTGATGCCTGGTATTGCAGCAGCTGTAATATCCATCACACCTGCTCACTTGCTCCCTCTTCTGTCGGATGCCTGGTATTGCTGCCACTGTAATATTACCCATCACACCTGCTCACTTCCTCCCTCTTCTGTCGGATGCCTGGTATTACAGCCAATGTAATATTACCCATCACACCTGCTCACATCCTCCCTCTTCTGTCTGATGCCTGGTATTACAGCCACTGTAATATTATCCATCACACCTGCTCACTTGCTCCCTCTTCTGTCTGATGCCTGGTATTACAGCCAATGTAATATTATCCATCACACCTGCTCACTTCCTCCCTCTTCTGTCTGATGCCTGGTATTACAGCCAATGTAATATTACCCATCACACCTGCTCACTTCCTCCCTCTTCTGTCTGATGCCTGGTATTGCAGCAGCTGTAATATTATCCATCACACCTGCTCACTTCCTCCCTCTTCTGTCTGATGCCTGGTATTGCTGCCACTGTAATATTACCCATCACACCTGCTCACTTCCTCCCTCTTCTGTCTGATGCCTGGTATTACAGCCAATGTAATATTACCCATCACACCTGCTCACTTCCTCCCTCTTCTGTCTGATGCCTGGTATTGCAGCAGCTGTAATATTATCCATCACACCTGCTCACTTCCCCCCTCTTCTGTCGGATGCCTGGTATTGCTGCCACTAATATTACCCATCACACCTGCTCACTTCCTCCCTCTTCTGTCTGATGCCTGGTATTACAGCCAATGTAATATTACCCATCACACCTGCTCACTTCCTCCCTCTTCTGTCTGATGCCTGGTATTACAGCCAATGTAATATTACCCATCACACCTGCTCACTTCCTCCCTCTACTGTCTGATGCCTGGTATTGCAGCAGCTGTAATATTATCCATCACACCTGCTCACTTCCCCCCTCTTCTGTCTGATGCCTGGTATTGCAGCAGCTGTAATATTATCCATCACACCTGCTCACTTGCTCCCTCTTCTGTCTGATGCCTGGTATTACAGCCAATGTAATATTATCCATCACACCTGCTCACTTCCTCCCTCTTCTGTCTGATGCCTGGTATTACAGCCAATGTAATATTATCCATCACACCTGCTCACTTCCTCCCTCTTCTGTCTGATGCCTGGTATTACAGCCAATGTAATATTATCCATCACACCTGCTCACTTCCTCCCTCTTCTGTCTGATGCCTGGTATTACAGCCAATGTAATATTATCCATCACACCTGCTCACTTCCTCCCTCTTCTGTCTGATGCCTGGTATTACAGCCAATGTAATATTACCCATCACACCTGCTCACTTCCTCCCTCTTCTGTCTGATGCCTGGTATTACAGCCACTGTAATATTATCCATCACACCTGCTCACTTCCTCCCTCTTCTGTCTGATGCCTGGTATTGCAGCCAATGTAATATTATCCATCACACCTGCTCACTTCCTCCCTCTTCTGTCTGATGCCTGGTATTACAGCCACTGTAATATTATCCATCACACCTGCTCACTTCCTCCCTCTTCTGTCTGATGCCTGGTATTACAGCCAATGTAATATTACCCATCACACCTGCTCACTTCCTCCCTCTTCTGTCTGATGCCTGGTATTGCAGCAGCTGTAATATTATCCATCACACCTGCTCACTTCCCCCCTCTTCTGTCGGATGCCTGGTATTGCTGCCACTAATATTACCCATCACACCTGCTCACTTCCTCCCTCTTCTGTCTGATGACTGGTATTACAGCCAATGTAATATTACCCATCACACCTGCTCACTTCCTCCCTCTTCTGTCTGATGCCTGGTATTGCAGCCACTGTAATATTACCCATCACACCTGCTCACTTCCTCCCTCTTCTGTCTGATGCCTGGTATTGCAGCCGCTGTAATATTATCCATCACATCTGCTCACTTCCCCCTCTTCTGTCTGATGCCTGGTATTGCAGCCGCTGTAATATTATCCATCACACCTGCTCACTTCCTCCCTCTTCTGTCTGATGCCTGGTATTACAGCCAATGTAATATTACCCATCACACCTGCTCACTTCCTCCCTCTTCTGTCTGATGCCTGGTATTGCAGCCGCTGTAATATTATCCATCACACCTGCTCACTTCCTCCCTCTTCTGTCTGATGCCTGGTATTACAGCCAATGTAATATTACCCATCACACCTGCTCACTTCCTCCCTCTTCTGTCTGATGCCTGGTATTGCTGCCACTGTAATATTATCCATCACACCTGCTCACTTCCTCCCTCTTCTGTCTGATGCCTGGTATTACAGCCAATGTAATATTACCCATCACACCTGCTCACTTCCTCCCTCTTCTGTCTGATGCCTGGTATTACAGTCAATGTAATATTATCCATCACACCTGCTCACTTCCTCCCTCTTCTGTCTGATGCCTGGTATTACAGCCAATGTAATATTATCCATCACACCTGCTCACTTCCTCCCTCTTCTGTCTGATGCCTGGTATTACAGCCAATGTAATATTATCCATCACACCTGCTCACTTCCTCCCTCTTCTGTCTGATGCCTGGTATTACAGCCAATGTAATATTATCCATCACACCTGCTCACTTCCTCCCTCTTCTGTCTGATGCCTGGTATTACAGCCAATGTAATATTACCCATCACACCTGCTCACTTCCTCCCTCTTCTGTCTGATGCCTGGTATTACAGCCACTGTAATATTATCCATCACACCTGCTCACTTCCTCCCTCTTCTGTCTGATGCCTGGTATTGCAGCCAATGTAATATTATCCATCACACCTGCTCACTTCCTCCCTCTTCTGTCTGATGCCTGGTATTACAGCCACTGTAATATTATCCATCACACCTGCTCACTTCCTCCCTCTTCTGTCTGATGCCTGGTATTACAGCCAATGTAATATTACCCATCACACCTGCTCACTTCCTCCCTCTTCTGTCTGATGCCTGGTATTGCAGCAGCTGTAATATTATCCATCACACCTGCTCACTTCCCCCCTCTTCTGTCGGATGCCTGGTATTGCTGCCACTAATATTACCCATCACACCTGCTCACTTCCTCCCTCTTCTGTCTGATGACTGGTATTACAGCCAATGTAATATTACCCATCACACCTGCTCACTTCCTCCCTCTTCTGTCTGATGCCTGGTATTGCAGCCACTGTAATATTACCCATCACACCTGCTCACTTCCTCCCTCTTCTGTCTGATGCCTGGTATTGCAGCCGCTGTAATATTATCCATCACACCTGCTCACTTCCCCCTCTTCTGTCTGATGCCTGGTATTGCAGCCGCTGTAATATTATCCATCACACCTGCTCACTTCCTCCCTCTTCTGTCTGATGCCTGGTATTACAGCCAATGTAATATTACCCATCACACCTGCTCACTTCCTCCCTCTTCTGTCTGATGCCTGGTATTGCAGCCGCTGTAATATTATCCATCACACCTGCTCACTTCCTCCCTCTTCTGTCTGATGCCTGGTATTACAGCCAATGTAATATTACCCATCACACCTGCTCACTTCCTCCCTCTTCTGTCTGATGCCTGGTATTGCTGCCACTGTAATATTATCCATCACACCTGCTCACTTCCTCCCTCTTCTGTCTGATGCCTGGTATTACAGCCAATGTAATATTATCCATCACACCTGCTCACTTCCTCCCTCTTCTGTCTGATGCCTGGTATTACAGCCAATGTAATATTATCCATCACACCTGCTCACTTCCTCCCTCTTCTGTCTGATGCCTGGTATTACAGCCGATGTAATATTACCCATCACACCTGCTCACTTCCTCCCTCTTCTGTCTGATGCCTGGTATTACAGCCACTGTAATATTATCCATCACACCTGCTCACTTCCTCCCTCTTCTGTCTGATGCCTGGTATTGCAGCCAATGTAATATTATCCATCACACCTGCTCACTTCCTCCCTCTTCTGTCTGATGCCTGGTATTACAGCCACTGTAATATTATCCATCACACCTGCTCACTTCCTCCCTCTTCTGTCTGATGCCTGGTATTACAGCCAATGTAATATTACCCATCACACCTGCTCACTTCCTCCCTCTTCTGTCTGATGCCTGGTATTGCAGCAGCTGTAATATTATCCATCACACCTGCTCACTTCCCCCCTCTTCTGTCGGATGCCTGGTATTGCTGCCACTAATATTACCCATCACACCTGCTCACTTCCTCCCTCTTCTGTCTGATGCCTGGTATTGCAGCCACTGTAATATTACCCATCACACCTGCTCACTTCCTCCCTCTTCTGTCTGATGCCTGGTATTGCAGCCGCTGTAATATTATCCATCACACCTGCTCACTTCCCCCTCTTCTGTCTGATGCCTGGTATTACAGCCAATGTAATATTACCCATCACACCTGCTCACTTCCTCCCTCTTCTGTCTGATGCCTGGTATTGCAGCCACTGTAATATTACCCATCACACCTGCTCACTTCCTCCCTCTTCTGTCTGATGCCTGGTATTGCAGCCGCTGTAATATTATCCATCACACCTGCTCACTTCCCCCTCTTCTGTCTGATGCCTGGTATTACAGCCAATGTAATATTACCCATCACACCTGCTCACTTCCTCCCTCTTCTGTCTGATGCCTGGTATTGCAGCCGCTGTAATATTATCCATCACACCTGCTCACTTCCTCCCTCTTCTGTCTGATGCCTGGTATTACAGCCAATGTAATATTACCCATCACACCTGCTCACTTCCTCCCTCTTCTGTCTGATGCCTGGTATTGCTGCCACTGTAATATTATCCATCACACCTGCTCACTTCCTCCCTCTTCTGTCTGATGCCTGGTATTACAGCCAATGTAATATTACCCATCACACCTGCTCACTTCCTCCCTCTTCTGTCTGATGCCTGGTATTACAGCCAATGTAATATTACCCATCACACCTGCTCACTTCCTCCCTCTTCTGTCTGATGCCTGGTATTGCTGCCACTGTACTATTTCTCCCCTGCACACCCTTCACTAACCACCTCTTTGATGCCTGGTATTGCAGTCACTATACTCTCCATTAAACACTGCTCATTAACCTCCTCTTCTGTCTGATGTCTTCGATTGCAGCCATTGTTGGGCTTTGTTCACAGGAGTAGTTATATATCGGGATGGCCAATGAGATGCAAATAATTATGAGCCAATGCAGATTTATTCAAATTCAGTGTGCAAATTTTAAGCAGCTTGAAAATGAACCAATCTAATTCCACGGAGTAGGAATTTGATTGGTCCATTTTTTTTAAGCTGCATTATTATTATTATTATTAATTTATAAAGCTGCATACATCTGAATACAAAATTCTCATACTCCTGCTTTACCTAGGAATGATTTGCATTTTACTGACCAACAAGCAGTTGTGAAGCATTCCAGTTAACAGTTACTCCTCCTCCTACAGCCAACCTTCTCCAACTGCCTGGGGGTTCTGCACAAAGCAGCTGAACGCATTCACAGGAGGCTTTCCAACCTCTCTGAAAACAGTTGCTTTGAAAAGCATAAAACACAGAATTTTGCTTGCGACTGCAACTCCTGGTAACTGCAAGCACCGACTGTAAAGGTGTCCACTAATGACACAATCTTGATTGCCCAATCTTACCACTTCAATGTAGCATCAGGGACTACCCTATGTATTAATTCAAAGTACATTCACTTAGTTTACGCCTTTACTACATAGATTTGGTAACAGCGGTGTAACTACAATTCATGGGCCCCGCGTCCCCCCCCCCCCCCCTGCTCTTGGTGCACTTCACAGCCTGGGGGCCCATCTCACAAGGGTCATAAAACAAGTGTGACCATCATGAGCGTCATACCCATACCCATAACAAGAGTAGCCATAAAAACACCTGATGTGAAGTTTCGGAGGAAGGGAAAGTCAGTAGTTGGGATCCCCCCACACCTCCGGGTCCTCCTGTGATCACAGGGGCTACTCCCCTCTAGTTACATCCCTGATTGGTAAGATTGTACAATCGTGACTGTATCATTATTGGGCAACCTTGAACGCCAGATCTACTACAGGGTGGCTCAGGCACTGTGTGTGCTTCCCGGGGTTTAGTGAAGTGTGTGTCGGTCTGCATTGGCTGCGGCACATGCTGCCGTTTCCCTGGTGACAGCACATACAGGCGGGAGTAAGGAACAGATTCAGTTTAT
Organism: Hyperolius riggenbachi; assembly: GCF_040937935.1. Classification (NCBI taxonomy): domain Eukaryota; kingdom Metazoa; phylum Chordata; class Amphibia; order Anura; family Hyperoliidae; genus Hyperolius; species Hyperolius riggenbachi. The sequence continues at coordinate 399,295,093 of NC_090650.1, read as the reverse complement.
TGTCCCATCATACATGTACAGACATCTGACCGTACACCGACAATCTCCTCTGTCAAGGCTAGGGCAGATAAATAGAATGAGAATGTATGTTTATGTGCCCTAGCCTTGACAAAGGGGACCTGATAGGCCCCACAATGATAGTCGGTGTATAATCAGATGTGAGCACATACAGGCAGACAAGCTTCAGTAAACCCAGGGAGCACACAAAGAGCGAGTAAAGATAGCCATACAACTAGCAATGATGGGCAGATTCAACCAAGAGACAATCTCTCTGATCAAATCTGATTAGAGAGAGATGTGTCGGCTGCCCATACACCGAATGCCGATTCCAGGAATCAGCCTTGTGACGCTGCATCCGCTGCCCCCCTGATGTGCAGTGTATTCCCCCGCTGCCCAGTGCACTACACATTACCTGGCCATGGCTGTCACTTGTCTATCTCTGCCTCCGGGTGCTGTCTTTCATCCATACACGCGCAACAGGTGGTTGCCGGAATAATGCAGGTACCTATGTGACATCGCAAACGCCCATGTTATTCCAGCAACTATGTGTATGGATGAAGGACAGTGGCCAGAGGCAGAGGAAGACAAGCGGTGGTCATGGACAGGTAATGTATAGTGCATTGGGCACCGGGTGGGTACACTGCACATTGGGGGGGGGGGCAGCGTCAGGGGTTTCGTCGCTCGTCCAGACATTGCTCGCCGTTATCGCCATGCACTCGATCAAGCAAGTCGGCCCTGCATCTTGCAGCATGTCCGATCAATACAATTGGCCCAAAATTGGTCGCATTGTCAATCGGGCACGAACTTGGTGGCACCGATTTTCATTCAATTCCGATTATAATAATCGAATTGGATGGTAGATCGGCCACCAAGTCATCTAATGTATGGCCACTTTAAAGTGAACCTCCAGACTAAAAATCGACTCGGCAGCACTGAAAAGGCCTGGTGTTTCTTTAACAGTTTCACAGCATCAGAAATTTGTTTCTCTTATACAAGCCTCATTTTTAGCTGCACAGAAGAAAACTGCCCGGGCAGTTTTCCCTTTATGCTGTGCAAAGCATGATGGGATTTCTGATGTTCTCGTTCTGTTGTTTTGGTGCAATTTTTTTTTTACATTTTGAATTTGACATTTGAAGCCTAGCGTGTGCAGCTGGGAGGGGTGATCAGTGTAAAGTAGTAAGAGCCCACTGCACCAATGGGAAGTCAGGATGTGCTGTGATCACCTCTGGAGCCACAAGGATCTCGTCAAATATTCCAAACGATCCGCACCATCCAAAATGAATACTTTATTAGCTCAGTTTAAAAACATCATAACAGGTTAAAATCCAAAAGTGGGTCTGTGCATTATGATGACGCACAGGCGTTTCGGGCCAAAGCAGGTCCTTTGTCAAATCGTGACCAGCCCACAATGATGCATACTCCAATGATGCCGTGTCTCTATTGGTTGACACGGATGTTCTGTTGCCAATGCGGCTCATGGCTTCTGATGTCCCCACTGGGATTGGTTTAAGTCCTACGGCGGACGCTGTAGGCGCTCCTGTGATTGGCTACTATGATCCGTGGTTAAAACTTCGCTTTTGCGGGTTTTTACACATGCATAGCACTTTGGTGAGTACCCTATACACAGGCATTCTGATTGTATTACAATAGTATAGGGCAGGTGTCTGGATTATGAGACTTGGTGGTTATATATAGGAAAGTCATGTTACAATTTTGATTGGTGGTCATGATTATATGAATATGCATATATGCAGATGTTGAAGTCTTCTATGTGGTCCTCCCTTGGACTTTAAATGAACTGCTTGATTGAGTAGGCATCATTGTGGGCTGGTCACGATTTGACAAAGGACCTGCTTTGGCCCGAAACGCCTGTGTGTCATCATAATGCACAGACCCACTTTTGGATTTTAACCTGTTATGATGTTTTTAAACTGAGCTAATAAAGTATTCATTTTGGATGGTGCGGATCGTTTGGAATATTTGGGAGGGGTGATCAGGACACAGGACAGTTGGAACTGTGTCTCATGCTCCCTGTCACCTCCTTTCAACCAAAAAGATGGCTGCCCCCATGACAAACAAACATTTGCCTGTTCTTTTAAAACAGGGAGGGTAAAAGATTATATTACCTTTTATATGGATTATATTATCTATTCTAATTAACATAACTAATGTAACTTAATGACAGTATGTTTGTTTAGGCTGAAGTTCCCCTTTAAGTATCACACAGGAAAGGGCCAACATGGGCCTGTAATGTAGCACTCAGAGAAGGCAGACGGGCCAGCGCCCCCCTGGATAGTGATCCACAAATGCCCCCATGAACGCTCTCATTCAATAGAGAATCAGTTATTCTTCTCTCTTCCGTTCTACGACCATCTATGTGAATCAACTGTGATGTTACCCAACAAAACACTGTACATTGCTACAGCCTCAGCAGCCCCAGACACACCCAGTCCAGCACACAAAGAGTGGAAGACAAGAGTGTAAACTCCAGACTATGAGAATGACCTGTCTGGACACAACACACGTGATTAATGGTAATGATCTGTGGCCATTTCAATCCACACCCAGATACAGGAAACAATGACAGGTAACACATTTACAGCTGAAAATTATTACTTAGAATACTCAGCTCTAGAAATATGTCTGACATCACACACATAAAGAGAGAGAAATGTAATCATCATCATGAAACTGAACCGCTACAGGAGGAGCAACAAGAAGAGGCATTAGCAACGTTAGTGCTGACCGAATACATGAGGACCAGTGCAGGGTATGAGAGATGGAGAAGACAGCATTGGGAAAGGGGGTGAGGGGATGTAAGAGTAAAAACAAGAGGGAGATAGTTGGAAAGGGAGGGAGCAAGAAAGAGCGGAAGCAAATTAGAGTGGAATAGAGGCAGCTTGAGAGAATGTGAGGGGACAGAGAAAGCAAACATGAGAGAGGGATAAAGATGGCATGAGGGGGACAGACAGCGGTAGGGCAACAGAGGCAGCAAGAAGGAGAGGGGGACAGAGACAATGAGCTGGAGAGGGGGACAGAGACAATGAGCTGGAGAGGGGGACAGAGAAAACACACGGGAGAGAAGGACAGAGGCGGCGAGCGGGAGAGAAGGACAGAGGCGGCGAGCGGGAGAGAAGGACAGAGGCGGCGAGCGGGAGAGAAGGACAGAGGCGGCGAGCGGGAGAGAAGGACAGAGGCGGCAAGCGGGAGAGAAGGAAAGAGGCGGCAAGCGGGAGAGAAGGACAGAGGCGGCGAGCGGGAGAGAAGGACAGAGGCGGCGAGCGGGAGAGAAGGACAGAGGCGGCGAGCGGGAGAGAAGGACAGAGGCGGCGAGCGGGAGAGAAGGACAGAGGCGGCGAGCGGGAGAGAAGGACAGAGGCGGCAAGCGGGAGAGAAGGACAGAGGCGGCAAGCGGGAGAGAAGGACAGAGGCGGCAAGCGGGAGAGAAGGACAGAGGCGGCCAGCGGGAGAGAAGGACAGAGGCGGCCAGCGGGAGAGAAGGACAGAGGCGGCAAGCGGGAGAGGGGGACAGGGACAGTGAGCGAGAGAGGGGGACAGACAGCAAGCGGTACAGTTAGGACAGAGACGGGGAGAGGGGGACAGAGACAGGGAGAGGGGGACAGGGGCAGTGAGCAGGAGAGGGAGAAAGAGACAGTGAGCAGAATAGAGGGAAAAGGAGTAACAGAACAGGAAGGGACAGCACACCCACCTCCCACAGTCTTGAGGTGGAATCACCAGTGGTTCCCTCAGACGTCTCTGGCTCTTCGTTTCGTTTTACTACCACAAATCCAGGTTCTCTGGAAGATTCACCGATTTCCTCTGCATAGATTTCAGGACTCCACTGAATGAAGAAGGAGTAGAGGTGCTCCGTCCTGGAGGGAGATAAAGTGTCACAAGAGGTTATTGCTCTCTGATCTAAGAATATTCAACTAGTGTACATAGAAAGGAAACACCGCTCTCCACTCCGCCAAAAAATTGTTCAGAGTATTCAACAATCACTGAGAAATTTCCTCTAGGCCAGCTGGCAGGGATTGCCATATGTTTAATAAACATCATTTTAGCTTCTTATATAGACATGTATACAACACAACCACTGAAACTGAAGGTGGTCTCACCACACACTGAAAAACGATCATCCCTCTCGTTGTGACTGAAGTGCGTAATCAACATTGAGTTCCACTTAAACTTTTTCCGTACCAGACAGTTCTGGCCCTTTAAAGAGAAACTCCGACCAAGAATTTAACTTTATCCCAATCAGTAGCGGATACCCCCTTTTACATGAGAAATTTAATGATTTTCACAAACAGACCATCGGGGGGCGCTGTATGACTGATTTTGTGCTGAAACCCCTCCCACAAGAGGCTCTGGTACCGTACGGTACTCTGGGCAAACTGCCACAATGTAACAATGTTCACAGACAGGAAATGGCTGTTTACAACTGTCTGCAAGGCCAGAACAGCTAGAAACAGGTACATAACCTGCCCACAGTAAAAATGTCACCATGTAATACATGTCAGAATGTGAATCTGGGAGAGGAAAGATTTTACAATGAGCAAACACTGCCTAAATCATTTATACATAATTATGGTAAAAATGAAGCACTTTTTTTAATACATTATTTTCATTGGAGTTCCTCTTTAAGGACCAGAGTCATCCTTTCCCTGTTTTGCTGTGTGATTACTGTGATTGGCTCACAGCAATAATGTGGTCAGGAGCCAGGGAAATGGCTCCTCCCCGAGATACGGTAGCTCTGCTGTCAGCATGACAGCAGAGCGAGCGGTGCAGTGATGTGAATGGCGAGAGAAAGGAGAACCTGCGGTGAGGCTGACTGAAATCTACAATCTGGCAGGAATAACAGGACACAAACAGAGCGTAGATTTCAATCATTAAGGTCTGGGAGTGGTTAATATACACAAAGGCAGCAAGGTGGCGTATAAGTTAACACTCCCGCCTTGCAGCGCCAGGTCCCCAGTTTGAATCCCAGGCAAGGCACTATCTGGACAGAGTTTGTATGTTCTCCCTGTATCTGCGCGGGTTTCCTTCGGGCATTCTGGTTTCCTCCCACATCCCAAAAAATACAGATGCGTTAATTTCCTTCTCCTAAATGAGCCATAGACTACAAAGGACATTAAACAATCGCAATCGCCCTTCTGAAGAAGCCGGCGAAACTGTCGGGAACGGCGCGCTCCTCGCTGCATGGGACACCACGCCACCCCGCAGCATCTGCGGACACCTTAGGCAATCACCATCTGCCTGGTATGACCGCCCTTTGTGCACCGGGCCGTCAAGGCTGATCCCGTGGACGCTACACTGCCCACACGCTGCCACACCATACTACTGTGACCAGAGGCTGGTCTATGAAGAACTGCATGCCACCCACTGTAGAGCTCGTCAGTGTCCAGCAGCAACACTCAGGATCCTGCATCCATGAATTGGTGAGATCCATCCTATATGTCAATGCTGCTTTTGGGCTTAGGCTGCTTTGCTTGACTGTTGCTGTGACGCTGCTTATGCTGCTATTATTGTTGTGAGTCTGGAAGGATTTGTGGGGCTTCCCCTATAATGTGGAAGTGAAGCTGCTCTTCAGCTTTCATCATTTGGAAATTCTATCAAGCTTTGCACATATCTCCACAAAAAACTGTGATTTCTGTCCATCTATGAGACTTCAATCAGTGGCTTGTATGAGCGGTGCACCTGGTGTGTTTGGATTTAGGTGGTTGCGTGGTGGGGTGGCCATCCCATGTGTTTTTAATAAATTTTTCTAGTGGATATTTGCATCAATAAAAGCTTTTCTATTTTTGAAATTATTTTGGGATATATAGTGTTTGTATCGCATTAGTCAGTATTTATATACCACTTCCTACTATTTTAGGTAAAAGGACATTAAACAGACAATAGACATAGGAATTTGATTGAGAGCTCCTCTGAGGGACAGTTAGTGACATGACTACATATACTCTGTAAAAGCGCTGTGGAAGATGTCACCACTACAGTATATAAATACTAATAATAATACGCAATAGGCATGTCTTTACACACAAGACGAGCTGACGGCATCAAACCATAGCCATAAAACAATTTAAATAGTTCAAATAAGTGAAGACCTGGCCATCCAGACATGTTCCATCTTGCTGCATGTACCATTTTTCAGAGTGATTCTGCCTAAAGGAATGTTCCAAAACATTCATTCCTTTAAAAATTGCACTATAAAATCGCAATTGCAATCGCTAAGTGAATAACTTTTTCCATTGTGTTTTGAACTAAGTCAAAGGACTGGGGAGCGGAGACAAAAATACCTCTTTGTAGCAAATGCCCTCTGAACAATGACCTGCCCATGTAGTAGTTCTGCCTATCCAGCCAAACAGCGCCATAAAGCAAATACACAGAAAGCCGTGATTTTGTGCATTAGATATGCAGCGAATGTGAATTTGCAAAAACGCACTTTGCCGCACGAATTCTGGCACGTGTGAAGGTTATCTAAATCTTTATTCTGAATAGAGCTGGAGAGCAGGTCAATGAAGTGTGAGGACCCAAAATAAAGCTTTGGACACACATTGGACAATCTCTGGCCAAAATTGTTATTCATCATCACCACAGCGGTGCATCTAAAATGGGATGGTCAAAGTGATGTAAAAAAAAAAAAAAAAAAATCAGGGCTGTGGAGTCGGAGTTTGAGTCGGAGTCGAGGAATCGAAGTTGGGGCAATTTTGGGCACCCGGAGTCGGAGTCGTTGATTTCATGAACCGAGGAGTCGGATGATTTTTGTACAAAATCCATAGCCTTGTTAAGTATTAGACTAAGGAGTCGGAGTCGAGGAGTCGGAGCTATTTTGAGCACCCGGAGTCGGAGTTGTGGTTTCATAAACTGATTAGTCGGAGTCGTAACATTTTTGTACCGACTCCACAGCCCTGAAAAAAATTCAGAGTGGATTCATGATTATGTATGTAAATTTATGCAAATTTATGCTTCAAAATAGTCCAATCAAGTTGTACCAAGGGTTAATCAGATTGGTCCATTTCCTAGTAGCATATATTTGCATTCAGAATTTGGATAATCCTGCATCAATGCAGAATTACTGGTAGCGCAATGATCGTTCCTAATTCTATTGTGTGCCCAGCAGCAGACATCTCTTTCTCAGCTCTATATAAACTGTATGAAGTTCAGTGTACATCTGTGTATTACCCACATGTGAATTGTAACATATACTTTATGTAAATTTATACAGCACGGACATTTTTCTTGCAGTGATTCACGGCAACATTGAACAGTTCATTGTGTTGGTTTAATTGCATAGCAACATGGAAGATGTGGGTGGCATACCAATCAATAAAGACGTGTATATACAATATGCTGCTGAGTAGTGATATTACAGCACATACAGCAGCAAGCAGATTGCACAGAAATGCATGAACCTTCTCCACCAATACAAGAAACCTATACACCATTTTCTACAGCCTATTCCAGGGCAGCAATGCTGAGGCCATGCAGCCTTTCCCTGGAACCAGCATGCAGTATACGAGGACCGAACAGCTTCATTGCTACAGTAAAGCCAAGTACACACAATAGATGGTTCTCTGCCCGAGAAATCAGGAGTTCTGGATCATCTCATTCAAAGAAGGCCTCAGGTCACTGTCCCCCTTCCTTGCCCCCCCCCCCTTTCTGAATCCTCCTCACTGCATAGCCACAGTCTGTACAGCACTCCATCTCAAAATGGTGCACTTTCAAGCAAATCTGAAATTATTTTTTAAATAAAAACACAGAAATCAAAAGAGGGAAGGCTCTGGGTCCTATTGAGTCTTCCCATTCACTGTCACCCCCGTTCAAATTGGATGCCGTGGCAGGCTTCGGATGCACTTGTGTCCCAGAATGCTCCTGAAGACAGTGAGCTCCATACTGCGCAGGTGCAAGAAAGCGTACTCTCACATGAGCAGTACAGAGTGGCCAGACACATTTTATTTCAAGCAAAACTTAAGGGGAGAGAAAAGTCATATACTTCGGTAGACGTAAGCCTCTAGATCCTACAGAGGCTTCCCACATCCTCCTTCAGACCACCGCTCAGGGGCGCATCTAGCCATTTTGTCACTCCAGGCGAGAAAACCTGTGCCCCCCCCCCCATCCCCGTTGTGCCCCTATCCCCCCCCCCCATAATCTTAATGAGGCAATGTTTCACCAGAAAATATTTGTAATGCGGCAATCTTTTACCAGAAAATAATCGTAATGTAGGCAGCGTTTCACCAGAAAATAATTGTAATGCAGCAATGTTTCACCAGAAAATACTTGTAATGTGGGCAGCATTTCACCAGAAAATAATCATAATGCGGTAAGGTTTCACCAGAAAATAATCATAATGTGGGCAGCGTTTCACCAGAAAATAATCGGAATGGGGCAGCGTTTCACCAGAAAATAACCGTAATGTCAGCTGACATTCTGGCTTCCGTGCACTGGGGAAGCCAGAAAGGTGCTCCTTGCCCGCAGGGAGATAGAGGGAGACTGTTAGCCATTGCTAAAGCCTCGGTAAGTATTTAGGGGGAGGTTTGTGCTATTTCGCCACGTTGCTCAAGCAACCAGCAAGCAAATGTATCCAGCATCAGGCAATTCCTGCCGGTGCAGTATACCAGGGACTTTGCTGTACTTACCTAGGGAGAGGGAAGGCTCTGTGTCCTACAGAGCCCTCCCTTTCTCCTCCAAGTCCCCTCGTTCCCCTGCAGGCTTCTTCTTCCAAATCTCCTGCTATAGGAGACTTCAGAAGTTTTCAGGAGCCCGAGTCCTCCCAAAGACAGGCGGCGCTGTACTGTGCACGTGCGAGTTAGGGCGCTCGTGTGTGCACACTGCGGATCAGCCAGTCTTTGGGCCAACAGCTGCTGCCCAGGACCCTCTTCTTCACTCGGTCGCACTTCCAGCCAAGTACTAGCTTCTCCATTCTGGGCATGCTGAGTGAGCTCAGCACATGCCCAGAAGGAAGGAGGCCATGCACAGGGCTGGGCATCTGCTGACTTTACTCGTCCAGGCCCAGTACGGAAAAACTCATACTCGGACGAGAGCACAGCCACAAGAGATATTTTACAAGCCCTTGACGAGTATGTTGAGTGGGAGCCAGCACTGGAATATCAGGGTCTATCCAAAGGCTTCCCACTATCGAGGTAAGTACCTATTTTTTTAACCTTATGTTTGCTTCAGGTACACAGCTTCCGATTAGCATGTCTGGTAGAGATGCTCACCTTTCATGTGGAACGGCGAACCAATACTCCAGCTTGTCCCGCTGTGCGTATTGCTGCATGGAGGCGCTGGCATGAGACACAAACGTCTTCCTCATTGGCTTCCCGACTCGCAGACACAGGTAGCGGAGAGACCTGTGCCGACGCTTCTCTTTGGCAATAGCTGAACACACACCTGAGAGGAAGACACAAGGCTGACAATCTAGTCTCTCCGATACAATTAGGGAATCTGAACAATGACTACACCTAACAATTTGTTGTGTTTACAAAAGAGATCCAGTTGTGAACAGGATTGTGGTAGAAGTGGGAAATTCACCGGAAAGCTCACTAGTGTAAAGGGAAGCTAAACTGAGAGGGATATGGATGTTTCCCTTTTAATCAAGACCAGTTGCCTGACTCTCCTGCTGACCAATTTGCTTCAGTACTATCTGGATCTCACACCTGAAACAAGCATGCAGCTAATCCAGTCTGACTTCAGTCAGAGCACCTGATCTGCATACTTGTTAAGGGGCTGTGGCTAAACGTATTAGAGAAACAGGATCAGCAGGAGAGTCAGGCAACTGGTATTATTTTAATAGGAAAAATCCACATCCTTCTCAGTTAAGGTTCCCTTTAAGGTTCACTCCATCAGCAGGGCACCCATTGATAGAAAAAAAGTTTTAAAAACAGCTAAAATAATAAAGGGACAGATGGCTCTTAGAGGTGCTCTGTTCTTGGCTCTAGACACATCTCTGGTGCTGTATTTGGTCTGAGGAAGTGGGTGTTAGACCCATGAAACGTGTTGCCTGTGCATAAATTTCATCTCTCTATGAATGTGTCGTTATTGAGGTAAGCCACCTTTCCCTTTATTATTTTAGCTGTTTTAACAGAGGTTTATATACCTTTTGGCACCTCTTCTCCCTTTGTGCTTCTCACCCTCCTATGGAGTGCTGTGCTCTGGTACCCTGTGGCTCCGGCACGGATAGGTTCTTTATTATTTTGCCAAGAGTGCAACCGGATCCAGTTCCAGCTGGTCACCCGAGTAGAGTTGGGTTTATAAATCTTTACCTGCCTTCAATAGCTGGTTGTCCCCTGTGTGTTTTTCCTTTTTAGGGTGTCCATCACCCTCTACCACACAATCAGCAGGGGGATGAGAAGCATGTACTGGGCACTCCAGCAGAAGATTATGGGAGATAAGATGTTGAGAATAATGTGCAGGGAGGGAATGAGAAGAGACAGATGGGGTAGGCAGAGAAGAGACAGATGGGGTAGGCAGAGAAGAGACAGAAGGGGTAGGCAGAGAAGAGACAGATGGGGTAGGCAGAGAAGAGACAGATGGGGTAGGTAGAGAAGACACAGATGTGGTAGGCAGAGAAAAGACAGATGGGGTAGGCAGAGAAGAGACAGAAGGGGAAGGCAGAGAAGAGACAGATTGGGTAGGCAGAGAAGACACAGATGGGGTAGGCAGAGAAGACACAGATGGGGTAGGCAGAGAAGACACAGATGGGGTAGGCAGAGAAGAGACAGATGGGGCAGGCAGAGAAGAGACAGATGGGGTAGGCAGAGAAGACACAGATGGGGTAGGCAGAGAAGACACAGATGGGGTAGGCAGAGAAGAGACAGATGGGGTAGGCAGAGAAGAGACAGATGGGGTAGGCAGAGAAGAGACAGATAGGGTAGGCAGAGAAGAGACAGATGGGGTAGGCAGAGAAGAGACAGATGTGATAGGCAGAGAAGAGACAGATGGGGTAGGCAGAGAAGAGACAGATGGGGTAGGCAGAGAAGAGACAGATGGGGTAGGCAGAGAAGAGACAGAAGGGGTAGGTAGATAGGAGAGAGAGAGAGACACGGTAGTTAGAGAAGGAAAAGATGTGATAAGCGTTGATGTCTCTACACGCTGAACAGTAGAATACCATCTCACCTTCAGTGTGGGAATCTGTGCTACCGATCTTCGGCTTTCCCTCCTTGGCAGTGGCATGTTGCATGTCATCCCGCTGCTGCTTGGCCTGCTGCATAGTCAGGTTCTTCCAGAGCTTCCGCAGCTCCTCAGCCTCCGTCTCTGAGTCTCCAAGTGACGGCTTAACCTGTGTCCCAACTGCCGTCTCCTCAACAGCCTTACTTTGGTCCATGATTTTCTGTTCATTCTCCTGCGCTTGGCCTTCCTCTTCACATAGCTCCCCCATGTTTTCCTGTCCTGCTGGCTGCACACTGCTCTGCAACTCCACAGATCCATCAGGCTTTTTATCCAAATCTTCACTTACCTTAATGGAGGCATCACTCTTTTCTAGGTCGTTGGCATTACTGGCGATTCCACTGTCATTGGCTGAGGGATCTGTGCTGCCTTTATCAGCATCTACAGAGTCTGAAGTGTTCGTTGTGCAACATCCCACCATTGGCTGGTTTATTGTCTTTACGGATTCAGAGGAGGCTCCAGAGGATTTGTCTTGTCGCAGCTCATCGGAGGAGTGAACTTCCTCTCGGATGGGTGAGAGCTCAGATTCTGTAAACACGTCTTCGGAGAGTGACTCCTCAGTGCTGCGCGGGGCGGTGCTGGCACTGTCGTTACCAGTATCCCACGTCTTACTGTCCAGTTCATGAGCGTTACCCTGAGAAACCTTCTTATAGTGGCAGAAATCCCTCATACTAGACAGTTGGTCCACATCTCTGCCAAAAGAGGAGAACCACAGAACCCATTCTTATTCCACAGGCGGAAGATTTGCAGTACACAAAAATCATCTCATTGGTGAATGTAAATGTGCGAAAACATTGTGCTCATTTCATTAATCCATACAGGCCATAAACACTGAGCCCTAGAATAACCATTCTAGATTTCTACAAAGAGTATTCTCACTAAAATGCACTACAGATAAGCTTCAACGCAGAGGCGGGACAAGGTCCTCAAGCACCCAAGGCTGAGACACCAAAGTATGCTCCTCCATTTTTCCCATCTCAGCTGCCACACACTGATTGCTATTGAACTAAGAGGTGCCCCAGGGCCCCCAAAACCTTAATGTCTAGTTAACTGGCTTGCAGTCACTGCCAAGTATCCCCTTTTCCTATTTCTCTCTGCTTCAAACACAACAGGGGAATGACAGCTGAGTAAGTTGTGTGCCCCCCTCCTATACTGCGCCCTGAGGCTGGAGCCTCTCTTGCCTCTGCCTCGGCCCTGCTTTAACTTAAACAATTCTTATGACACACCAGGGCTGATTGTGGCCATTTTAGTGCCCCAGGCAAAGCACCTATTGCCAGCCCAGGACTTCCAGACCCAAGCGAAGCAATGCCATCACCTCTGGCCCTGTGCCCAGGGTACCAGGCCCTCCACAGCCAGCATTGGAGAAGGTCCCTGGATTCTGATGTTCTTTTTTGCCAACCCAGGAAAGTACTCTGATCTCTAAAGTCCCTCCTTTTCCCTACTACCTCTATGGACAGCCTGTGTAGCTCCTGATCTTGCTGTGTAGTATTGAGTGCCGCAATGGCAACTCCACTCGATCAGCACTAAACTCTACCGTACTGGTCCCACCTCCTCTTTCCTGCAACTGTAATATCTGTAATTGTTATTTTTGTGTATTATATGTCTAAGCTTACTCCATGTGCATTCTACTGTACCACCCTGTAAGTTATATTGTTCCACCACTGACCCTGTATGTGCCGAAGCCAGTTCTGGCTACAACCCCCTGTTGTACTTGGCCAATAAATCTGATTCTTCTGATGTGTTTCTACATATACTATGCTAACTACACAAGTATAAATCGGCCTCAACAAACTATACTTATTACACACTATTGATGTGACAATGCTCCCCCATTCCCTGCTGCCACTGTGACAGATCCATCCAAATTCATAGGCAGCCTAATGCCAATTTGCCCTTAAAGAGGAGCTGTTAGGTATAAGGTCTCAGAGAAAATAAACAAATATATCAGTAGCTAAATATAGGCTGTACTTACATTACATATGCATTTCACTGTCCACGTTTGGATTTCACAGAATTTTTATATAGTATATGCAGAGAATGATGCTCCTGACAGCTCATGGCAGGCTCCATGTTTTTCTGTCTCCTATGAAGCCAAATGTGTCGTCATGTCCTCCCTGCTTCCTGATCACAGAAAAGCTCGTACTGAATAACACTAGTGTGCAGTGAATATTAACCAGCTGAGCGGTCTGGACGAGCTCAGCTCGTCCAACACCGCCAGCGGCTGCCGCTCAGGCCCTGCTGGGCCGATTTTAATGAAATAAAAAGCAGCACACGCAGCCGGCACTTTGCCAGCCGCGTGTGCTGCCTGATCGCCGCCGCTCTGCGGCGATTCGCCGCGAGCAGCGGCGAAAGAGGGTCCCCCCAGCCGCCTGAGCCCAGCGTAGCCGGAACAAAAAGTTCCGGCCAGCGCTAAGGGCTGGATCGGAGGCGGCTGACGTCACGACGTCGGCTGACGTCGATGACGTCACTCCGCTCGTCGCTATGGCGACGATATAAGCAAAACAAGGAAGGCCGCTCATTGCGGCCTTCCTTGTTTATTCTGGGCGCCGGAGGCGATCGGAAGATCGCCTCCGGAGCGCCCTCTAGTGGGCTTTCATGCAGCCAACTTTCAGTTGGCTGCATGAAATAGTTTTTTTTTTATTTAAAAAAAACCCTCCCGCAGCCACCCTGGCGATTTAATCAGAACGCCAGGGTGGTTAATTAGCCATGTGGCTAGGAACAATAGCGGACTCCTGCAGTGTACTCTGCTGTGCTCTGGACTGAGTTACAAGCTATTGTTACTTGATCCTGTAACTTCTCATTAGCAGCCGAGGGGAGAGCCCCAGAATGCTTTGCAGTATGGTATGCGGCTTGCGTCTTCTTAAGAGCTTGGGAATAACAGCTTTGCTGATAAGCACACATCAAATGTAAGAGAGATTTTTATCTTCAGTAATGCCTTTTTGGCTTCCTTCTAAACTGTTTAACACAGGAGAATAGAGGTTTAAATTAGCTTTTGTAGCCTGACAGTTACTCTTTAAATACCAGTCAGCCCCATGACACTGTACCCCCTAGTGGCTGGATAGTGTAATGGTTAAGGGTTCCGCCTCTGACACAGGAGACCAGGGTTTAATTTACGGCTCTTCCTATTCAGTAAGCCTGCACCTATTCAGTAAAGAGTTTCTTGGGCAAGTCGCCTTAACACTGCTACTGCCTACTGAGTGGCTCTAGTGGCTGCCTCGCAAGTGCCTTGAGTCCGACAGGAGAAAAGTGCTATACAAATATATAAAAGTGCTATACAAATATAGGAATTACTATTATTCTCAACAGCCGTGATACTGGTTAGTGTGAAGTACAAGTTATAGAAAAGTGTTGTTTGTAATCTTACGCGAGAAGGTCCTTCAGTTTGCTGTTGATGATCTCTTTGTACATAGCAGCAGAGGTGACCTCCTCCATCGGACACATGATGCCGTATTCCTCGCAGCCATTTTCCTGCACCAGTGGATCCGTCTTGTGAGGATCAAACATGATGTTATTTGGAGTTACCAGCAGGACGCCGCTCACGGACCCCTGAAATGCCAACACACACAAGATGAGCCTCTTTACTTTTCTATGGCTCAATGTCACAGTGTTATCACTGATAATCAGAACTCAACTGGAGTCCTCACTGCAATCATGTAAATCTGCACACATAGTACCCAACAGCAAATGCAAGAATAGAAAACTAAAAGGTGCCCATACATTGGAACGAGTATGGGCAGATTCGACCAAGAGACAAATTTATCTCTAATCGAATCTGCCCATACACTACAGGCCGATTCCCGTACGATTTCAGCATGAAATCATCAGGGAATCGGCTGAGCTGCCGCTGTAGAAATGTATGTTGTGTAGTGCATTTATACATTACCCGTCCTGTAGCAGCTCGCCGGGTCCATCCGTCCATCTCGCCGGGGTAACAGCCGCATACACGCTAGCGGCGCATAGTGTCTGACGTCAGCCGCTATGCGCCTTCGTCACATCAGAAATAGCGCCCCCAGCGTGTATGCGGAACCCGGCGAGATGGACGGAAACCGCATGGAAGCTGACACCGGACAGGTAATGTATAAAGGCACTACACACTGCATACATTTATACATTGCAGCGGCGGGGGTTTCATCGTCTCGTCGCTCATTCGCAAATCGGCCGCCGTCCCGCCACGCACCCGACCAACCAACCTCGGGCCGAAATTTTTCAACATGTGCGATCGACTGTGCGGCCAATTTCTGTCCCGAAATTGGTTGCTTTGTCGGTCGGGCATGCACTTGGCAGCACCAATTTTCATCCAATTCAATTATAACCACATTGTACGCTTAGACTGACGTCATGTAAACAAACTCAAGGTTGCCATCTTGTGGCCAAAAAGTAAAACTACATCTAAATGTAAAAAATAAAATAAAAATACACATATTTACCCCAAACAAATACTATTTACATCTCACCCTCCCAAAAATACCAACATAAAATGTTTAATAATAATAATAATAATAAAAAAAAAACAACAAAAAAACACAAATATTTACCTAAGGGTCTAAACTTTTAAAATATCTATGTAAAAATGAAATATTTCTGAAATAAATACATGTAATTAAAGCCTCGAAACCATAACATGCAAATTTATAAGGGCCCGTTTCACTGGGCCTGTTTCCACTGTATTTAAAAATTGCATGCAGAAAAAAATCTGGACAGCAGTGCTACAATATTTTCAAATGTTGCATGGCATTTTCACATTAGCGGTGTTGTGAGTTTTCCCGTAGGTACGCAAACACATGCGAATTCTCATACGCATGTGAATTCACATTCAGAAAATAGCATGCAAATTCACATGCATGTAGTGGAAACGGCCCTCAACTACAGGGGCAATTACAGCATACCACAACTACAGAGCATAACTTGATGGTCTACATATTCCTGATGAGGAAAAGCGAAACATGAGAAAAAGCTCATCTGGTGAGGTTTATGGCACCCATGAGCAGAGGTACTCATTTGGCCAGAAATATAAGCGTCAGCATAGGAACTACTCATCTGTACAGACAAGAAAATATCAGCCCACTTCCTCATCTGGCCAGTCATGGAACAAATTAACCCAGGTCATCATCTGGGCAGACGTGGAACATCAGCTTTAAACCTCATCCAGCCAGATATGGATACTATCAGCTATGGTTCTGATTGAGCCTGAGGTGGAATCCATTGCCCCAATCCTAAACTGGCCTAAAATGTAACCCACACATTCAGGAAGAAGCTTAGGAGGAGACCACAAGGTTTCAGGATGCTTTCAGCCTGCAGCTAGCTATATATTGCAATCTACTTGTTGAAAGGCATCACCATTGACGTAGAAAACCAGGGTTTGAATCCTTTGCTGGAGCCACTGCCTAACCAGTATGGAGTCCTTGAGCAATATACCACAACACTCCAGGATGGCCTACTGAGCATGACCTTTGAGGCTGCAGCTCTAAAGTGCTTTGAATCCGATAGAAACATTTTAATTTTTCTTTCAATGTCTCCTTCAGAATTAATTTAACTTGATGTCTACACTGTGTACACAGGAACCCCTTAGCTAAAGTAAGGGCACATGGGCAGGTTGTACAGTGGTTTGCAAAAGTATTCAGCCCCCTTGAAGTTTTCCACATTTTTTCATATTACTGCCACAAACATGAATCAACTTTATTGGAATTCCACGTGAAAGACCAATACAAAGTGGTGTACACGTAAGAACTGGAACGAAAATCATACAGGATTCCAAACATTTAAAAAAAAATAAATAACTGCAAAGTGGGGTGTGCGTAATTATGCAGCCTCGAGTCAATACTTTGTAGAACCACCTTTTGCTGCAATTACAGCTGCAAGTCTTTTAGGATATGTCTCTACCAGCTTTGCACACCTAGAGACTGAAATCCTTGCCCATTCTTCTTTGCAAAACAGCTCCAGCTCAGTCAGATTAGATGGACAGCGTTTGTGAACAGCAGTTTTCAGATCTTGCCACAGATTCTCGATTGGATTTAGATCCGGACTTTAACTGGGCCATTCTAACACATGGATATATTTTGTTTTAAACCATTCCATTGTTGCCCTGGCTTTGTTTAGGGTCGTTGTCCTGCTGGAAGGTGAACCTCCGCCCCAGTATCAAGTCTTTTGCAGACTCCAAGAGGTTTTCTTCCAAGATTTCCCTGTATTTGGCTCCATCCATCTTCCCATCAACTCTGACCAGCTTTCCTGTCTCTGCTGAAGAGAAGCACCCCCAGAGCATGATGCTGCCACCACCATATTTGACAGTGGGGATGGTGTGTTCATAGTGATGTGCAGTGTTAGTTTTCAGCCACACATAGCGTTTTGCATTTTGGCCAAAAAGTTCTATTTTGGTCTCATCTGACCAGAGTACCTTCTTCCACATGTTTGCTGTGTCCCCCACATGGCTTGTGGCAAACTGCAAATGGAACTTCTTATGCTTTCTGTTAACAATGCCTTTCTTCTTGCCACTCTTCCATAAAGGCCAACTTTGTGCAGTGCACGACTAATAGTTGTCCTATGGACAGATTCCCCCCACCTGAGCTGTAGATCTCTGCAGCTCGTCCAGAGTCACCATGGGCCTCTTGACTGCATTTCTGATCAGCGCTCTCCTTGTTCGGCCTGTGAGTTTAGGTGGACGGCCTTGTCTTGGTAGGTTTACAGTTGTGCCATACTCCTTCCATTTCTGAACGATCGCTTGAACAGTGCTCCGTGGGATGTTCAAGGCTTTGGAAATCTTTTTGTAGCCTAAGCCTGCTTTACATTTCTCAATAACTTTATCCCTGACCTGTCTGGTGTGTTCTTTGGATTTCATGGTGTTGTTGCTCCGAATATTCTCTTAGACAACCTCTGAGGCCGTCACAGAGCAGCTGTATTTGTACTGACATTAGATTACACACAGGTGCACTCTATTTAGTCATTAGTATTCATCAGGCAATGTCTATGGGCAACTGACTGCACTCAACAAAGGGGGCTAAATAATTACACACACCCCACTTTGCAGTTATTTATTTGTAAAAAATGTTTGGAATCATGTATGATTTTCGTTCCACTTCTCACGTGTACACCACTTTGTATTGGTCTGTCACATGAAATTCCAATAAAATTGATTCATGTTTGTGGGAGTAATGTGACAAAATGTGGAAAACTTCAAGGGGGCCCGAATACTTTTGCAAACCACTGTATATGATAAAACTGCAAAGAACAGCTGTCCACCAATTGTGCAATTAGACTAGTGAGGAATGTTACCAAGAGGCCTCTAACAACTCTGAAAGAGTTACAAGCCCCAGTGGATGAGCCGAATGTAACCATAATTAGATGCCGAGCATAGCATTTACTGTGACATACAGACTAAATAGATTTCTTCCAAGTGACAGTTCCAGATGTGTACCCTAAAAAAAAAAAACTATACAATTAGCGTTATCTGATGTTAATAGTGACTTTTTGCCACTCCCCCTAAAAGCTGAGATTTATGAAGAATCTGGATAACCGTCATATACTCCAAACACACATACAACAAAGACACAACTCTACTGAAAAAAAACAACTAGGTTGCACTTTTGGAATTTGGTGTTAAAAAAGGTCCCCCATCAATGAAGCAATCTTGCAATGATGACTATGTCATGAGGGACTGCCTAAACTACCTGCTTAAAAGTACATTCACTCAGTTTACCCTTCTGCTTCATAGATTTGGCAACACTATCATGGAGATCGTATCATCATACTTCAGCTGCAGGCAAGCGCATTAGGGCCTTTTTCCACTAGCCTGCGATTTGCGATTTGCTTCTGATCGCAAATCGCAAGGTACATTAAACTAATGGAAACTGCAGCAGCAATTTCCATTAGTGCGATCCGATTGCGATGCGATTTTGGTCAAAGCGCAATCGTCGTCCTGCCGCGTTTTGTATGTGATTGAGCTGGACTATAATGAGTATAGTAGTTCAATCGCAATCGCATGGTGGAAATTGAAATGCGATTGCGATCGGAATCGCGATCGCATTTCATAGTGGAAAAGAGCCCTTAGTGATCCTGAGCTGAATCTCAGGATCAAAATCAAATACATACCTTAAAGTGAGAAGACTATGGAGGCTGCCATGTTTATTTCCTTTTAAACAATACCAGCTGCCTGGCAGCCCTGCTGGTCTGTTTGGCTGCAGAAGTGTCTAAATAACACCAGAAACAAGCATGCAGCTAATCTGTCAGATCTGACAACAATGTCAGAAACAGCTGATCTGCTGCATGCTTGTTCAGGGTCTATGGTTGAAAGTATTAGAGGCAGAGGGGGTCAGCAGGGCTGCGAGGTAACTGGTATTGCTTAAAATGAAAAACATGGCAGCCTCCATAGCCTTCTCATTACAGTTGTCCTTTAAGAGAGGGAAGCCTCAGGATCCTACTAAAGCTTCCCTTGCCAATCTAAACCAGTCTATATCGGGGACACGTGGCTCTTCTTTCTGTTGCGGGGTTGCGCAGTAGCCACGAGAGCCCGGCCACACATGCGCAGTATCACGGAGCCCGTGGCTCAGGCTTACTGCGCGGGCGGGCTGGGTCAGCTATTGCCGTACTCAGCAGCGGGGGACAAAACAGCAGGAAGGGAAGCCTCAATAGGATCCTGATGCTTCCTTCTCTTTAGGCAAGTATCTGATGTTGTGTGCCTAAGCTTCAGCTTGGGTACTCTTTAAAGGGAATGTCCAGGCAGCTACAAAAAAAAAAATTTACTTACCCGGGGCTTCCTCCAGCCCCTTGCTGCAGCCATATCCCTCGCAGCAGCTCCGATTCCAGCCCAGGGTCCCCACTGGTGCAAAGACCGACCTCGCAAGGTCGCCCTCTACTGCGAAGTACACTGCACACCACGTGCGAGTGATTGACAGCAGCGCTTGCGCAGGCGCAGTAGAGGGTGACCTTGCGAGGCCTCTGCACCAGTGGGGACCCCGGGCTGGCGGCTGGGAGCGGAGCTGCTGCGAGGGATATGTCAGCTGCAATGGGCTGGTGGAAGCCCATAAGTAAATGTCATTTTTTTTGCCTGGATATTCCCTTTAAGCAAACAGATTATCACACTATTCCCTCCTAAACCCACCTTCCGAAAGCCTTCCCCTCTGCTATACAAGATTAGCTACAGTATGATAATCTTTATGGAAAAAAAAAACACCATTTCAATGTATGGAAATTCTAAACAAAAATTTTAACTTTGTTTCACTTTCCAGGGAGCACTGAAAAGGGTTAAGCCTCAGTGTTTACTATATTAGGAGACAGCGCTCCTCTGCAGTCTATTCACAGCTGCTGATAGCTAAATTAGACACTTTGAGCTGGCTAAACAAACACAGAACACGGAGCAGTGGATTTCTACAGCACTTATTTGTGGGATAAAAACTTGTTATTATGTGCTGTGCAAGAGTTTGGGTCTACTTTAAATAAACATCTGGCACACTGGATCTTATGGGACACCTATACATGGATTCTTGGTTTCATGTGTACTAGACTTTACTGTCCTCTCTGGCTGATTCAGTGCTTCCGCCCACCCTCTGCACCAATCAAAGCACAGGGAATGCACAGCAGCTACTGCGGCAATAACACAATGCCTGGAAGAAGGATTGATTAGGTCAGGTAAATGTGTATTAGTTCAGGGAAATTACCAGCATTAGGTCAGGTACATATGCGTTTACCTATAAACACGGGTCACCCCCTCCTCCCCCTCGCTATCAGGCACATTACTGTGGATCTATAAGCATTCAGTACATAAAGCACTTAAAGGTCCTCAGATGATTGATGTAACTTTACTGAAAAGTCTATTCCGTGACTGGCAAGTGTTCTCATGTTCATCGCCTGACTTGTGCTTTTCAATCATCTTTTCAGAGTTAATTGGAGTGTTCTTTAGCATTCATAGTGGAGGTGATTTCACAATACTGACTCACCAGAAGCGGCATGTTCCAGACTCTCATGTATTTATACTGTAATCATTTCACTTTACACCGGTAATCTCCATATAACAATCTGGAAAAGAACTGGCTCCAGCAATGATGTGCAGGGAGGTCATAGGAAGGGGGTGGATACTTATGCCATCAGCTATTTAGTTTCTCTTTGCAATTAAAGCGGAATATAATCCTGCATTTCAACTTTGCTCTAAAACATTATTTACAGTATATTATATGCAACCAGCATTTTTTTTTTACTAGACCAGCATTGGAAGGGTTACACAGGGCTTTAAAGTTCCTGGAGATTTCTGCAGACGCATCCGAAGCGGACATAGATACATTTTGTTTACATAAATGTATCTAATGCTGGATACACACGGTGCGTTTGCGCACTCGATTTCTCGCTTGATTCCCGTCGATTCGTTTATTTCCAACATGTCCGATTTGGATTTCGATGGATCGTTAGGTCGATTTGGCATACTTTGCATGCGAATCGACCTAACAATCCATCGAAATCCAAATCGGACATGTTGGAAATAAACGAATCGACGGGAATCGAGTGGGAAATCGAGTGTGCGAACACACCGTGTGTATTCAGCATAAGTGTGGCATGTGACTCACTGTCTCTGACTGAGAAGGAGCTGGAGGACAGCCAAAGAGTGTAACATTTCTCAATAGATACATTTAACTAAATAGAATGTATCTATCTGAACTTCTGCATATCTCTCCACGGAACTTTAAACCTCTGTGTTTAACCCTTCCAATGCTGGTCTAGTAAAAAAAAAATGCTTTTTGCATAGAATATGCTGTAAATAATGTTTTAGAGCAAAGTTGAAATGCAGGGTTATATTCCGCTTTAACAATCTCTTTGCAGAGATAAGTTATAGAGGAACTTTTAAGAGGAACTCCTGTGAAAATAATGTAATGAACAAAAGTGCTTAATTTTTACAATAATCCTATACTCTAAAATCCCTGTGTCGCTGCGTCCAGCTGTCTGTGTCCCTGTTTTATGCTACTGCGCATGTGGGCAGTAACAGACAGCTGGACGAGGCGGGCGAGCGGGAGGTTGCGCGTGCTGCGGTTGCGTGCCCGGCGAGCGCGCGCATGCGTACTTGCTGCGGCAGCAGGAAAAAGACCTACAGCCAGTTTTTGAACGGGCTTGGGTCTACTAGTTATGTATAAATGATTTAGTCTGTGTTTGGCCATTGTAAAATCTTTTCTCTCCCTGATTTACATTCTGACATTTACCACATGGCGACACTTTTACTGCTGCCAGGTGATGTCAGTGGAAGTACTGTAGCTGCTACTTGCTTTTTTGGCAGTTGGAAACAGCTGTTATTTCCCACAATGCAACTAGGCTCCCACAGTGTGATGTCAGCACCATGGTCCTGACCTCACACCATGGGAGGGGTTGCAACGCAATATTAGCCATACAGAGTCCCCTGATGATCCGTTTGAGAAAAGGAAATGATATTTCATGGGAAAGGGGGTATCAGCTACTGATTGGGATGAAGTTCAATCCTTGGTGACGGTTTCTCTTTAAAGTGACACTGAAGCAGTAAAAAAAATTATGATATAATGAACTGTATGTGTCGTACAGATAATGAATAGAGTAGTAGCAAAGCAAAAGCATCTCATATTTTAGGTACTGTATATAGCTTTTTTTTATAACATTGCATCATTCTCTAATATTTGCAGTTTACAAACTAAACTCTGCATTTTAAACTATGAAACAGAGTAGAGCTAATGAGCCTTTGAACATCTCTTCAGTAAAATCTTATCTGAAGTTGTTTTTCACGGTTTCTTTGATGTACAAGTGCTTCAAAAAATAACAATGCTCAGAGAAGCTCTTTTGCATAGATAACAAGATGTTTCTCAACTCTTCCTGAACAATATGAGACTCAAATCTATGCTACTATTATTCTATTCCTTGGCAGTGCTGCACATACAATTCATTCATTATATTAAATTTATTTTTACTTCAGATTCTCTTCAAGGTGGCCCCTAATTATGCAATTTGCTGTACAATCCATTACCAATTATTTGTAGGAATGATTGGAAACAGGGGCGTAGCAATAGGGGGTGCAGCGGTAGCGACCGCATCGGGCCCTTGGGCCAGAGGGGCCCTGAGGGGCCCTCCCTCAACTGCAGTATTAGCTCTCTATTGGTCCTGCGCTCATAATAATCACTTCTATAGATGCTTTGAATAGTGTTAATCATTAACAAACTGTTCCCCATCCTGTTCTTGCACCTCTGACACTGTGATTGTTCTTGGCAGGTTTTGGTGCGCCGTATCAATTGTTATGTATAGAGTGCTTGGGGGGCCCCATTGTAAAACTTGCATCGGGCCCACAACTCCTTAGCTACGCCACTGATTGGAAACAAACGTTCAAGATAACCAACATACGAAAATCTAACCAATCCAATCAGATTGACGGAGTCTATTCTAAAACAGGATTAATGTCATTAATCTGACCAGATTGGTTAGGAGATTAATATCCATTAGTGGACCAAAATGATTGCTTCCGATTGTGCATACGTTTGACGAATTGTACAGTTAGTGGCCAGCTTTGCTGAATAAGACGTAACTTTATCACATCCTTATTGCTGGCAAGGTGCATCAAGGTGTTTGTTGTGCGTTCTGAAGTGGGCAGAAATGCCACCTGCTTTGCAGAGAACTCTGGGGCAGAAGGCTTCATGACATCATAGGCTAAAGATCACTGGGAGGGCGGGGCTACACACCAATATACAGTATAGATCTAGGAAGTGTCCGATGCGAAAACCAGGATAATGTAAATTTGCATATCCTGAATAATATAGTCTATTTTGCTACTTATAAGTCGTTACAGTGTCCCTTTAAACATCAGGGAGTGTGACTATGCTGCGAACAAACCCCCCAAAAAATTCAGAGGTAGTAAAAAGATTTTATAGGTACTGAAAATACAGCCAACAGGGTAGGGTGACCACAGCAACATACCCCAACCTCTTCCATTCCACCAATCAGATACCAACAAGCAAAGGCCTTTTTCAGACAGGCAGTGAAGTCTCCTGCACCAGTAGGATACTTGTCAGTGCTTGGTGTCGGCGGTGGACAGGAGACCTCAGCCCCCCCCCCCCCCCTCCACCGGGAGTCACATGTGTGCCCGGGCGCAGCCATGCTCGGGTGCAATGTCTCATGGTTTTCTGCTCCCGGGCAACGTGCCAAAGTGTGTCAAGAGCTAACAAGGGTGGTGTTCCAGATGTTGCACTGCAGATGCATTCTTATTTGCACCAGAATGGCACTTGTGGGTGGCAGATGACACACTGAAAGAGGCCTAAAGTTTTCACTGGAAATGCACAAGAAAAGTCCTGATAAAGTGGTGCAACTGAAAAGGAAGAGGTTTCAATGACGAAATCCTTTCACCTTAAAGTGGAACTAGTGTCAAAATGTCCCCTATTTACCAACAGATTAACCACATCATAAGAGCTTCTGAGAACAAACTCCTGCTTAAAAAACTGCCTCGATCGGTTGATAGACTTGCTTCTACTTTACTCTGGAAGCTCAAAGTCTGCTGATGTGCAGGGAGTTCCCAAATTGTTGTGTAAACACTAACTGCAGGAGATGAGACTAATCCAAACAACTGAGAGTTTCTTTTTTTTTCTACAGCTCAGGTCTGGTAGAATAAAACCCAGCCAAACGTACTTTGATTAATCGGTGCCCTCTTGGGATGGGTTACCTTCCACCTCATGAAAAATGTAATGATTTAAGAAAAAAACAAAACTAGAAAACCCAATACCAAATTCACTCATATTCCCCATGTACAGTGCTGCAAATTGGGCTAATCCTTCCACTTTATATTGTGTCAGATATATTAATCAGATACTCACCAAACTTTTCTTTGACTGAAATAAGAGACCAATGCAATGTTAGCCACAGCATCACTGCACTGTGATCTGGGGAAGAAGGATTTACGACTTCGAAAGAGATGATGCTACATTGTAACTATGTGGGTAATAAAGAGTAGGGAAGGTTTGTATTGTATGTTGTGCTAGACTCTAAACAAGCTTTAATCAGTTGATGGAATCAGTCATTTGAGATGTATTGTAAATACATCTGACCGTGGCAGTGTGTTGGCAACGTTCTACATGCGTCATACACCTTAATAGGGCACATCATTGGAAGGCAGCGGACAGCACCGTCTCAAACACAGGACTTCAGGGATGAATCAGGGCCAATTTCCACTACATACAGATTTGCAGCATTTCCCCGCTTGTGAGCTGCACAGGGGGAAACACTGGCTATCTTTTCAGTGGCTTGGCTTCTAGATCGCACTTCGGGCGAATCACTATAGCCGTGCATGGCATGGCATGGCTCAGCTAATCGCGCTGCGCAGAATCGGAGATGGCTGTGACTCCAAGTGTAAATAAGCCCTTAAAAGTAAACCTGAGACGGGGAATATAGAATATGTATACATACCTGGAGCTTCCTTAAAGGGATGCTTAAGCCAGGAATAAAAAAATAATAATCAGTTTTTCTTTCCTGGGGCTTCTAGCAGTCCCCTGCAGCCAACCCATGCCCTCGCAGTCACTAACGGAGCCTCCAGTCCCCCGCCACCAGCTAGTTTTGTTTTCACTGACAGGCCCTGACAGGGAGTCGACAGGCCTTCTGCGCCTGTGCAGGCCTGGCCACGTGTATCCTTCATCATGTTCTTGTCCTCAATAGAGTCCTCCTGCACAGGCGCAGGATAACTTACTGGGGACAGTTACGGAGGCTACAGGTAGTGGAGGACGGTGGCGTGGGATTGAGCAGGCCGGAGGAAGCCCCAGGCATGTATACATTTTTGTATCCCCCATCCCAGGTACACTTTAAGGTGGGTGAAAAGAGGGATACTGAAGCCCTTCTTATTGTACACAGCCCTGCTTGAATCACCTCTCTTACATAGTCCGGTACCATTCCAGCAAGCCGACACCATTCCAGCAACCCGCTCGCTATGCAAACTGCGACTACAAAAAGAAGGTGCTTTCCCACCGTAGCTGATATTACTGTGGGAACATACAGTATGGCAGTGTCCCAGTATGGCAGTGCCCCATTTATTTCATGGTGGGTTTCCTTGGGGAAGGGGGGGGGGGATATGAACGTGGTGTGGGACCATTAAGGTTAGGAGTTGGGGTTGAGTTTCAAGTTAGGCATCAGTGTTTTTTTATTTTTAAGGTTAAGCATTTGTGGGGAAGGGGGTGGGGGTTATCTAGGGTAAGGCATTGGAGGTGGGAGGGGTTAGGGCAAGGCATCGGCCAATGGGGTGGTGGTGGCTAGGATTAGGCATCTGGGGGAGGGTGGTTAGGCAAAGGTAGGGTTCTGTGTGAGAACAGGGTTAGGTTAAGCTGTAGTAAAATATTGCTAAATTTACGGTTATTCTATTAGCGCCTATTTCAGGCACCCAAATTCCTGGACACCCTTTTTGCATGTACTCTATGTGTTACTCTAGTAACTCTCCTGTTTTACACTGCCCTGTGTTACCCTAGTGAGTCTACACACAGCCTTGTGTTACTCTAGTATCTCTCCTGCCGTACACAGCTCTATCACTCTAGTGACTTTTCTATTTTACAGAACTCTGTGATACTAGTGGTTCTTCAAACTTGCTTAGCACAGCTTTACTTAAGTAACTGTACTTTACAAAATGCAGTGTTACTCTAGTTACTCTCCCACCTTACACAGCCCTACATTACACTAGTGTCTCTTGTGCACTGCACAGTGCTGCATTGCTATAGCAACATTTATACTCTACACACCCCTTTATTACTCAGCCTTACAAATCTGTGTTACGGACTCCTCTACTATACACAGCCTAGTGTTACTATAATGACAGGAAACTAATAATTGACAGAAGTACCTTTCCATCAGTGATGTACTTGCAGTTAATCTTCAGAAACTTCTCAGTAAAAGCTTCTTCTTCTTCCGACGTGGAGGATACGACCCTGGAGGGCCGGATGGAGGGGTGCGCAGGTGACGACTCCTTGTGGTGAGAGCCTGGTGGGTCCTGAAGATACAAAGCACCACTCAGTGTCACAGTGCAACCAGTATGATCAGAACCAATCACTATCAGAGTGCAGTCCTGAAGATACAAAGCACCATTCATGGTCACAGTGCAGCCAGTATCCCACCATTCCCTGTCACAATGCAGCCAGTACACCACCATTCCCTGTCACAGTGCAGCCAATATACCACCATTCCCTGTCACAGTGCAGCCAGTACGATCAGAAAATCACTATCACAGTGCAGTCCTGAAGATACAAAGCACCATTCATGGTCACAGTGCAGCCAGTATCCCACCATTCCCTGTCACAGTGCAGCCAGTATCCCACCATTCATGGTCACAGTGCAGCCAGTATCCCACCATTCCCTGTCACAGTGCAGCCAGTATACCACCATTCCCTGTCACAGTGCAGCCAGTATCCCACCGTTCATGGTCACAGTGCAGCCAGTATCCCACCATTCCCTGTCACAGTGCAGCCAGTATCCCACCATTCCCTGTCGCAGTGCAGCCAGTATCCCACCATTCCCTGTCACAGTGCAGCCAATATACCACCATTCCCTGACACAGTGCAGCCAGTATCCCACCATTCCCTGACACAGTGCAGCCAGTATACCACCATTCACTGTCACAGTGCAGCCAATATACCACCATTCCCTGTCACAGTGCAGCCAGTACACTACCATTCCCTGTCACAGTGCAGCCAGTATCCCACCATTCCCTGTCACACTGCAGCCAGTATCCCACCATTCCCTGTCACAGTGCAGCCAGTATCCCACCATCCCTGTCACACTGCAGCCAGTATCCCACCATTCCCTGTCACAGTGCAGCCAGCACACCACCATTCACCGTCACAGGGCAGCCAATATACCACCATTCCCTGTCACAGTGCAGCCAGTATCCCACCATTCACTGTCACAGTACAGCCAATATACCACCATTCCCTGTCACAGTGCAGCCAGTACACTACCATTCCCTGTCACAGTGCAGCCAGTATCCCACCATTCCCTGTCACAGTGCAGCCAATATACCACCATTCCCAGTCACAACGCAGCCAGTATACCACCATTCCCTGTCACAGTGCAGCCAGTATCCCACCATTCCCTGTCCTGTCCTGTCACAGTGCAGCCAGTATCCCACCATTCCCTGTCACAGTGCAGCCAGTATCCCACCATTCCCTGTCACAGTGCAGACAGTATCCCACCATTCCCTGTCACAGTGCAGCCAGTATCCCACCATTCCCTGTCACAGTGCAGCCAGTATCCCACCATTCCCTGTCACAGTACAGCCAATATACCACCATTCCCTGTCACAGTGCAGCCAATATACCACTATTCCCTGTCACAGTGCAGCCAGTACACCACCATTCCCTGTCACAGTGCAGCCAGTACACCACCATTCCCTGTCACAGTGCAGCCAATATACCACCATTCTCTGTCACAGGGCAGCCAGTACACCACCATTCCCTGACACAGTACAGCCAGTATACCACCATTCCCTGTCACAGTGCAGCCAGTATCCCACCATTCCCTGTCACAGTGCAGCCAGTATCCCACCATTCCCTGTCACAGTGCAGCCAGTATCCCACCATTCCCTGTCCTGTCACAGTGCAGCCAGTATCCCACCATTCCCTGTCACAGTGCAGCCAGTATCCCACCATTCCCTGTCACAGTGCAGCCAGTATCCCACCATTCCCTGTCACAGTGCAGCCAGTACACCACCATTCCCTGTCACAGTGCAGCCAATATACCACCATTCTCTGTCACAGGGCAGCCAATATACCACCATTCCCTGTCACAGTGCAGCCAGTATCCCACCATTCCCTGTCACAGTGCAGCCAGTATCCCACCATTCCCTGTCACAGTGCAGCCAGTATCCCACCATTCCCTGTCACAGTGCAGCCAGTATCCCACCATTCCCTGTCACAGTGCAGCCAGTATCCCACCATTCCCTGTCACAGTGCAGCCAGTATCCCACCATTCCCTGTCACAGTGCAGCCAGTATCCCACCATTCCCTGTCCTGTCACAGTGCAGCCAGTATCCCACCATTCCCTGTCACAGTGCAGCCAGTATCCCACCATTCCCTGTCACAGTGCAGCCAGTATCCCACCATTCCCTGTCACAGTGCAGCCAGTACACCACCATTCCTTGTCGTCACAGTGCAGCCAATATACCACCATTCTCTGTCACAGGGCAGCCAGTATACCACCATTCCCTGTCACAGTGCAGCCAGTATCCCACCATTCCCTGTCACAGTGCAGCCAGTATCCCACCATTCCCTGTCACAGTGCAGCCAGTATCCCACCATTCCCTGTCACAGTGCAGCCAGTATCCCACCATTCCCTGTCACAGTGCAGCCAGTACACCATCATTCACCGTCACAGTGCAGCCAGTATCCCACCATTCCCTGTCACAGTGCAGCCAATATACCACCATTCCCTGTCACAGTGCAGCCAGTACACCACCATTCCCTGTCACAGTGCAGCCAGTATACCACCATTCCCTGTCACAGTGCAGCCAGTATCCCACCATTCCCTGTCACAGTGCAGCCAGTATCCCACCATTCCCTGTCACAGTGCAGCCAGTACACCACCATTCCCTGTCACAGTGCAGCCAGTATCCCACCATTCCCTGTCACAGTGCAGCCAGTATCCCACCATTCCCTGTCACAGTGCAGCCAGTACACCACTATTCACTGTCACAGTGCAGCCAGTATACCACCATTCCCTGACAGTGCAGCCAGTATCCCACCATTCCCTGTCACAGTGCAGCCAGTATTCCCCCATTCCCTGTCACAGTGCAGCCAATATACCACCATTCACCGTCACAGTGCAGCCAATATACCACCATTCACCGTCACAGTGCTGCCAGTACACCACCATTCACTGTCACAGTGCAGCCAATATACCACCATTCCCTGTCACAGTGCAGCCAATATACCACCATTCCATGTCACAGTGCAGCCAATATACCACCATTCCATGTCACAGTGCAGCCTTAACACCACCATTCCATGTCACAGTGCAGCCTTAACACCACCATTCCCTGTCACAGTGCAGCCAGTATACCACCATTCCCTGTCACAGTGCAGCCAATATACCACCATTCACCGTCACAGTTCAGCCAATATACCACCATTCACCGTCACAGTGCTGCCAGTACACCACCATTCACTGTCACTCTGCACTTTTTCAAAAGACTTGAAAAGTGTTGTCTTGCTCCCCATTGCAATTAAACAATGATGAGCCATTTCCGATCAGATCCAAATCATTTTATTGTTTGTGGAGTAGTCAGTCAGTAGCAGAGAAGTTTAATCCCTGGGGAAGCAAAGTCAAAACGTCCTGCAACTTCCACCTTCGTAACATCTGTAAGATTCGCGCTTTCTTGACCCCTGCCACCAACAAACTCCTCATCCATGCCCTCATAATTTCCCACCTTGACTACTGCAATGCCCTGCTGTCTGGTCTCTGCAGCCCCACTGCAGTCCATCATGAATGCGGCAGCCAGAATTATCCACTGCTCCCATTGCTCCACCACGGCGGATCCCCTCCTTGAATCCCTCCACTGGCTTCCTATCCAGTTCAGAATCAGATTCAAGATACTGTGTCTGACCTACAAATCTGTCTACAAAACCTGTCCAACCTACATTTCCGATCTTACTCAGAGGTACACACCTAGCCGCTCACTCCGCTCTTCCAATGAGCTTCGCCTGACCACCTCCAGCATCACCCAGTCCCATGCACGCCTCCAGGACTTCTCAAGAGCTGCTCCAACACTATGGAACTCCCTACCTCCACCCATTAGGGCAGCCCCCTCCTTCAACATCTTCAAGAAAGCCCTCAAAACCCACCTTTTCACTCTGGCCTACTACCCCTCACAATTGCTCTAAACCCGCAGCTGAACTCTGGTCCCCTACCGTTCGTGTCCCTACCTCTCCCTCTAGATTGTAAGCCTTTGGGCAGGGTCCTCCTCCTTTTGTGTCCTACCTGATCATGCACCTCCATTACTGTGAACCCATGCTATGCATCTGAGTGAACTCAACTTGCCTAATCTCCATGCTCCCATCCAGTGACTAAGCATTACCTTGTACTCATACTGTGCTGCATGATCTGGTCTTTCTTGTATTCAGGTATTGTCATTTTGCTGTATGTCACCCCTACATATTGTATGTATCCCTATTTATTGTCCAGCGCTGCGTAATATGTTGGCGCTTTATAAATACAATAAATAAATAATAAGCAGGTGGAGAGCTGGATAAAAAGACAGCTCTGGGTAATACTATGAATACTACAAATGTTTGCAACTGTCGCTCTGACACATGACGCTTGCTCTCTCTGCAAACACCACGACACCCCCCCCCCCCCCCCCCATCCTTGCCAATGACAGCTCTTAGATCCGCCATACCCCGGTGTGATCAGTGTTCTTTGCTCTTCCATCCCATTGTGAGTGGTCTGAAATGTGGAGAAGCCTCCCGTGCTTTCTGTTCACATTTTATTAGTTGTACAGAACTGTGAGAGGATACATCGCATTGAAACAATAAGACCTGTAGAAGCTCTGCACTCACCGTCTTCTCATATTCCACTTCTGAGGAAGTCGGGGACAGCGGACTGATGGGGCTGAGTGATGGGG